>NC_133354.1:15349987-15683320 GCF_030506205.2 Paramisgurnus dabryanus
GTGGGATCTAGTGAATGGGAGCCAAAAGACCACTATTCAATCCTACTGGAATAAGACCTAAAACACACTACAAAAATGATTTGTTTTTAAATTGTTTTAATGGTAAACTGCTGATGTTTCATAGTGGTGTTTTCAGTAAGTGCAGTTTATTAGACTGAAGTTTAGTTGCCTCAGTGTTCAATGATTTAAAGGGACCCATGTCAAACTAGTAGCTGAAAAGTTTGACCTATTGGCCTGTCAAATACTATCAGTGCGCTCGATATTTCATGATTTACAGCTTTTTGTAAAGACCATTTATCATATGTTCTCAATAATATCTATGTAGTGCATGTTTCAAGAAATTGATTGTGATTGTTTCGAGTGGCGATTTCATGCCTTGCTGTGTACACAAAGTTTGTTTTTAGTACTGCCAACCACCGTAGTCATGGTTTAAGAAGTAATTATGTACAGGGTTTGTGTATGGTAACATAAATGGATGTTTATTCAGCTGAGATCTGATATGGAAGAAAGATAAGCTTGCAAGACGTACTTTTATCTGACCCTTCACTAAACTTGACATCTATCAGTGTTGCTTAATAGAAATTTGCATTGCAGTATTGTCTAGTCACTGTGCACCAGCCCTGAACTTTATGGGAAGAAAGGTTGAGTCCAGTTACAAGTTACATTTAACAATATTCTTTTTTACAACATTATTTGTTTTTTATAGTAGTCAATGCACAGCTACTGGTTTTGTGCCAAACAAAAGCAGTGAATGTTTTCCATTAAAGACCCAAATCCTTTGTGTCGTTCCAAGCAAATCAACATCGTGTAACATTATAGTGAATATGTTAGAAATATAAAACTAGACCTTTTGAAAAAGATTCATATAAGCAGTGGCGTCTCGTGATTGCTCTTCCGAGGAGCGCAAATTCAAAATATGTGTTTCGGGGTGTCATGTGTGTTGCTCATGTTTTCAAAATATGTGTTTGTTGCATGATGTGAACCATGTGCATCATGTGTTTTGTCAAAATAAGTGCCTTCTGCACAAAATACACGCAAGACACTCCCTTAACAGTGAACTGTGATTACGCATGAGATTATGCGAGTACAAAGAGTATAGAAGCCCAAGAGGCGAAACTCAATAGAACGCTCCATAGCAACAGTTGCCCCCATGACGTGACGGCGCGGCCGCCATTATGGCCTGAAAACTGAAGGAAAACTCCGAAAAATAATGAGAGTCAATGGCACTGAACCAACTTAATATAACAAAAACTTGGCATAACTTATTTTTTTTCTGGTCGTCATATCTAAATACGAAAACAACGTGGTTATGCATGGCCCAATTATCCTTAGGAAAATAGTATTTTGGGACAAAATATTACTTTAAAAGTACGATAAGACTACTATAGAAATACTATAGCGGCTCTGGATATTATAGAGGTATTACAGAACATTACATACTTCTGTGATGTTCGAATACCTCTATAATATTTTAAAGCTGCTATAGTATTTCTATAGTAGTCTTATCGTACTTTTAAAGTAATATTTTGTCCCAAAATACTATTTTCCTAAGGATAATTGGGCCATGCAAAACCACGTTGTTTTCATATTTAGATATGACGACCAGAAAAAAAAATAAGTTATGCCAAGTTTTTGTTATATTAAGTTGGTTCAGCGACTCTCATTATTTTTCAGCGTTTTCCTTCAGTTTTCAGGCCATAATGGCGGCCGCGCCGTCACGTCATGGGGGCAACTGTTGCTATGGAGTCTTATCGTACTTCTATAGTATGTCCCAAATTACTATAGTATTCCTATAAGATTACTATACTATTTTGTCCCAAAATACTATAAGATTCCTTTAATACTTTTTCGTAAGGGTATGTCCCCCACCGAATCGGCTTCATTAGCCTACCACTTACGGTTTGCATAGATACAATTATAAAATTACTGCAAACCTTTAATCTATCAATATTTATGTTCTATTATGCATTTTCCTTGTTATATAACAGAAATTCATGAAATAATATAGGCAGACACACAGTAATAAGATATTTATTCAAATGTTGATTTTGAAATGAGTGAACATCACCATATATACGATTTGGAAAAATAAATAAATAAAAAAAATTATAAATGAACATTTCTTAAGAGTTAATCTTTTACATAGAATATCACAAAAATATTAACAAGTTTTTTCAACATATTCAGTGAAAGTGCACACAGTGAACGTTTCAATGGCAAGAACAAAAACAATCTGTGAATGTCCTATTACAGGCGGAAAGGTACAAAAAAGATGTGCAATCTAGCAAGTGCACACATGAACTATAAACAGTACTAAAATGGAGCCATAAGATCTCAGTAATTAATCAGACACCACCATCTATTGTGTGAGCATTTGTGTATGAGAAGTTTTGTTGTATTTTTTTCTTTTTGTGAGAGAAGAGGCACTGACATAGAATGGAAGAGTGTGGAACAGTTGTGAGGCGCGCTAACGCTTTCAGCAGCTTTCAGTCCATAATGGCGGCCGTGGCTCCGCAGCGCCATCTACAGACTGTTACCCATAACATAACAGAGCTTCCCCTCTTGGGCTTCTATACTCTTTGGCGAGTATCTGGCAAACGCGAGCGTCTCCTTTATCATAAACCCTTTCTGCAGCAGGCACTTATTTTGACAAGACACGTGATTAACATATGTTCACTCGACGCGCCGAACACATATTTTGAAAATACGAACCATACACATGACGGACTATAAGCATGTTGTGACAAACTTCGCATCATGCGCCCTCGAAAAAACAAGTGACCGGCCGCCTATGCATATAAATTATACGTTTGAAAACTTAAACATACTGAAACTCAGTTTGTTGTATTTTCAATAGATCTTTCTGCAGCTGTGCAGAAGTTTTCCCAGTCTCTTCAAGATTTCCAGTTTGAGTGTATTGGAGATGCCGAAACCGATGATGAGATTAACATTGGTAAGTGTTCACCGATCCACACCACCATTCACTAATTAATTGGCAAATGATCAAAATGCAAAATGTATGTGTTTGTAGAAAGACTGATGGACCTGATAGCTTTCCATGTGGAGCATGGCGCTAGAAACATGAAGGTCATGGGTTTGAATCCCAACAAATCCACATATGCACTGGTTATAACAATGTTAGATAGTCTGAAAGAAAATATTAATTGTTTAATTTTTTTACAGATAAAATAAGGTTGCATGTTTTGTTATATGCAGCCTTTAGGGGTACATAATCCTATATTCATATCTCAACAGGATGCCTATTGTTTCATGCATGTGTGGCTTTGCCATTTAGGTGCATCTCAGTACATCTGAGTGTCCCGCCATGCATCAAAGCAGATGAGATTTGCTTTGTTATAACGTCATTTTTAAATGGCTAAGGGTCTGTTTATCTGGAGGCCTGTGCCCTTAAAAGAAAGTAGTTCTTATCTGAGTTTCTAATTGGTTGTCTGTTGGAGTTCAAACCCCATGAGAATGATGGGGGGCTGTGAAGCAGGACCCTTTCTTATCGCCGATCAGAAAAATGCTGTGTATTCCCGGGACAGGAAGTGATGTGGCCGGAGCATTCTTTGTGTAAAAACAACAGCAAAGCACACCGCTCATAATCATGAAATTACATAAGACCATGTGCTTTTAATATCATTACATAATATTGACATTACTGCCTTTTACACACAGTTTTCCATGTAAATTAGATCTTATGTAATTATGCACTTATGTAATTCCCATTGCGTCAGTGCACAGGTTCTGGGTTCGATCCCAGAAAACACATATTGATATAAAATATATACTTTGAATGCACAGTAAGTCACTTTGGATAAAACTGACATCTGGCAAATGCATAAAGATAAACATTTAAAAATGTATGTTATGTACAATGTTTTATTTGAAATAATTTGAGGTGCAAGTTTTAGTCCACTTGATTATATTCTATATATTTTTTTAATATTTAATATTAAAAAATATAACATTTAATAATTATACAGTGTACAATGCCATAGATCACTGTAAAATATGAGATTTACCCTACAGTATGAAATTATTTAACTTAATTTTTCCCGTCTGGCTCGCCAGTCGCCATCATTCTTTCACACATGAGGGGCTCATACAGGAAACATGTTTTATGTTACTCTCACATTTTTACATCTTAAAGACGTGGGCTGCTGTTTCTTGAATACCTCTTTGTGCATTGATCAGTACTGGGTGGCCATGATATATATATATATATATATATATATATATATATATATATATATATATATATATATATATTAGGGCCGGGACTTTAACGCGTTAATTAAGATTAATTAATTACACAAAAAATAACGCGTTAAACATTTTAACGCATTTTAATCGCACTTATTAACGGAGTCATTCGTAAATGCTGCAGACCCTGTTTTAGTTCGAGAACTCCGGGGTTGTGATGCAGTGTAAATAAAAGTTGACGGAACCTAAACGAACAGCTGATTTTAACGGGACAACGCATCAGTTTCAAAGTAAAAATTATTTATTCTGGTAAATGGAGGTTTGCAACGGAGGTTTTGCCCAATAAACATCTACCAACAAACTACAGATTATTTTAACATGTATCCTAATGTCTGTTATATGTTAATGTTTGAGTATTGCTGGGTTTAAATATTGTTGTAATGTTGTTTTGTTTCAATTTAATTAGCTTATTGCGAGTTTAATTTAAGTTTTGTTTGCTACTTTAAAATGAATTTCGTTTCAAATAATTTGTCTACTAATTATAAACAATGTTTTGTTGTTAGGTTTTGTGAATATAAATTAAAAAGAACATTAAAAGCAACACCGTGCATCTCATTGATGCATATGCTACCGAATGCCAAAACATGCAATGAGTAGCCTATATCACTTAAAAATCAGCTTGGCAGTCCCCAGAAATTACATTTACACGCGCATTTAGAGCATAGGCTATAGCAGCACGTTTGATTTGCGGTGTGCTTAAGACTTTCAAAAATCAACTTCATATTAATTTTAATAGGCTACTTTGACGGAGGACACGCACAGAGAATAGCGACGGCAGGTAAAGGAAAAAAGTTAAATGGTGTTTTTCTGACGAATAGAGTCAGTTTGTAAGAACATTTTTAAATGGACTATAAGATCATCAATATGAACTCTGAACAATGAACTATTATAAACATAACAGCAAGAAAACCTGAAGAGGATCTTGCAACATTAAAGAAACAAGCATTTATGTAGGCTAAAGCTATATATCACCTCTTATTTTTTAATTTTGTTAAGTTTCAATGGTAAGACTAAAAGCGCGTACATTACGCAGCGCTTTTCACATCTGAATCCCACTTAAGAAAACTATAAACGATGTGCAACTTAAAAATGTGCATAATATATTTTTTATATTTTAATTTTAATATAGGCTATATAGTAGGCTATATTATGTTTTGTTGTTTTTATACGTGAGGTGGGGGATCCGCGCAAATAGGTACCGGAACACAGACAGTCAAAACAACACATTAGTGTTGATTCTGGGACAACAAACTGCGTCATCCTGGAATCCACCCATCTCTGTGTTATTATTGAAACAACACATTTTGTGTTACTTTTAACACAACATGTTTTATACTTGAACACAAAATCAACACAAAATGACACATAATGTCTTAAAATTACACATAATGTGTTAAAAGCTTACCGCACAATGATGTGTATAAAATTAACACATCATTTCTAAGAGTGTATACTAAAAATCCATGTAAAAAAATTACTTCTTAATGTTCTCAGGTCAAATATTTATATGTGATTAAAATGCGATTAATTTAGATTAATTAATTACAAAGCCTCTAATTAATTAGATTAATTTTTTTAATCGAGTCCCGGCCCTAATATATATATATATATATATATATATATATATATATATATACAGGTTTTGTGTATTTCCTATATTCTGGTGGTTCAAAGGGCATAATAAAATGTGCTGATAGAGTAATTACACATCCAGGTGATGGACACATGATCGGAATTCTTTCTCTCTTATCACAGCCCAGTCATTCAAGGAATTTTCTCAGCTCCTGAACACAGTGGAGGAAGAAAGACGACGACTTGTAAGTCACCTGCATCTTTTACAACATTCAAAACAGCCATACACCTCTTTTTGTGAATACTTAAAGGGGGGCTATTTTATGCATTCTGACTTATTAACATTGTTTAAGAGTTGGATTCCTCATGCTTAACATAGGCAAAGTGTCAAAAAAGCAGTTAGATGTATGACAGAGTATTTCTGTGCCAAAAGTTTTTCAAAAAGTTTTCCAACCTGAGAGATTCATACGAAACAATCTTGCTTTATTTATTTCATTGGCAATTTCAGTGCAGGAAGTACTGTGGAAGTCCTTATATGGGCATTTCAACCGGAATAGTGCACACACACACCAACCAAGAGCTGACCGAAATACATCGCCAAAGAAGTGCATTGTTGTTTGTGAGGGAAATTTAAGCTTGTTCAACTTCCCAAATAACCTAGAATTATGGAAACTAGAGATTGTTTGTTAATTTGGGGTAGTAGTGTAGTTGTCACAGACAACTTGTTGTTCATGAGTCACAGACTGCATTAAATGTCTGCTTTGTTAGCAATCAGCATATATGTTATGAATCATAAGTTATACAGAAATAGTGGGATAGTGTTTTGTGTGTTGCTTGCTGGTGACTCCCTCGGCCTGGGGTACACCTCCAGGTGCTCTGGCTTATTTGGAAAGAATCTGTACAGCTGATCTGTCTTTTATAAATTTTTTATGCATTTTATAAATGTTTTTTTTGTTAACCATTTATTTTAGTTTTAAAAATGTTTTTTTTAATAAATCAAACTAAAGACTCTATGGATAACCAGAAACAGCATCTAATTTGTGAGCTTTAAGGAGTATGTTGAATCATCCGCCTTAAATAAAATCATCTAATCCGTTATCTCTCCCTAAACACGTCTTGTCTCTAAATACTGTTACTTTGTGTAGCACGTCATATGTTATTGCTTCCTCACTTTTGTATGTCGATAAAAGCGTCTGCTAAATTCCTAAATGTAAATGTTCTCGAATTGTTTATTTTTTATATCTCAGCAGTGCCAGTAACCCCACGCATGATGTGGTTTACCTTAAAAAGTAGTAAATGAGTGGATGACTTGTTTTTTATTAGCTGTTTTTTATTGCCCCTTTCATGTGGTGTTGTTGACACATGGTTAATGCGTCATAAGACCAAACACACTTTTAGGCTTGTATACGGTAGTTGCCTTATAAGTGCACTCCACTTGAAGTCAGCATGACTTCAGCATGAGTTAATGCATTATGAGAAACAGGCCGTTGTACAATTAGACGCTTGAGGAAACTGCAAATATCAGCAACAACAGTTTTGCAATACTTTTCTCCATGACGTCTCTTACGGATGTTCACACTCTGAAAGTTATTCATCAAGCAGGTTACCATAGCCAGGCATCCTCAGAGCTGTCAGACACAGCTGCACATAGGCACTTTTAAGGGTATTAGGCAGTTTTTTTGCCAGAGATTATTGCTGGCGCTCATTGCCGCAGCTGGTGAATCATTACTCATAGTACAGCAGTGAACAGCTCACCCTGCAAACAATGATGCCTTGTGCTCCGGTGCTGACCCTGCCCACATGTTAACAAACACAGAGCTTTGTTTGGGATTCATGAGACACTTTATCATCAAATCTTCACTGACCCGTTTCTTTTTCTACAGTAGGTGTAAATTGCAATTGTCTTCTATTATCACTTAAGCTGTCGATCTTTATCATGTGATTTTGACGCGCTGATCCCTGCAGTCATAACAAAGTTTGACTAGATAACTTTATCTATTAATAACTGTCGTTTGATCTTTTTGTGCTATAATTTGTCAGTTGATCTGCTCAAATGTTGTTGGGTTTTTATTCAGGACAAACATATTTTGTAATCAGGTATATGTTATTAAACAGTGTGACATTTGCCAAATACAGTTATTACAGCTGAGCTACATTAGCTGGTGTCTTTAACAGCCTCGGTTGTAAAAAAGACAAACATCTTTATTGTGTCTCTGTGGGGCTTGTGTCTGGTTGTCTAATAAAAAGGTTGAGGTCAAACTTGAGGTCAACCACACATTATTGTTGTCTTATTGGCTCATACCTTTTGATTTCTTTCCCAGTTTGTAGATGTACAATGTTAAAAGAAAGAAGGAAATTAGGGGTGTATCGATAAATCATGCAATTTGCTTGCTATGCTTCTCCATAGATATGTACACAAAATGTCGCCTTGGCTACGGCAGTTCATTGGACCGAATGCGTCAAATAAAGCCGCCATCTTGAAACAGGGGAGCCCTGCATCAGCGTCATTGTAGGCAAAGGTGTAATGGAAATAAAATCACCATAAATCGTCATGAATGCGATTTTCTAGGTTTTCTTTTGGTTCGTTCCAACAGTCAGACATGTATTTAGCATTAAGTCCAGAAAAAAATGTACGTTTTGATATTATGAAAATCTACTTTTTCTAACTATAATGCATAGTGCTAGTAGGCCTAGCATCCATACCCAGCACAAAAGTCCGGCATCGTCCATGAATTCGAAGTACAGGCGGAGATAGCAGCTTTACCTATGACAAGATCCCTGTTCCAAGATGGTGGCTGTTTTGACGCATGCTTAGAACCCCAATGGGACATCTAGGCTGTTTCTCAATATGCGTTCTTCAGCGATCTTGCGTCCTTGTGTCCTCGCTCTACGTCATCATTAACAGTCGAAGTTCAATTACAATTCTCAAGAACGCAAGTACAGAGGACGCGTGAAAATACCCGGATGAGTTCTTGATATCGAGGATGCATCGAGTGCATTGAAATCTGGGGAGGTCACGTGACCAGCAGAAAGATTGCACACATCTCAATTCTCACAAGTGCGTTCTGTGTTCTCGCGACCTATTGAGTTCGTTCTTCCAAGGTCGCCTGGCAAGACCAGTCTCCACGAGAACGCAAGTCCGTTCTTTGCGTTCTTAGAATTGAGAAACAGCCCTAGTGTATATATCTATGATGCTTCTCAATGAGTTATGGTGAAATGCCAATACATCCAAAAGCCAGAGGGCGCTCTTGTGCAGAAACTCAATATGCGCCGTAGACGAAGTACCATTTACACATGTAGCTCCATTAAATTCTTATAGAGGGTATGCACGTAACTTCACCTTCGGCGAAATTGACTGCGGTTATGGCCACTGGGTGGTAAAATGTCTGAGCGACAGCATTAGCATAGCCTGATAAACTCATCTAAAATGGTAAAAAGTAGTTGTGTGATCGACTGTGCTAACAGATTCAACAAAAATTTGGAGCGGTCTTTTTTCAGACTGCAAAAAACACTCAAAGAAGAAGTAAATTAGTAGCAATAGCCATATGTCAGGTATGTAAAATTTGGGGATTAAAAAGTCTATAAAAATACACCAAGAATACTCTTATTCTGTGTAATTGCAAAGTTTTGTCAGTGAGCCTTCATTAAAAAACATCTATTATGATGAGCCTTGTGTTTTACGAAGGTGGGATGGTTAAATAGTGTTAGGCAAGACAAACATATATGTCAGGAAAAGCAATGTCTGGCCATATGCCAATGTCCATAGACTACTGGTTGTTTGGTAAGTTGTTAGGGTCACTGTTAAGGCCAACTCAATTCAATTTAAGCTGATAATAGTCAGTTTTACTGGCGTATTTTTTAGTATCCGCTATGAAAACCAGCCATTTTGTTAAATGTTGCGGTCACATGGAAAAGTGACGTCAATGCATACCCTCTATAAGCATATATATATATCGTGGTTCTTCCAAACTTTTTAGGTTTTTATGATAATAAAGAATATGTATAGTGATTATGTTTCACAAATGCTGCTTTTTCAAAAGCATGTTATAAATGACTCAAACTAACAGTGATTTTAGATTGATAAGGACTTCCTACTGATCAAAGAGCCATAGTACATGAAAGAGCTGTGCATATCGCCTATGTGATTCAGAATCACTATCCTATCGGACATGCCATTATTAGTTTGTATCTCGATTTATCGATACATCCAACCCTAATGGAAATCTTATCAGTTAACTTAAGTACAATGCCTTTAATTCTGTTAGTCTGTGTAACTTCAGTTGCCTTTTTTACTCTTAACGTTTGATTATTAGCCTCTTATTTCTCTCTCAAGAAACAAAACGCGTGCATTAACTTTCTGGTTCGATCATAATCTGGTGCATTGCATACCGTTCCATTGTGCAGGCAAACGATCTCTGCTTCATTACAGATAATGAGGAGCTTCCCGATGTCCCCGATTTCAGTTTATAGACATAGGGTTCGAGGCAGAATTTTTGTCTCGAGGAATTTTTGTAATCGAGTTAATCAAGTAACTCGATGAATCGTTTCAGCCTTAGTGAATTTAGATCTGTTCTGTATTACCTATATAGTCTGGCCTAACTTAAAATAATAACCTACCAAAATTATGACACAACCAGTTTCATTTTGTGTAAGTCACAGAGTTCAGAGAGTAACACATTACTGGAATGTCCCTGGTAGTGGATTGAAAAACTTAATTTGCACAAGAGGAAATGAAATATGTTGCTTTTGTGTGGAAGAGAGCCGCTCCAGCAGTGCTGCAAGAGTCCAGCCGTGTCCAGACTGAAGCTTCAGTGCTGTCTATTGTTCGGTGTAGAAAAAGAAAGAGAGAGTCAGTGAAACTGTGTGAACGGCCTCAAGGGAAGAATTACCCAGCAGCCTCCTACAGTTTCATCTTGCAGACCGTAGCCGTGTTACGCTTCAGTCTCGTGCGCTCCTGTGCCGGGCCCCTGACAAAAGGATGACAAACACCTCAGCTGAGCTGAGAAAGTCCCAAGGGTCTTTTCATACAGACGTACAATAACGAGAGCCAAGAGGTGAATAACTCCTAGTAAATGCATTGCCCTCCCTTAGGGGTGCAGCTGGGAAGTGCTGCGTGTTACTGGAGCGCAATGGTCATACAGTCAGGTTTAGAGACCGTGAATCATTAAGTAAACCCAACTTATTTGTCCTGTTAGATTAGTGAGCTGTCTCGTATTTGCTGTTTCTTTAATCTCAGGCACGCTGCCAGAATGCTGGATGTTTTAAGTGGGAGGCATTTCCCACATGATAGATGTGACTGATGTAAGAAATGAGTTTCCTTTCTGGCTAAAAAGGGCCATGGGAAGTTTTGATGTTGTGAGAGAGACGCTTGACGAAACGGAGCGTGCGTCCGTGTGCTGAGCTCTCAATGCTTTACCGTACTGTATGTGATGCAATGAAAGGAGGACCCTTTGCTTGAATGAGACGAGTGTTTATTGTTGGCCTCACTTTAGTTTAGTATGTGCAGTCTTTGTGTGTTGGTAGTGAAAGCCTTTTGTGTATATTAGTAATTTGGAGGACTTGCTTGGTTTTTTGCAAAAACAATGTTAAAGTGTTTAGTTCACACACTAATCATTTGCATATTTTGTATAATTCAACTTGATAAATGCCAAATTTCAATATTTTCGGAGAAACGCTTCCAGATTCAGTTATTTCAGTTGCGTTGTGTTGGCATTACTAATGTAATAAATTAACAACCCTAGTGTAAATCGAAAGGTCAGTGATTTAAATTTAAATATATGCTATTAACTAAACGTTTTAGACAACGTAAAGGAAGAGTTCACCAAAATATAAAAATATGGGCAGGGTAACGGTGCATTCACTCAGCGTTAACGCTTCTCATTTACTTTTTAATGAATGATGTCTTGCATTGCTGAAATAAATTGTAGATCCGTCAGCGTCACATTACTGGCATTGATCGCGGCAGAAGTTGACCAATTGTCAATTTTTCAAGCGGCAACACTGTCGTCTGCCAATCATATTGCCTTATGCAAATACCCATAGCCAGCCAATTACGTTTATGCAAGACCGGAGAACAGAGGACCGTGTGTTGCGGCCACTGTGATTGGCTGTTAGCCACGCTTCAGACACGCCCTCCGTCAAGCGGTAACGCAGACGCCCCGTGTGAATAAAACGTTGCGGGGTGGGGTATCATTCATGTTTTTCCATTTTTTCATTCACATTTTTTTACACATTTTGTGACTGTGCAAATTCATATGAATTATAAATATGGTTTCCCATGTTGAAAAATTCTCTGATAAATTACTCACCCTCATGCCATTCCAGATTTATGCAACTTCCTTTGTTCAGTTTTTCAAAGAAAAAATATTTTTATATAAAAATGCCATGTACGGTTTGCCATGTTGTAAAATTTTCTTATAATTTACTCGGCCTCATGCCATTCCAGATTTATGCAACTTCCTTTGTTCAGTTACACACAAAAAAAATAATTTTATGCCATTGTGTAATCTTCTTATATGGGGCTTACCATGGCGAAGCTTCGAAATGATCAACGTAAAAAACTATTTGACTGCAAAATAATCTCAAAATATGAAACAATTTCTTTCACAAACAAATTATTTCACATATGAAGTCATATATTAACCCATGGAGTCATTTTAATTTAAAGGGATAGTTCACCCAAAACATTCAAATTCTGTCATCATTTACTCACTCTTATAGATAAAACCTGTATTGTAGTAATTGTTATAATTCCCCATTGACTTCCATAATAGGAAAATAATACTATGGAAGGCAATGTGGTTTTTGATCGGTTTTGTTGAAAAAAAACATTTCTCAAAATATCTTCCTTTGTGTTGATCAGAACAAAGACATTTATACAGGTTTAGAACAACATGAGAGTGAGTAAATGATGAGACAATTTTCATTTTTGGGTGAACTATCGTTTTAAAGATAGATGGATTAGCTTTACCATATCTTACCATAGCTTAGTCCTGTGACGGATCGCAGTTGGCCCATGGTTCGGGTTGCATGTGATTCGCGGATTAATACGCAAATTTAAATAGGGAAAGTTTATAATTTGCATGTGTTTCTAAGACATGCAAATGTTAACATTCAAGTGATTTAAAACAATTTAACCCCATAAAGGCGCTAAAGTGAGCAGATTTCTGTATGCATGCGTTAAATGTGTCCGGTCCAGCTCCAGTCAGATCATCCTTTCAAATATCAGAACTCCTCACGTGTAAACTATAGAGAGAGTTGCGCTACTGTCTCTCATACTGTAGTCCATTAACATACAGGGCTCCAGACTAACTTTTTTCACTAGGAGCACAGTGGCTCCCAACTGAAAATTTTAGGGGCGCAACCAGAAAATTTAGGGGCACACACCAAAAATCAACATGCTTACCAAATATTCACATTTCTACTAATTTCCACTGTATTACTAATAAATACTTTAATGACAGATGCAGATAGTACAATGTGCTGTTTCAAATTCAGTGTCACATCACAAAAAAGGTCAAATTTACTGGTCGCACAAGTGCAACTGGATGTAAATTTAGTGGCACACTCTCAAATTTTGATGGCAAAATGCCACCATTTGGTGGCAGTCTGGAGCCCTGTTAACATACATTTGCTGAATAGAGCAATGAAAAACAACGTAACGTTTTTATGTGAAGCGACTGATGATGCATCTTCTTCCTGAAGCGCAGTTTGGAATTCGCCCTCCGCCTGTGTGTGTGCATGCGTTTAAGTGCCCTCAGTAGTGCATATACATATACTTCGAAAAGTAAGCCAACATAAAATCTATTCTTGACAGGGCACATACATACAAAATAATCTCACAGTATTCTTTTTCTAATAAAAACATTTGTTTATGTCTTAAGTGAATTATAGAGTCCGAAACCAGTCCATGCTTATTTGCTCTTAAAGAGACAGTAAATTTACCTACTTATGTCTGTGTCATTAACTCTTTCCCCGCCAATGACGAGATTTTCCGTCTTTCCGCAATACCGCTATTATCCACCACGTGGCGCCCTTCCGCAACTTTTTAAACCCGGAAGTATTGCCCTATGGCAAGCTGCTGCATGTCCGTGTCTGTTTTAAAGATCGCTCTGAATGGGATCTCTATGAAAAGTCCGTCACAAAAATTGAATTATTTCTGCTTTTTGCTCAAAATATGGTGTTTTTGCAAAAACCTACCCATATTCAAAAGCTGATTGCAAAAGAACCACTAAAGGTAGGATGAAACGTTTTTTTTTTTGAAAGCAGAGGGTCTGTTCTTTCATTTGGTATATTTTATGTTTATTTATTTAAAGAAGAACATTTTCTGGAAGGCATTAAACTTTGGTGAAAATCATGAAAAACGCTGGCGCTGGCTGGCAACTTTTTTTAATAACGCTGGCGGTGAAAGAGTTAATGTTAATCAAACAATCCAAGACAAAGAGAAAATCACTTCGGTGGCTCTAAAAAATAATAATTAATTAATTAATTTGTACAATAAAGAAATTATTCATTTAATTCGATTTCTGTACCTAATGCTCATTTTAGACCTTACTTAATGTCCAACTTTGTTCTTTTTAATAAATGTTTGTAATTTCTTTATTTGTTATTAGATTTTCCCACCCTTTTATTTGCTGATCCGAAAAATGATCCGATCCGTGCCTCAAAAACCATAATGTGATCCGTCACAGCCCTAATTGTGCTCCATATAAGAAGAATAACATGCCACAATTTTTATATCAAATGATCTGTTAGTGTTAGATGCCTACAATAGCCTAACAAATAATGAGGATAGACTACACTGTGCCCCATGAGCTCTACAAGAACTCCATATTGTATTGTTACAGATATATTTCTGCTTAAATCTGGACCTGCTTGAGCCTGTACGTTTCTATTATTTGTAAGCACAAATTCCATTATTGTGGATGTGGGTGGAGATGGAAGGTCATTGGTGCCGCTGGCTGCGCATAGGCAAGCATGTGGAACTTATTTTGACCAATTCTCCAGCGAGACATGAAGCCTTGTGTGCTGTGCCTGGGAAAGTGTATAAAAGGAACCAGTGTATGTAATTGTATGTTTTTCCAATCTTAGTGCCTACATAAAACGGTACTAATTATAGCGCCTTTATTTTACAGTAAATAAAAGTAATTCCCTTGGAAACTGTCCATGCTTGGTTCGCCTGCTGTTAGCTATTAGGACTGTAATTCCATCAAGCACCTACATTAAGGAAAGGCTTGTTTTGCAGCTATACATGGGCATTTAACACTACAGATTGTCAAGCATTTGTGTCCATTTGTGTGTTTATTGAAAGACTTTAATCTCAACATTGTTATGTAGCGAACCAAAATTGCACTATAAAAATAGATTAAACCAATTAGCTATTTTATAATTTTTTATAGTATGGATAATTTATTCCGATTGGTCTATCATACATGACCTTTTCAAGGTTTTTTTGTCGCTTCTTTTTATATTTAGATACAGAACGCAGATGATGTCCTGATTACCCCTTTGGAGAAGTTTCGCAAAGAGCAGATCGGAGCAGCCAAAGTAAGTTTCTAGTTAATGTAGTACTATATACAGTATCACCTACACAGCCATATGACTCTATACATTCAATATAGGTCCACAATGAATCTCAGCAGGAAGGAGGTAAATTACAAACACCTGTTAAATTATAGCCAGATACAGTAATGCCACTTGACCAACATGGAAGTGCTGCCTTAAATGCTGGAGGCCATGTTTATAACCAGCCTTCAGTTAAAGGTTTACTCTTTCTAGGAGATTAAGCTGTTGTGCTGGGAGCCCTAGTGATCTGTGAATGTGACCCCTCTGGTCGCATTAGTAGAACCAGAGCATATCCTGTTGAGCTCACAGCTTAAAGATTCAGAGCTCAACACGCTCCATGCCTTATTTGGGCGTTTCGGCTGAAAGCTCCATCGCTTGAGCTTTTAGACGTGATGAAGGCGAAAGCGGACAACAGTCCGGCTGTTCAGCCTCTTGTGTATGTGAGCACATTCAAAGTCTCCCACACATACACACAGATATACTTCAAAACTCTCAAGGACAGATTCTTTCGCTCGCTTCATCTAAACACTGCAAAACAATGTCGTAATCAGTATTTTGTCTTGTTTTCCAGGAAAAACGTCTAAACATCCGTAGAACGAGATAGATGGACTTTTGAAAGCGAAACAGCATAAAATAATTTAAAGGAATAGTCTACTCATTTTCAATATTAAAATATGTTATTACCGTAACTAAGAAGAGTTGATACATCTCTCTATCATCTTAGTGCGTGCACGTAAGCGCTGGGGCGGCGACACTTCGATAGCATTTAGCTTAGCCCCATTCATTCAATGGTACCACTCAGAGATAAAGTGACCAAACACATCAACGTTTTTCCTATTTAAGACGAGTAGTTATACGAGCAAGTTTGGTGGTACAAAATAAAACGTAGCGCTTTTCTAAGAGGAACTATATTGTATGGCGGAACTGCACTTTTGGGAGTACTACAACTCGCCTGAAAAATCCGCTCCCCTTCTCCCTCTCATAATGGGAGAGGGAGAGTGTTACTGCGCCCAGTCGAAGTACTCCCATAAGTGCTATTACACTGTCAGCGAGTCAAAATCAGGGCTAAAATCGTGCAGTCTGAACTCAGCATTAGTGACTCTAGATACGAATGTCTTTTTCGTCCTTCCCAGCACAAATTTCTATTAATGGCTTTTTTTGTCTGTGCCACGACTTTTCTTATTGTGTCATTTTATTTATTTTTTTCTCGTCGTTCTTTTATATCTTTAAATCATTGTTGTTTGGGGTTAGGGTTAGATTCTGGGTTTGCGTTAGGATGTAGTTTTATGCATTGGTTTCTACATGTTTTTCGTCCGCTTTTAAAACTATTCTCGCCTGGAGTTGGGGTTAGAGTTGGGGTTTGGGTTAGGAAGTTGCAGAAAGTTATTCTAACCCAAACTCCAAGCGACAATGGGCAAAAAATAGGAAACAACGATGAGAAAACAAAATATAAAATGACACGATAAAGAAAGTCGTGGCACAGACACGAAAAGCCATTGATAGGAATTCATGCTGGGAAGGACGAAAAAGACATTCGTCTACGAACATTTCTGTCACCAAACACAAATAAATGAATAAAAAATGTCGTTGATATAACACGACTTGCCGTGAGACTGTTCATGTGCACTGATGACAGGCTGCTGTGCATGCACGCTGTGAGGAAAATAAAGTTTAAACTGTCAAAACTTTAAAACGCATGCAAATAATAAACTTTCGGCGTGAGGATGCATTTGTCTTCAATAGATATGTGTTGTATACGCTGTTTGATGGGATGTGTCGTGCTGTTAGGACCGGAACACGTCCTCATAGAAAATACAAGTATCTCTTTAAAGGCAAAGAGAGAAATCCAAATCTGCTGCTAACTGTAGCCGCATTCAGGAGCCCTATTTTGACAAAAGTAAACAGAAAGATCGGTTCATGAGATCGGCCAATCACGTGAGCTGTAAAAGGGTCTATTGTGATTTACTGGTTTTAACTTAAAAGCATCCTACCTAATGTAAAGAACATTCTGTAAAATATAACCTTGATATCTTTAATATCGACTGACTAGCGCCATGTAAAAGATTGAGATCAATGCGAATTCAATGATAGAAATCAAACGTCAATGCTTGATTATAAGACTTTAGGCTGGATTTCACACACAGGGTCACATGAAATACAAGCTATTTTAACTGAATGAAAAGTAGTTACTAAGAATTTTTTTTTTCAACAAAATAGTTTCCGTGTTTGTCAAATTCTTGTAACAATAAAATCCCAGTAGGTTTTTTGTTAAATCTCTTAAGCAGAAGGTGCACATTCCTAAAGAGAGTGATGTCATTGCTAGTCAGCAGATGCGCCTAGAAACTGGAATACGCGTGTCAAAAATGAGATTCCTCTGGTTTTTTTTTCTGTTTGGCAAGTCGACAGTCTGTGGTTCAGACGGAGGGTCCATTAGAGGGTCATGGGAAAGGTTCTGCTAATGTCAAACAGGACAAACAAACAGCTTTAAACTGGATTCAGTTGAAGTCTCAAGAAAGAGATTCTCACTGTTGGAGGTCTACAGCGCATGAGCTCTCGGTCCAACGTAAATATGTGGTGTCATCGTAGGCACAGGAAGTGGGGGGAGCTTGTCTAGAGTAAACATCTTTACTCGGCCTCATTTAGAGGCATTTGATGTCCCATATAATTGGAAATACCCAAAGTGCTTGTTTTTTTAAATCGGGTGCTCCGAATCCTCAGCTTTATCATGATGGTGCTGATGGTACCTGATTGAGTCCAAGTGTGAAAATGACATGGATGGCCCTGAAGTACAGTTGATGAGTTTAGTCATCATCTGGTTTGTATTTCTGTAGCTCATTGCTGATTAAAAAAAATTATGGCCTGAAAGCAATTAATATGTAAAGCAGATGCAGCAGCTTTAAAGTTAGTCTGCCATCTACTAGTTCACTTTCCTGACTTAAAGGGATAGTTTACCCAAAAATGAAAATTGTGTCGTCATTTACTCACTCTCATGTTGTTACAAACCTGTATAAATTTCTTTGTTCTGATGAATACAAAGGAAGATATTTTGATGAATGTTTGAAACCGATAATGAGCCCCATTGACTTCCATTGTTGGGAAAAAAATACTGATACAGGTGTGTATCAACAATGATAAAATGTAATTTTTTGGGTGAACTGTGCCTTTAAATAATATCTCTCATAATGTTGTCATGAGTCTTTAACATGGCGCTTGTTTACAAACATGATGTTTTATGTAACATTTTATCTCTTCAGAAACATTTATCATCATAATTACAGTACAGGAAATTCCAACTCCTCTCACCTTTTTTCTTTTTTCTAAAGGAAGGAAAGAAGAAATTTGACAAGGAGACGGAGAAGTATTACACAGTTTTGGAGAAGCACTTAAGTCTGTCTTCCCGAAAGAAAGAGCCTCTTTTGCAGGAGGTAACTTGATCGCTAAATTGCATATAAATACCAGAACACCCAGTAAACAGAATATCTTTGATCTGATTCCAACTAGATGACAATTTCTCCACTGTTTGTTCCACCTTCAGTAAACACCTTGGTTATAAATGACTTATTTACAGGCAGACACCCAGATAAATAAGGAAAGACAGGTCTTCTATGACGCCTCTCTGGAATATGTTTTCAAAATCCAAGAAGTGCAAGAGAGGAAAAAATTTGAATTTGTCGAGCCGGTAAGACAAATCTGTTTTTTTCTCAGGGCAGGGCTATGAACCTAGGGATTTGGGGAGATGGAAAATATGAAAATACAGTCATTGCGGCACTGGGTGTTAATCTGTTGTTGCATAAGTGCATGCCTATCAGGCAAACCATTATGATAACAGCCATACACTTCGTCTCTTTTGCAGCCTTAAACTAATGTTAATGGGGACATTTCAAAAGACGTTTTTAAGATAGAGTACGTATGTGAAGTTTTAGCTCAAAATAAATTAAAATTTATAGCATGTTAAAATTGCCACTTTGTAGGTATGAGCAAAAATGTGCCATTTTTGGGTGTGTCCTTTAAAATGCAAATGAGCTGATCTCTGCACAAAACGGCAGTGTCTTGGTTGGATAGTGCAGATTAAGGGGTGGAATTATCCCCTTCTGACATCACTAGGGGAGCAAAATTTTCAATGACCTATTTTTCCACATGCTTGCAGAGAATGGTTTACCAAAACTTAGTCACTGGGTTGATCTTTTTCACATTTTCTAGGTTGTTAGAAGCACTGGGGACCCAATCATAGCACTTCAACATTAAAAAGTCAGAATTTTCGTGATATGTACACTTATCTATAACATAAAAAGTCTGATTTGAAAGTAATTTAAGCAATATCACACAAACAAGTGCTGTTTTACTAAATCTCATGATTGAGATTCGGCTACAGGATCAGAGGTGACCACACCTATGCTGATATTTGTTATCTCAGTACTTTACTTGTGTAATATTGCTTTTATAACAATTCTTTAAGTTACAAGTTAACAAGAAGGTGAGCATATTTTACACCCCCCTTAAATTAAGAATCTTTATTTCATGGCTCATTGGAATGCTTGATTCTGATTGGCCAGTCGAGACATTTGCAGGTATGTTTTTCCCAGATAACAGCAGCTCAAAACTAATAACACACGATATCCCGGATGCTGCAAATCATTTTGACAGGTACAGTTTAATATTACAGAAAAAATATTTCTTTTAATTACATATATGACATTATATTTACAAATAATAAAAGTAAATAGTGTGTTTATGACATTTGAACGTCTTATCTTAAAACCGAAAATAAACGTTCACTAAAAATCAGCAAATAAAATATTTCAAATCAATACTTAATGTTCCTTACCTTACTTTTGAGGTAAATAGCTGTGTAATAAGCGGGATAATGTACAGTGTTTTGTTAACACAAAATAAGCCCCTTCATTTTGATACAATATTTTCCGCTTTGTGTCGGGTCCTAATCACACTGTCGCCCTGTTAACAACCTGCTGCCTATACATTATCCCTTACTTATAAGAATGGTTGACATTACTTTGTCACAATTGCATGTTTAAAGTCAAAAAAACCTTCTGAAACTGTATTGATTGTCAATCTTTGTTTCTCCTCTCCCAGCTTCTTGCATTCCTTCAGGGATTGTTCACCTTCTACCACGAAGGGTATGAACTGGCACACGAATTTGAGCCGTACAAACAACAATTACAGTTCAACCTTCAAAATGTAAGAGCCTTTGTTGTTAAGTAGACACTGACTGTTGTAGTATTTATGGCTGCATGTGGATATAGCCCACATGTCTTTCTAGAACCAATAAACTGTTGATGTTCTGTTTGAAGACAAGGAATAACTTTGAAAGCACAAGACAGGAAGTGGAGAACCTTATGAAAAGGATAAGATCTGCAGAGCAGGACTTTAAAGCCCCTGGACAATGGACCATGGAGGGCTTCCTCTATGTGCAAGAGAAGAGTGAGTATCATGGTGGCGTCTTGATGTTCAGACACCCATACTGTTCCCTTCCTTTAAGAAAAATGTAGGAATTCTAGCTTAGAAGTGAAAAATGTTGACCAATCAGAATAGAGCATTACAGAGAGTATCCACCTTCTGTTTAAGGACCCCTTGGGTGCACATGGAGCCGACATTACTGCACATATGAAAAAGGAACCAAAATGTTTACTATGAGCAACTTAGAATTCAAATCTGCAGGCAAACAGGTAGAAAATTACATTACATGTTCATAATTGATTCTTATTAGACTCCTAAAGACACTCATTAATCACAAATTAAAGAGTATAATGAGATTTTCTTATATTGACAGAATGGACTGATCTTGAGCCCACCTGAGATGTTTAAACTAAAGTCCTGCATCCGACGGAGGACGGATTCAATTGACAAGCGCTTCTGCTTTGATATTGAGGTGGTGGAAAGGTGTGTATTTATTTAAGAGACTTGATACACTGGTATAGTAATACAATGGTACAGCCCTATTGTGGTTACTAAGGCATAAAGAAAAGTCTCACAGTATAATCAGGCCACAATGAGAAGGATTGGTTCTTCGAGTCTGACTGGGTCAGTGATACACATTTGTCCTTGTACTGTTAACATTTTTGTTGGTTTACTGGACACAAAAGCAAACACGGATGTATGGTATATGATTTGATAAAAACCTCATTTAAATTCAACGGAAAGTCACATCAATGTCATTACAGAGAAAAGCTATAATCGAACTTAAAGGTGCACTGTGTAGATTTTAGCGGCATCTAGTGGTAAGGTTGCGAAATTGCAGCCAATGGCTCAGTCCTCCCTTTCGAAGCACATACGGTACGTTGCCAAACTGAATTGTGGATCTGTCGGCACCGCGTCAGAGCCGTTGCTCGCAGCAGAAGTTGAAAATTTCTCAACTTTTCAAGCGGAAACGCATGTGTCAGCCAATAAGATCACCTTTTGTAAATAACCTAGGCAGAGTCAGCCAATTACGTTTATAGAAGACCGGAGCATATGTTACGGCCACTGTGATTCCTTCCATCAAGCGTTAACACTTTCGCCCAGTGTGAATGTATCGTAAAGTAATCGAAACGGATTGAATTGAATCGCATCTAAGAAGTGGTTGATGTATTGGCAAAATCGCATTGCTTGCAGAAGAAAAATTGGTTTTGTATCGAATCGTAATGAACTGCCCAATTTACACCTCTAAGGTAATAAAAACCTAACGGTTTATTGTGTAATGATTTTATACACCCCTTAAAAACATAGTTATGTATATTATAGTGCATTTCTGTCAATAGATCCTCCTTAAATTTACACATTGCACCTTTAATTTGAACACATTTTATCTGGATAATAATGTTAAACATTACTGCTTTATCATTTTTATTCCATTCTTCGTCACAATGCATTAATGAAATTTCGACAAATCCTCCTTATTGATGCTATGCCTTGGTTACCAGAACAGTGTTCAAAACATCTCAAAACTTTAGATACTAAATATGTCGTGTTTGTGGTCCTTTCTGTCTTTCATTTTCAATACCCTTTTTCCCCTCCATCCTTTTCTTTCTTTATAACTGAAGAAGTGACCCAAGTGAAGGGCTTCTCTTCAATTACCTTCAATGTTTCTATAATACTCATCGGTATGTGTCACTTTATCCAGAAACTGATGGGGTGATCTAATGATAGCATCACTTTCTAAACAATATTTTTTCTGAAATTTTGTATATAACTTGTGCTTTTTAATACTAATACTGCAAAAAATATATTTTGCTACACTGCAACAAATGGATTGTATTTGACAGTATGTGCATTTTAAACAATATACTGAATATAACCGTATATAACAAGTAATAACTGACTGTTATTCAATGCAAATACTAATGCAACTTTGTCCTCAATACTCAAACAGTATTTAAACAAGCAGTGCTTCAAGATCATAAAGGTCTCTGTGTGTGCCAGTAACTGTATTTAATACAATTTATCCAGTGATCCAGAACATCACCCGAAACCAGGTAATTTTAAAACTAAAACCACACCAAAGGTTGAGAACTAAGATGTCCCATCTGCTCCACAGGCATGGCATCATAACCCTTCAGGCTCTCTCTGACTCTAACAGACGACTGTGGATGGAGGCCATGGATGGAAAAGAACCAGTAAGTCATCTGGTCTTCATTACATAGCAAGACTCTGATCTCGTTTTGATATTTACAGTATATGTCAGTTCGTAGTGCAAGAACAAGCTGTAAACGTTTTTCTGAAATGCCGTGCTCCGAACTGATAAGATATCACTTTTTCACATGTGCAAATTACTAACTGATACCAGTGTAACTTTGCATATAAATTATCTTTATATATTTGCTTTTGAAATATATTTGGATACACTTTAGCTTTAAACTTATGCCCAATATAGGAGTTTAAACAGTTTTCTTTATTCCTTGTTGACCTATTAGGGGGATGTTTTAGTGACTCCCTTTCCCACTTTAGACAAATTGTTATAATTGAAGCTCTACGCCGGTCTGAGGCAGTCTATAGTGTACACATGAGCAGGAAACAGATGACAGCCGAATATTTACACTTCATAAACATCTTTGTTTTATATGCTGTCAGCTGCAGTTGATAGTCTTCAACTTACATGACCCACGTTTTAGCCTTATTAATAATGAGACTCTTATCTTTTCTTATCTAATGTATCATACACACAGCATTGTTAGATGAAGTATGTTTATACTGTGATTTTGTATATATATTAGTGTATTATATTGCATACATGTATGGCTTTTTATAAACATGTCTTCATTTTCTCTAGATTTACACTCTTCCTGCACTTCTGAGCAAGAAAGAGGAAAGTAAGTTCACACATCCCATCATTTATTGTTTTCAATGAATGTGTATATACAGTGTGATGAACTGTTCAGGTGGGCACAGTATTCCAGGCTGTTTGTGAGGTTGGCATACTTTGTAACTGAACTTGTAACCCCAAGCAAACTATTTCACAATATTAAAATAGTTCACCTGCTTTGGCCTCACATTGACTGTCTGTATCCACAGCATTCCTAAATGAAGCAGGCTTTAATTTTGTACGGAAGTGTATAGCGCTTGTGGAAACAAGAGGTGAGTCTTATTTTTAATCTCATGATTGATGTTTATGTTCAAATGAACTTTTTATGAACTATGTATGTTCTTGTCCTCATACTGTTTCAAATGCATCAGACTTTCTTTCATCTGCAGAATGTCTGAGCATTTTTATTTGTACGTTACATGTTATTTTATGACTCTTTAAATAGCTCTTGTACAACCCAGTAGTTGAATATTGCATAATCAACATTAAAGTTCATGGGTACGAACCACAGCACACACACACACGTATTTAAAAAAAAAATTTGTACCTTGTAAGTCTTTAGATAAAAGTGCATAAAGTGCCAATTGCATAAATTTACAACCCAATCTCAATTTCATGGTATAGTCACAAACATTTGTTTTATTTATTTATGTTTATGGACACGATTTTCCTCTTTTTGTGTTACAAATTTCTTTATACATTGAAAAATGTATACATTGAAGAGATGTGTGCTGAGTAACATGGAAAAAAGAGGGAAATTGTGTCCATGAACACAAATAAATAAACCAAATATTTTGTGACTATACAGTACCATGAAATGCCTTGAGATAGGGTTAGAAATGTAAATGTAATGTAAATGTTAAAATGACAATAATGGGTGTAATTAAATGAAAATTATTTAGTAATGGTAAATCATTTAACGCAAAACCAGTTGCTTTAGATGGCCCTGCATGATTCACATTTTTAGGTTAACAGATAAAATACTTTAAAGGAAAACCCCAGTTTTTCAATATTTTATTATGTTCTTACCTCAACTTAGACGATAATACATACCCATCTTTTTTTCAATGCGTTCACTTAATCTTTGTACAGCGCGTCATGAATGTGTTAGCCCCATTCATTCCTTAAGGGGGTCACACACCGGACGCGCAGCCCAGCGCCGGGCAGCGTCACGCTATTAAAAAAAAATCGAATACATTGTTTTCTATGAGTATACACACACCGGCGCCGACAGGTGGCGCCTGTCCACGGTGCCCAGGTATGACTCAGGAAGTTGCTCAATCCCTGTCGCGTCACAGAGCGGCACTCACATAGTTTAAAATTAAATAACATCATATTTGTCCCAAATCATTAACGAAAAACTGTGGTGTTTTTCTTTAACAGTTTATCACATTTCTGTTTGTTTTTTTAGGTTTTTTGCTTTTAATAAGAAAATGACCTCTTTTCTCCCGTGTCTAGGCATTAACACAATGGGACTGTACAGAATAGGTGGAGTTAATTCTAAAGTCCAACGACTTATGACTTCAGTGTTTGGTATAGTAATCTTTTCCTACAACATTTTATATCCCTGTAATAAGCCTGTAAAATGTATATACATAAAATTCATTAGGGCTGCAGTTTCTCTTTGAGAATTTACAAAAACAGCTGTCATTTAACACAAGTTCATTTCACCCTTGTAGCTGCCAAAGCTCCCACAGATATGGACCTTGACCCAGACACCTGGGATAACAAGACCATCACCAGTGGTCTAAAGAATTACCTCAGGTTGATAAATACGCCAAAAATAAGCTTTACTTTGAAAGATATTTTTATCACAGATGAAATGTGACACCATTTTATTCCCTGCAGATGCTTGGCAGAACCTCTCATGACCTACAGATATCATAAAGACTTTATCATGGCAGTCAGTGAGTTCCAGCGTGTCTTCTACTTTGTCATCTCCTCACATGTTTGTGATAACAGAATGAACTATTCATTTAATCAGTTAAACACGTGTTTTATTTGTTTGTTTTATTTTATTTTTTTAGAGTCTGATGATCAGAATTACAGGGTCTGTGCTGTCCATGCACTCGTCCACAAACTGCCGGACAAGAATAAAGAAATGCTGGATATTCTCATCAAGCATCTGCATGTGTAAGTCGCTCTGGCTCCTCTAAACAGAGACAAAAAAGGCTAAACTGCACATCTAGGACATTTGTTCACATGTGTACTTGAAATCTCGTAAGATGGTGCTTACCAGGTTGTTTGTGAATGAGCTTGAAGTGTATTTTCACCTCGTTTTACAGGGTTTCCACACACAGCCAGAAGAATCTGATGACCGTGTCTAACCTTGGTGTGATATTTGGCCCCACACTCATGCGGTCACAGGAAGAGACAGTGGCTGCTATGATGAACATCAAATTTCAGAATATTGTAATGGAGATTCTCATAGAAAACTACGACAAGGTGAGTGTTGCATCAGTCGTTCTTTCTATTCTAATTTATCAGAGAAGCAAGCTATAGATGGTTTCAGCAACAACAACATAAACAGCTTTTGTGGACTAAACACAACTTCTAGCAGACTTCCACATAGAATCAATAACAACAAAATCCGTTTACAGTAGTTTATTTCTGATAACAAGAGAATAATGACAAGTAAATGACCTTTGTCCATATATCATATCTAATGCATATCAACTACTACAATGCACTAATGTTGCTCCCTTCAGAGTGCTCTTCAAGATTGTCTTCGCAAGCAGGGTGCATGGAAGTATGCAAATACATAGTTTGACAGGCAAGCAGGACATCCTATCATTGCATTTGGACCGAATGGAATGATTGGGTGAACATGTAACGGTCCTGCACCTTCCACAGAGGAATTAAATTTTATAAATACAATTAGACTACTCACTTAGTGATTGCTATCAGGATGTGAAGAGATTTTTAACTCTTTCCCCTTACAGAAAATGTTTTTCTTAAAATATATAAACATACAATATATCAAATGTAAGAACAGACCCTCTGCTTTCAAACAAAAAAAAATAATCATTTCATCCTACCTTCATTAGTTCTCTTTTTATCACCTCTCAAATATGGGTAGGTTTCTTCAAGACCAAATTTTGAGCAAAAAGCTGAGTTAATTCCATTTTTGTGAAAGACTTTTGATAGAGATCAGATTCAGAGCGATTCTCAAAACTTAGACGGACATACAGATGTTTGCCCTAGGGCGATACTTCCGGGTTATATAAGTTGCAAAGATAATAACAGTATTGCGGAAAACCGCAAATACTCATCATTGGCAGGGAAGCGTTGTCTCTTTATAGAGTTAACCTGGGGATAGAGTTAACCAGGATCACCAAAAAATGTATAATTGTGAAATAAACTTACTGTTTCTCAAATTAAGGGCCCTATTTTAACAATCTAAGCGCATTGTCTAAAGCGCATGGCACACGGTCTAAATGGGCGTGTCCGATTCCACTTTTCCTAATTTAACTACGGGAAAGATGGTTTGTGCGCCAAGCGCAGGGCCTAAAAGGGTTGTTCCTATTCACCTAATGAGTAATAGGTGTGTTTTGGGCTTAACATGCAATAAACCAATAAGTCTCATCTCTCATCGCCTTTAAAAGCCAGTTGCGCTGGCGCCATGCCAATTTTCTATTTGGATGACGGACTTTGTCAACTGAAAAACTAAGCGGAGGAAGAAGACCACCAGTTTAAGATTGATATAAAAATGCTTTTGTATTAAAACCTTTAAAAGTCATTTTTTTCAGTCATGGAAGTAAAATTAGCAGGATTTTAATTGCTGTAAATGAATGTATAGCCTACATGATCTGTGTTATCTCAAAAAATAATTTACAAATATGCAAGAAAAGGTTTGTACTCTAAAAATACTTTAATTGTAACAAAAAGGAGATAAAGAATTTACAAACGTGCGGAGAGCCTTCAGCACCCTGACAGCGCCGTGAGTGCTTTGAAAAGCATTACTTAAAAAAGGGTCTCAACTCACCATATCCATATCTTCATATACAATAAATCCTTGGGGTAGCATTTAAAAAAAACATTTAAAAATATATGCTATATTTGAATTTGTTTAAAGCGAAACATTTAATTGCTTATCAGGCTACAGGTGAAGCAGCTCTTTACGCCTTCTAACGTCTCATAATCTATCCTCATTTATGTTCAAAAGACTCAATAATAATATTTTACATTTTAATCCTTTGATTTTTCATATTTTAAAACGTTTATGTGCTGTTGCGCATCCATGTTAAAAGCAAACGTTCGTTGTCATCCCGTTTATAGGCGCATATTACTGATGCGCTCATTAAATAACAAAAACAATATTGCGCCATTGAGTTTAGAGCAGGTTTTAGTTCATCAAAGGCGTAGTCTATTTTAGTTGCCTCACAATAGCAACGTGCCAACAATGCGCCTGAACTAGGGATGCACCGATATCGATACTGGTATCGGGTATCGGCCTCGATACCACATTTTCTAAAGTACTCGTTAAAAGTCCCCCGATACCGGGGATCGATACCACGGTCTGAGAAATGTCTATGTTTGAGCGGCGTGTAAGGGGTTAATGCCTCTTGTGTTGTCCAAAGAGGCAGAGTTTACAACAAACTGGAAAACTAGTCCCTTGTTTTTTTTTGTTAAATTATGTGACTAAAGCTGTTACCTGTAAATTTAAATCATGTTTTTTTTTTAAGTACTCGGTATCGGCAAGTACTGAAATGCAAGTACTCGTACTCGTACTTGTATTCAAAAAAAGTGGTATCGGTGCATCCCTAGCCTGAACACACCTCATTTTCAGACCAGAACGCCCATGGGCGCAAAATTGGGCGCATATGCATTTGCTATTTAAACAACCTGGTGCCAAACGAGAAACGGTACTTGCGCCAGGTTGAAACTAGCAAAAGACACTTGCGTCAGGTGTATGATAGAGCCCTTAGACAACTAAGTTTTTTTTATCTCAGTTTTTTCTTTTTTATTATTTATTCTTCAAATGTCTGTGCTATACTATACCGTAGTTTTTATTTGGCCAACTAATGCAGTTACATTTACAACCCTCTTGTTTACGTCTTAGATATTTCATCAAGCTCCAGACCCCAACGTTCCTCTACCACAGCCGTCGTCTCACTCTCATGCTCAGACTCGCACAAGCAACCGGCGCAGCAAAGCCATCTGCCTGTCCACAGGGTCCCGCAAGTCCAGAGGCCTGTATCCCACCACCCTGTGCCTGGCTGATGCTGATAGTAAGTGCAGTTTACCTTTAAAATTGTCCTACATAATGCAACAACATTCTGTGAAAATATAACCTTGATATATTGAATATTGAGTGAGTGAAATGATGTTAAGCATTTAACTGTGCCTGTGTGCATCAGGTGATACGTTCAGCAGCAGTCCCAGCAGCACCCCTATGGGCAGTATGGAGTCTCTTTCATCACATTCCTCAGAGCAGAACAGCTACTCAAAGACGGGCTCTCCCTCACGCACCAAACACAAGAAGTCAGGGACTCTGTGCTGGACCACTCCCTCCCCTTCCTCCAATGGGCCAAAAAGCTCCGCTTGCACCAACAGTCCTGACTCCAGCTCCAAAGAGGACGCAACCAAAACGGATGGCGAATGGGAGGAGGCGCTGAGTACGAGCCCCGGTGATCGAGGTTCTCCAACATCAGACCTCCTTCAGAGGCCTCTAGGAGACCAACAGGAGGAGCATGCAGAAGAACGACACAGTCTATCCACCTCTTCTTCTCTCACATCGCTCCATATCTCTGAGGGTAAGATAAGATAAGATAAGATTTTAAAATTTACCCTTGTGGTAAATATCTCTTATATTGTTTCTCTGGTGATGTCCAGGTTTCAGGAGCTGTCACGGTTCCATTCAAAGTCTTGTGTCACATGGCCATAGAGACCATGAGAGTCTCAAGTCTCTCCATCTGCCGGATCTTCCTGCTAAGGAGAGCATCAGATACAGAGCTGACTCTTCTGCCAGCAATGGCTACCAGAGACCTGGATCTGTGTAAGCAAAAACCTTGAACAGAAACATTATTGTAAAAGTTTACCAAAATCAATAGTGTAACATTTAAGCTAATCTTAAAGTCGGTTAAACTGGTCTTAATCATCCAGACACTTCATCATAACTACAACTAAAAGTCAGTGCTAATAAACTTACAATGACAAACTAACAATCACGCTCTATTTCTATATATATGAAATGTAGCTTGCTTGTTATTTCAGTGTGGCCTGTAGAGCAGCCATCTTTGAAAGTCCTGCTATTTCTCATCCGACAACTTTGGGAAGGTAGTAAACCAGACTGCAGAGTTTTCTTCTTACTCATATTATTTTTTTATTATTAATCATTTCTAATACTACTGAACAATCTATCCAAGTTTTTTGTGCCACATGTCTTTTTTCAAAAGCTTAGGTTTGTGTTATAAGTGTTAGTTTTCAGTTGTTTGGTCTCTAACTCCATCTGGTGTTTTTACAGAGATGCAAAGGCATTGTATTCCTGCAAAGCAGAGCACAGTCATGAGCTGAGCTTTCCACAGGGGGCGCTGTTCTCCAATGGTAAACAACACACTCTCCATTTGATACCATTAACCAATATTTATTTATATTTATACCGTTGTAATAAGCAGATATTTAAGGATAATGGTCACACATGGAATTGAACTGATAAAAAGTGTATGTTTTTTTGTCTGTTTGTTTATTTTATTTTTGTTCTTGCAGTGTATCCATCAGTGGAACCTGGGTGGCTTCAAGCGACCTATGAAGGCAAAACTGGACTCATACCAGAAAATTATGTGGTGTTCCTCTGATCTTTCTGACAAAGGCTGAAGCAAAGTCCATGGTATCCATGGTGTTTCATTTTTACAAAAAAGGACGGATGTCTATGCTTTACTGTATGTAAATAGATTCATTGCATAGCATTTTAACCAAACCAAAAATCACTCCATATGGTAATGCTTTTAGATAGTAGAAATGTATTATTATGTATTAATATTATTTGTTACCTTCCAGGTACAAGCATTTGACTGTATTAACATACATTCCTCCATTTATAAATTCCCCTATAATGCAATAATTTTAAAACTGTAGATAATGAGATAAAATTGCTCATAATACTCAGTACAATTCAGATAAAAAACTAAAGATGTGTGTAATATAGATAATACACATGTCTACCCCATGGATACAAAGTGTTTATTTTAAGTAATTTTTAGTCATACATCCAAAATTTGTAACTCTAACTTCTCTCAAAATCTTAAAGATACATGCAATTGTGTCCATTAAGAACATGAATGTGAATGAAAGGTCAATCCTGTCAGCACTCTTTGAAGGATTTTTGGTAGTGCCCAATTTTTGGTAATATTTTTGAATGTGATATCAAGAGATTAATCATATCTTTCATTTCAGTTTTAGTGCTGTGTTATTTTTGAGTAGCGAAGTACTACTGCAACAATATTAATATTAAGTGTTACTCATCTTTAGGTGAAATAATTTCTTAAAACCAATTGATGCTCATTATAACTGTGCAATTTCAAAACTTTACATAGAAACATGGTACCTCATAGATTTTTAAGTAATTTTTAAATAATACATTTTGAATGACTTTAGGAGCCAATCAAGGTTTCCTTGACTTCAAACCTATTTAATTATACTAATATACTTTGTCAATTTTGTTGCCTATTCTATGTAACAAAAAGTGTGCTTTAGGCAGTTTAGTCCATACTGAATGTATTTGTTAAGTGTTATATAGTGTTTTCTTTTATGAAGTACGTTTAAAAAAATAAGAAAATACTTCTGACAGTATTAAATTGTGTCCTGAATGCATGTCATTTGTTAAATTGTGCTAGCAAAAATGCAGTTGTTCAAGTAATGGTCCTACTGTATTTTACTTTACACTGGTTTAGCATTTCTGTATGTTGTAATGATGTAAAACCATTTGCATACAGATGATTATAACAGCTAATAACATCATTCACAGTTATTTAATGATTGTCTGATTCATTTCTCATAAAGCATTTTTAATATTAAAGGGATAGTTCACACAAAATTGAAAATTCTGTCATTATTTACTTATCCTCATGTTTTTCTAAACCTGTATGAGTTTCTTTATTTTGATAAATTATGGTGACCACACATTTGTCAGTACCCACTTTATTATTATAATATAGGAAAAAGAAACACTAGGCAATGGGAACCGTCAATTGTGAGCTTACTATCATTTATTAAAATATCTTCTTTTGTGTTCAACAGAATAATAAAACTCTTACAGGTTTAGGACAACATGGGGATGAGTAAATAATGACCAAATTTTTAGGTGAAGATATTTTCTTACTCATTTGTTAAAGGATAACTGTACAAGATTAAGTAAATGCTGCTTACATCAGATCAGAAAGCCCTGCCTAGTTCTGTGTTGAGTTTGCATGTTTATGGGTTTACTCAGTTTTCCTCCCACAAACTTGTGTGTTAAACTTTGGTTAGTAACTTGGACAACTATGAGGTGCTTACCTCTGACATTATTTTAAGAAAATTCGCCCCCTGATGTCCAGGTAAAATGTCTTTGTGGACTTTTTTTTACAGCACAGTCATTTCCAGCACTCTTAAAACTTGTGTTAAAAACAACACAAGCAGTGTTAGTTTAGGGAGATAACACTAAATATGTCATCCCGAAATACACACATCTCTGTGTAATTATTGGAACAACACATTTTGGGGAGGTTTCCAGGAGAGGTTTCCCGAACTAGTCCTAGACTAAAATAAACATAAGAACAGTCCAAACTGAAAACAATTTGCACTGACATATCTTAAACTACATCCGTGCCCTTAGTTTTGCCTAAAAATACACGCTAGTAATGTTTTAGCAACGCATGTTTGTTAAAACTAGTTATATTTTTTCTAATTAAACTAAGGCCTAGTCCTGCTTAAGTTAATCCCTTTCCAGGAAACCAGCCCTTAACTTGTGTTTTATTTTAAATCAAAATGACGCATATTGTGTTAAACAGCATAACACAAAAAAATGTGTAAAAAATAAACACATCCTTGCTTAGAGTATACTGGCTTATTAACCACTTAATTACCAAAAATAAGGCTTTGCCTGTAAGTAATGTTAACAGATACTGATTATTAATTCTGCTGTTAAATATCTTTTCATTGTTATGTGCATAGGTTCCTTATAGATTAGTCACAACCAATCACATGAGACTTCATGTGATATTATGTGTTAAGCAGAAGAGAAGTGAGTTGAAGGTTTTTCTCCCACAGTTTTCTCCAGGGAAGTGGGTAATTTTATGCGCAGACAGGATTGTTTGAGGCATGCTGTTCATGTGGTGTTTTGCCGAGCAGCATGTTATTGTGTCAGCACAGTAAAAAAGCAACTTTGATGCTGAAAATGCCCACTACATTTTCCTGTACATCTCTGGGTTATTTTCATCCCAGCATTGGGTCAAAAAGGAAAGAACCCAACATGTACATACAATTATTTTGTGTGAATTTAACCCAACTGCTGAGTTTGTCCCTTTTTTGACCCAATGCTGGGTTAAAAATAACAGCATGTTTTGTGTTATTATGATATTTTGACCTATGATATGAGTATCTTCCCCTTTATGTACTTTTTGGTTTCGGAGACAGAGCAGTCTATTTCAGTGACTTGTGATAAATATCAGAACCTTTTTGAGTCTTTTACAGAAAAAGAAAATCAGATAAAAACATGTAAAAAATGTGGGTGCACATCATATTTCTTTATTTACACAAACACTAAAATTAAAATAGTACAAATTAGGGAGTTAAAGGGAAAAAATAAAGGAGACATAGAGTTTGGGTCGGTTCGCACACTCCATACACACAGTCCCAATGCTATGAGAGCATTATATAAAACAGAATTTTAAGTAGTGGGTGTAACAATAAACATTTAATACATAATGACTGAGATGCCAAACAGACCAGTGTTTACTCAAGTTATATTTACAATGTATTAGTTAAAGAAACTTTTGCTTACATAATCCCATGCTTGTATACTAATACTGGAATAGCAATTGTGTTGTTTTTTGTCATGTATTTTTATCATTTTTGATTCCTCAAGAATTTGCCAGCAAGTTACTAAGAGGAATTTTTGGTGTGTGCTTTTAAAATAAGTACAACTACTAACTGAAAATCATTAACAGTTTTCAAAGTTGGTAAGTAAAATTAATGTTATGTATCATACAATAATCTTATATTACATTAAATGTATCAACAAAAGAAAAACAGTATCACTTCTTCACAGTCATCTTATTTATTTCTGCTATCCCAGGCAAAAGCCAAAAAAGCATTTGGAACTGAAGTCCTTGTGCAAATTGTCTTGCTTGATAAACAGTTGATTTAATAGATCATCTCACTTTCTTAATGAGACTTCAGTATTAAAGGATTCTGAGACAGAGTTTGTTCAAGTTTCCTCACTAGTTCAGCCAGCTCCTCCAGATTATGGGACTTTTCCTCCAGCAGCTCATACCGGAGGCTTGAAATGTCCTGCTTAATCTCCTTTAGTTCACCTGCAACACAGAATTGTTTTCCAACAGCAAGAGTGAACTAAAAAGTATGAATCATAAACATTTAAAACCAGCATTTATGTTTTTTCATAAAGTACAACGTTGAAAATCTATTAAAACACATATAAGTACCTTCATTGACTTCATCGTACTCCTTGTCATTCTGAGCTTTGATGATGTATCGCTTAACCAGACGCTTCATAATTTTCTGTAATGCAAAACTTGTGAGTTCAACTTCAAATGTACTTGAATGAAATATAAACTGCTTTAGGAACAATAAAAATTATTTCACGTGCCTGATATCGACTGGAGCGAAGAGGAGTGTTATCCTTCCTGGCTTTGTTCTGTCCCAACTGAATTGCAATCCAACAAGAGAATCAAGCATGAATTTGTTATTTTTTTTTATTGTGAAGTATTGTTTGTTAAAGTCTGTGTAAAGTCATTTCGAGAATTATTTCTAAACAGATTATAACTGCAAGAAATTTATTTCTAAAACACGTTGCAAAGACTGGAAACACTGAACATGACCCTGCCCTAACACAATCACGGGTAGCATCCATTTAGGTTGCAACGGTATCTGAAAGTTGAGAGAGGGCGTTTCTCTATTCGAAGGCTGCAGCCTCCGGAGGTCGCATATGCAGGCTACATGCGTCATCAAACCGGGTTTATTTAAGTTACCTGAGCATTACATTCGCAAGTCATAAGCATATTACAACAGTTTACGAATAACTAAGAATAATAGTCAACTTTATAATTGTTAATATTCTGAAATAGGACAGTCTTGATGACGTAGGCAGCCTGCAAATGCGAACTCCAGAGGCTGCAGCCTTCAGAAACGGAGAGCGCCAGCAGCTTTCCCGCGATTGGGCGTGGTTTTAGCGCCGACAGCGGACACGCCCCCAGCGTTTGAGAGCGCAGAATCGTGTCTTTTTATGATTTTGGTAACTTATTTGGCGGTTTTTATCATTCATGTTTGCTGGTGAATATCACATTTTTTTCTCTGGTGTCACAAACAACACATTCACTATCGGACTTAAGCAAAAATAAAGAACTCACCTCACTAAGCTCAGACCCCTTCATAATGGCTTTTTGTCTGTCGAGGAGCTCACGGAGAAGCCCCTTGGCCCCCCTCACCAAACCCAGGACAGATTTGGGACTTGGCATTAAGTTAAATGGCACAGGGAGAGTCCTTCCCTCCTCGAAATAAGTGAACCAGAGCTTGGCACGGGCAAACTTCCACTCTACGTCTGCATCGTCCTGCAATCAACCAAGGTTTGAATCATTTTACGAACTAAAGTGAATTTGTAACTGTATTTATGACCCTGTCTGCAAAAATCCAGGCTGAAGTCATGTTTAATGTAATTATTAGATTTGGAGCATCAAAGTTGATTTTACAATCATTGACTTGACCGTACTCAGTATTTAATATTAAAGGTCAGGGTTATATTTATTCAAAAAAATTTACACAAAAATAATATTCAATCCTGAGGTGATACAAGCTTGTTCAACTTCATTCGGCGCCGCTAGAACTGACAGGAGATGACGTCAAAGTACCGCGAGAGCAAGACGAAATTAGTCCTTCGTATGATTTCTCGAATCATTCTCGCGGTACTTTGACGTCATCCGGCTGTCTGTTCTTTTTCATAATGCGTAAAAGCCTCTATGCTTCATCAGCAGACAGTGCCTTTGAATTCAACAGATCTTATTTGCTCTAATGCAAGATTTAACATGTCAGCACCGCTCTGAAAGAATATGAACAGATAACATTAAACATGACAAGTGAAGTAGCCTACCTCAATTTCCTGAAATGAACTGTTGATCATGGCAATGAGCATGTTGAGTAGGACGATGACCACTGTTACATTGTATACTCCGTAGAGAACATAGCCAATGTTCTCAATGAACTTATGTCCATTGTTCACGACTACAGATCTGACCTCAGAAAGGCCAAATATTGCCCAAAACAATGTTTTGAAGCTTTCTTCTATACTATAGAATTAGAGGGAAAGTGATAATTATTATAAAATATATATTCATTATTATTTAACAGAAGAATAAAAGTGTGTTTCTGTAGTGTTTAGATGACGATGAACCAAGAATACACCTTACAGGTAAAATCCAAAACATCTCTGGCAATTCATACTATTTTACAATGTGGCTAATTCATAATTATATGATCTCGTTTCTTTGCACAGACCAAAAACATGCAAGTTAGGTGAATTGGAGATACCAAATTGCTCACGTTGTGAAAGCATCATTCTGTTTAGCACCCAAGTAATACGAGTAGAGGTTGAACATTCCAATCATGAAGGCCAAAAAGACTAGGATGAAGATAACCATGAATTTAAAGATGTCCTTCACAGTTCGGCCCAAAGATATCTGCAGAGGTCCAAAGCTTTCATTAGCTGGCAGTATGTATGCAATTCGAGAAAAGCTCAGAACCACTGCGATGGCATACAGGCCCTCTGAAACTAACTGTGGATCAGAGGGCAGCCAGTCAATCCGAGCTGGAACGAGATAAAAGAGAGACATATCATACAGACTATTTGATATTATAAATAAGTGACCCTGTCTGTGAAAACCCAGCTGAAGTCATTTTTTGTGATTTATTGCTACATACTAGTAGGAGTAAGGTCATGTCAAAGATTGAAATTAATGGTTAAAGTCAAACTTTGATGCTACTAATCTTCTGAGACATTAGCCTGAATTTCACAGACAGGGTCACATCATAATTTGCCATAATCTGAGAGGTTGACTTGACAATACAGTCACTCACCTAACTGGAAGTATCCCACCTCAGCAGGCAAAGTTACATTTCTTAAATCTGTATAGTGCTCATCAACATAGTGCTGTGCCCTACATGCATGCCAGAAAGCCATTATCCTTGAGATGAAGGATGCTACAAAAATGGCCAACATTCCAAAGTCTAGAAAATTCCAAGGCTCGAGCAGATATTCCCTTGGACCTTGTGACCAGATCTCCTTGCACTCTGCCCAAATCATCCCTAAGAAAGCGAAATTAAAACAAAAGACAAGCACATTTAATGATACTGTATTAAGAGAACAGAACATACAGTCTGTGATATAGTAGTAAATTCAAACCTATGCTACAAACCTATGACCCAAGAAATGATGAGCATTTCCATCCACGTAAAGGGAGTTGTTTTCATACGAAACAGCTGTGTCGGATAGTCGTGAATGGTCATATTTGGAAGCAGCCTTGTCCCACCAAAGCGGTCTGCAGCGTTCATGACCAAAAGGCAAAGGAAAATGGTGAAGGAGGCTGCATGGGCTACAAACTTAAGGAAAGGGCCACGCACAATCTTTCCCATCTGTTGGTAACAGCATATTTTTATAATTTACAAAAAGTGCCAAAAAACTTTAATGCTTAGTGGATACAATGAAATATTAAATATACATTATAATTATGTATTTTATATGTTTATTATAGACCCTGTCTATGAAATCCATTGATTTCAGTCATTGATTTCAATTTTTGATCTTATGACCTTACTCAGAGTTCAAAGTTATATTTTCACTGAATGTTCTTTACATTATGATGTTAAACAGTTATTAACACAAAAAAATGACATTAGCTGGGTTTTCACGAACTGGGTCACATATTTCACTACAATCTACTGTCATGGGAATTTAAAGCTATGGAATTTAAAACATTGAAGGGGAACTACACTTCAGAAATGCTTCAGAAGGTGATTGAATGATGAATGAAGAAGACATTAATTGATTCTTGTGTAATCTTTAGCTATGTACTGTATGTTTGCTATGCAGTAAACCCAGATTGGATTTTTACAGGTGTACCTTGCTGCATGGCGCCACCCAATACACCATAGCCAAAAAAGGAAGTCCCATAGCAACACCTAAAACCACCAGGAGTTTTATGGCTGTGCTCTGTTGTCTGAGTCCTGGCAGATTTTCATACCATATCGATAAGAGCTGTTGTTGACAGTTAGGATGAGCCACAAACTGTTAAAAAAATAAGTATGTAAATACAGGAGATTTTGCAGACAAATAACACCTTTTAAGGTTTAAACAGTAGTGTAATTACAATGAGGGATACAGCAAACAGATTTTAAATTCATATTGACTCTGACCAGAATATAATGTACCTGAATGTCTAAACTTTACCTTTTTCAGTTCATACTTTATTGCAAGTTTTAAGCGTATAAAACTTGGCCGTCCAGGCACATCTATGGTCTCATCCTCTTCACCATTTAAAATGGCTTCCACTTCTTCTGTGCTCCGGCACAGGTCTAGAAGTCCCACAACGAAGTCTTTGCATTGAATTGAAAGCTTTCTATATTCATTCTAAGGAAAGTAATCATTGCAAAGCATATAGAAAGCAGTATATAATTATTTTACAGTGAATTTTTAGGACTTTGGTGTCATACCTTAAATTCTTTTTCAATATTGGCCAAAGAGGCAAGCTCATTGCTGAGCTCCAGGGCGGCCATCACAGGATCCTCATTGGACAGTGAGAGGTAAGCCGGACTGGCCAATCCCCTATAGGCATTTATACGTGAGCGGGAGTGGCTAAAAGAATCATACTTTTGATGGTAATTGCATGTGTCACATGTACAAAAGTAGTCATGCGGTTGCTCAATGCAAGCACCCTTCCTTAAGAGTATGTGCACTATCTCGTACTCGTGACAGTGGGATGCTAGAATGATTGGGGTGATGTCATGAGAAAAGCGTGTACCATCTTCGTCATAGGCAAAGAAGTCATCGTGCATAGGCGCCTGACTGGGGCTTGCTGTAAGTCTCTTGGAGTCTGCGAAAGCTTTGTGGCTCAAAATGGCCTCCACGATCCTGGTGTAACCTTTGTTGATGGCCAACAAAAGTGCGTCCCCGATTCGTGATAGATTGTCTTTATTTAACAAAAGTTCTGTGACTTCCAAGTGTTCATTAGCCACTGCCAACTGCAATGCATTCTGGCCCATATAGTCCACACAGTTAACATCCAACTCAGGAAGGTCCTCAAGCATTCGACGAACGACAGGTATGTTTCCATACTCGGCAGCATCAAGAAAGCGTTCCTCTAAAGGTGTTAGGCTGTTGGGGTGGGCATTGAACATGTAGGCTGCTCCTCGCACACCCTGTCTTCTGCTCTTGGGTAGCATCTGTCGTGCCAGGTTCTCACTATGATTCAAAACAGATCAAAAACTTGTATTTGGGCAAACAATTTAATTATAAGTTTACCTATTCAAATCACTTTGTCATTAATGTAATATGTAGCACTGTTATGCAGTACAACAGTGGTTCTCAAACTGGGGGCTGGGGGGCCCTGAGGTGGTGCTAGCGGGCCCCAAGTTTAATTACAAAAAACATTAATTTATCATATATTCTGTGTAATTTAACCTCAGAAAAATAAGGCTATCCAACAGCACTACACTGTATAATTTAACATGTTTAAAATTTTAAAGGGACAGTTCACCCAAAAAATGAAAATAATGTCATTAATGACTCACCCTCATGTCATTCCAAACTCGTAAGACCTCCGTTCATCTTCGGAACACAGTTTATGATGTTTTAGTTTTAGTCTGAGAGCTTGTTGACCCTTCATTGAAAATCTATGTACGGTATACTGTCCATGTCCAGAAAGGTAATAAAAACATCATCAAAGTAGTCCATGTGACATAACCAGTGTGTTGAAGCATCGAAAATAGATTTTGGTCAAAAAATAACAAAAATTACGACTTTATTCAGCATTGTCTTCTCTTCCGCGTCACGAGTAAGAGATCAAGCACATACTGATGCATACTGACGGGGCTGACGTGTTAGCTGGTGCGCCCCAGCTGTTTTTTTTTGGGGGGGGGGGTTGTGCACCCGTGCATCTTTTACAATCTGAGGGAGACGCTTGCTGTAAGTTAGAAAAAAAAACTTTGCAAGCATGTCTGAGGATAACACGTCATCTGCGTAACTGCAGTCATGTGACTTTAGTCTTGCACATGCGCTTCACAACACATGCGGAAATAAAAGTAGTAATTTTTGGACCAAAATACAAAACATTCTAACTTACCCGCTGATGTCACATGGACTACTTTGATGATGCTTTTATTACCTTTCTGGACATGAACAGTATACCGTTCATAGATTTTCAATGAAGGGTCAACAAGCTCTCAGACTAAATCTAAAACATCTTAAACTGTGTTTTGAAGATAAACGGAGGTCTTACGAGTTCGGACGACATGGGGGCGAGTCATTAATGGCATTATTTTCATTTTTGGGTGAATTACTTAAGTTTTGGAATGTTTTATGTCATACATTTTCTTTGGGGGGGCACGAAGGCATGCACCATACACATGGGGGCCGCATGCCGAAAAAGTTTGAGAACCACTGCAATACAATATAATACATTTTTGGTATATCAACTCATTCCAATTTGTAACAGAATTGGCTATTTATCAACTTTTTAACAGAATTCTCAATGAATAAATTTTATAAATTAAAGTTTGGATGCCTTTACTCCCAAACACTTGAACTTTACATTTTTACATTTACATGTGTAAACAAAAATTAAAAAAATAAATAAATAAGAATAAAAATAAAATACTTTTTAATAATGTTCTTAAAATACTATATCTGGCCAGTAAATTACAATGCCATTTTCATGGGCTAATAAAAAACACGATCTTTTTATAACATAATTTGTTTAAAAAGTTTTATTACATTAAATAAAGTGTGAATTTCAGGTAGATTAGGACACTTTCTGACAGTCCTCTCAATGTCAAAAAAAGTGCCCCAATGATAGATAGATAGATAGATAGATAGATAGATAGATAGATAGATAGATAGATAGAGAGAGAGAGAGAGAGAGAGAGAGAGATGCAAAATAAAAGCTTTAGTCATAACTATATAGTTTGAATATCCGTATTAATGCTAGAATTTATAACTGTATAACTTTGCTCATTTACAGTATGTATGACACACTTTAAAACAAACTTTACTTTGCTAACATATACAATGATGATCCACTTTAATAAAGAACATAACGAACACATTAAACATATTACAGATGCATAACAGTTCACTGCAGTACATTAAACTTTAAATTATCACAGAAAGCAATAACAAATGAATCGAGCTGTAAAACCAACTCACCTATGGTAGTGTCCATAGCTGCTGTATAAATCCTCGCCAAAGTCTTCATTCATCAGTAAATTGTCTTTACTTTTATTCCTCCTTTCAATCGTGTGATACTTTGTTTTATTTTTGTCCTCTAAAACAGCTCTTCTTTGATTCATACTTTTTAAGAGACGCAGCGCACTTTTAACACGTGAATACACCAAGTTCAACTCATCCTGCTATCCAAACATCCAGCTGTGAATGATGAAGTGTGCTCTACGCACTGACAAGTCACCATCTTTCACAATCCCTTGTTATGTTCTCGCTTGTCTTTGAGATAATGCAGACCACTGAAGAATTCTAATTGTTCCTTTCCACTCATTCACTATAAATGAAATATCCAACAATTTTACCTCTCCATTCTTGTTTGAAAAGCATTCGAAATCAATTGTTTTGTTTTCTTTTGTTTCTTGCTTAATTAATTCAGTCAAATCCAACAGCTGAAATTGGAAAATACATTTCTATATTTGGTTTATTAATACTTTACACAGAGTCATGGAAAAATCGCACTTTCCATAACATCCTCCCCTTTCCAAACAATCCATTAATTGTAAATTCCTTCACAGTTCCCCGTTCCAAGTTTGTATAACAATTTGTGATTAAAATCTGCCCGCAGCTTCCAAATTCAAGTAAAGAGCGCAGATGCCGTATCCCTTTGGGTCTACTTCTTCGTTCCCAATAAACCTCCACTTCCTGTGCGTTCATTACGAACGTCCAGCCCGCTGTAAACTGTGGGAAATGGCTTCAATGGAATTCCAGCCGGACCAATCAGCACGAACATTCAGCATCTACATCACACATTTTACTCCATATATTTTGCCATTAGATCTCCCACACTCTTACTCCTATGTGTGTGTGCGCAGTAAGTCAAGTTAAGATATGTGCATGATGCAGTGGTTGGTCTATTACCCACAAAAATCTAACTGAGTACGTGAGCCAAACTATTAGGTCAATAGGTTACCCACACATGGGTCATGGGAAGCCACAGTCTTGTTTCTATTCTCATGTTGATAGGCTGCTGTACATGTGACCATTGGAGTGACTATTTTAAGATCCATTTCTAGAGACATACTAACGGACTGTCATTGGCCCCGAATGCATGCTGCTATGCGACTTTGATAGGTTTGTGGGCGGCAATATGACATTTTTATTTGATAAATTATGACATATTATTTTACTTTGCAGTTTTTTTTACAAAACAATAATTATTAAAATTTTGAGTCCACAGTTGAACTTGTTTAGTAACTTGGTTATTAATTGTGCCGACCTGATTGTACATCCCTAATGTAATGTAATTGCCTTTTATTTCATTTTCGCTTTTCATTCGCAACACAGTTCATTCACACAAATCAAATAATGAGACACTAACAGTCAATCGGTGGACTTTCATTATAATAAAAAAAGACATCACACAGACTGTCAAAGTGCCAATGCATGAGCAGGCAAGCAAAACACTTTGGACTTTAAAATGTAAATATTTTATTTCAAAGTACAAGAAAAATATTATTGTTCCCATTAAGACAACCATTCGCTAAATTCTTATGTTCATATCATATCTGGTGTTATTTGGTTTCATAGCAGTGGACCCATGTCCTAGAAATTTCTCCATGGTCTCACAGCGACTCCCACATAGACCCAAGTCAAGATACTGCTCATGACACGCTATAACTTGGACAGTTTGTTTAGTCTTTGGCAGGACAAAATTTGGCAGGAGACATTGCTCTTAAAAGAGACTGTACAGATGGTTTAACATATACACATAACTTCTGACATATTTACATTATGATAGTGTAGTGATGCTAATAGAGGCCACACACACTATGCAGACTATTTTAAGTGTGTTAATGATCTCTGTCCTGCCAATGAATCAAGACAAACAATATAGGCCACCCACTTTAATGAACTCTTATTTCAAAGTTTCTGGTCATATATGTCTTTCTTTGTTGACTTTCTTGCGTTGTTCAAAGTCGTAAAAATCCAATCTCTCCTTTTATTAAATTTCATCTGTTTATCCGATGACAGAATTCATTGCGACAGTAAATTTGGGAATCTTAATATGCACTTTACTGGCTATTAAGTGTGACCGAGTTTATTTTATAGCAGTCTGTGAATTTTGTTGTGTCATGCAAACAGCAGTCAGTTCAGACTTTTTTAAATGCTGTTTACAGCTGTAGATATTTGTTTTAAAACTAGTTGCTTGAAAAGATAACATTTTAGTAGACAAACAACAGCCCTTTATTCATAATTATGACATAGTATAAATTAAGAGTTTGGTTCCAAAACGTAATAAATCCATAATTTCAGTAAAAATGTGTTTTCTATTCCAAGAAAGTGACAAACTTTCACATAGCATCTTTAGGTTATAATAATATAAAAAATTCAAATCTATAATTTTATTTTCAAAGATTTATTATAAAAACTGATTATTTTTTCGCAGAATGCAATAAATCCATGACACGTTTTTTTTTTCAAAATGCAATAAATCTATTGAATCAATATATAAATGTGCATTCATCTTTGCCATGTTATATTCATTTAGGGGCCAGTCACACCAATAGCGTTTATGGCAGTTGCAGGCGCCTTTTTTGAATGATATTCTATGGGCAGGGCGCGTTTGCGCGCTGTTTATGCGCGCCGAGCGCCTTGCGGTTTTTTGCCGCCTGCCGCGCACGCGTTTTTGAAGGAGCGCTGAGAGCGGAGAAGCGCCCGACGTCATTCGTGTCTTTCCATTGTCCAATCGAATGAGGGGAGAGGCGGGCCTTACGTTGTGATGAGGGAAGTTTACAGTTGCTTTGAAGAACCGGACACCACTCGCTCACTCTCTCCTGTGTGTTTGTGCACCTCTCACCCTCAAACAAGGTCAGAGCAAGCGTCCTCTTTTTAAAGTTTCTGCTGATATGACAGTTAACATCAAAAGAGCGCTCACGCTTCAATATTTGATTGACAAGACAGCTTACTCGGTGGTTGCTTAGCAATATGAAAAGCCGCGTCTCACTGCTCTTTTTTTAAAAAAGGCAGTGCGTCGCGCCTTGCGTTTGCAAGCGTTTAAAGCGCTTTTGGTGTGACTGAAGCCTAAGTTGACTAGTGGTATACACTGATAAAAAATGTTTACATTTTTTTGACAGCGATCAGCTGTAAAATGTTTTGATCCTGTTAAATAATGGAAAGTTTTTCATAAGATCCTCTGGGGCCAATGTGTTAGCATGACATAGCAATGCCATCAAAAGTATTATTTTGTTTTTGTTTGATCATGAAGTACAAAGTAAATGAGGAAAACTAGGATTCTGTGTGTATTTAACGCGCCGCCATCATTGTTTACAATGTGTGGAATGGTGCGCTGTGATTGGTTAAGGGGATTTATTTAATTCTGCAGAGAATGAAGACTGGCGTTTGTCACGGTTTGGAAAAAAAGGGAGTAAAGATGACAAAATAACACTTTTTTGAGTAAAATAAAGAATTTACTTTGTAGTACTGACCAGATACAATACTGAATTTTGCAGTAATTAAATGCCGTTTATTGCGTTTTGGAACCAAACTCTTCAAATATTGTGGCTTTGTAAATATAGGGCCTTGATGCATCGCAAAACCAGATGTTTTATTTTTATGAAAGGAAAATAAAAGTGCATTCTTGATCAACGACTAAGCCTTAGTAATTTATTTTGAGTTCGGGACCTCAACCCTCCTGATCTTCATAGTCACCGATTTGATTTTGACAGGTATGCCGTTCTTTGTCCAGGTATCCCAGCGAATATGTGACTGGTTAGAGTGATCATGGTCCATTTGTGAGCCATTTAAATTTGCCTTGCCACACTGGTTAAACCACCATCCTGTGTTGTTCTGATGCACGCTGCAGCTCTCAACGGCTTTCTCATCAAAAGTGCAAAATGGACTACAGCCATCGTTGTCAACATCAGAGGTACTGAATGGAGCCGTTTCCTGGTTATGCTCTTGGTCGTATCCTCTGAATGCATCCCCTGCAGAAAAAGAGAGATCAAATTAAACTTTATATTTACTAAACTAGTGACATAACTACTTTAAAAAGATCATTAAGACTGTACATAAAGTCAGAAACTGTATGTTTTACATACAGATTAATAAATAGCATTTTGTCAAAATGCATGCATTAGATGAGTCTACCAGACTCTCCCAGCTGAGCTACAAGAAACAGGGTTGCCAAGTCCACGGTTTTCCCTCCTTTGGAATTGGGCTACTTTAACATTGTTGCCAAGGGACTTTTTTCATGTCTCCATGTTGAACGTCCCCAAGAATGTAATGTTTAGCTCAGGGAATGTGAATTTTAGCAGATTAACCCTTCCATGCAATTATTTTATAAGAGAACCCCCCTTAAACGTTATTGGGCTACATTTTCATTCATGCATTAAGAAGATGCTTTGATTCAAAGTGACTTACAGTGCATTCAACTACACCATGGGAATCAAGCTCATGATCTTTTTGCTGATAATGCAATCCTGTAGCAGTTGACCAACAGAAAGTAGCTTAACCTAGATTTTTAAATTCCACCACAGAATGGTAGCATGATGAGAATGAAATGAATGAATGTCTGACCTGCACTACCGGCATATCTGCCAAGGTGTAATGCGAAGAATTTGGTTTCATCTTCAAGCCAGAAATTGTCATACGAAGCATAGGCTGTGGAATCATCTTGCGAGACCAGAGACACATGCAGCTGGAAACGTGTGTTCCTCTGATTCAAAATATACAAGACCTTTCTCAGACCCAACCAATGTTCACCTTAGGAGACAAAACGGATAAAGTAAAAAAGCATTTTATTCCAATTTCAGTTTATTTTGTTCATTCAAAGGTATCTCATTTTGGCAAGATTAATAGGTGCAACTTACTTGGTAAGTGTCCAAAACCATCCAAGTACTCTGACCACACTTTTTTGAAGTCAGTGAGACCATCTGTTCTTCTTTGGATTACCGTCCATCCACCTTCCATGTAATCCATCTCACAAAACACCTGTTAGACGTCCAGTTGAACACACTTAATAAATCATAGGCGCATACCTGATATTATATGTTTGTTTTACTTCTGATTAAAACAACTGTGGCTTGACATTTTCAAACAAAAGTAGAACAAGGTACTTTCCTCAAATGAAACATCTGTGTTTTCTGGCTGAATGATGTAAATTCCACTAGGGATTTTCGGAGATACTGCCCCTAGTGTCTCTTTGATGTCACTACAATCTCTTCCTGGGAAAACAAAAGGGATTTCACTGCAAAGATTTATTTTTTTATAAAAGTTTGAAGGGATCCTAAAAATCTTACCGTGGGACTGCATAGGGTGAATGGAAAAGACGTCGCTGTTGCTTCTCTGTACATCTAAACTCAGTGTGTTTACTTTGGTCATAAGTTCAATCATCTTAAGAAACAGAAAGGTTTTGAGTTAAAAGCAATGTTTTGAACATGCCACTGAAGAAGAGGTTATTTGTTTTACATTTTACACATACCTGACTTGAGAGGATCTCCAAAGTCTTCTGCTGTTCATCAATGAGGTCTCTAATCAACTTTCTGGTGCTTCTTGTATATGATACCATGGTATGTTGGAGGATACCTAATATACACAACCAGCATTAAACTATTTAAGAACCTTTAAGAGAAAAAAATTAAATGTGTACATGATTGAAATAAATCACTCTATTTCGTGCACAAACAGGTAAAACACCTACTGCACAGGGAATGCTTCTCATCACGCATTAGTTTTGCAGTCATTTCACATGGCATTGTGCACTTGTCTTTGCCAGTACCGCTGTTATATTCTTTTTGGCTTTGAAAAGACACATCTTCAGATTGTTCATTTAATATTACTGGTTCATCGTGATGAATGTTCCTGGTATTCTGATATGAAAAAAAATAACAGATGGTATAGCAAAAATATTTAAAAGACAAGTTTTTTTTCCAACAAAATGTTAAAATGTTTGTATTGTGCACCTTCCATTTTGTATGAAACAACATACATGCTATGTACTGGATTTCATAATATTTCATAAGACTGATAATGAGGAGCATTATTCATGTTATTGATGAATCACAGCTGACACAAAGCAAAAGTTTACAACACTCACCACATGCAGATCTGATGATGCAAAAAGATAAGAAAAAATATGAAACAAAAATAGAGTTATCCAGATCATTTTGGTCTTTGCAGCTCCACGTGTAGAAGTGTACAGATGTGCACCTTTCTATGAGGTGGTCATTTTCTCACGTGTCCTGTGGGATGGGACTGCCCTCTTTGGCATCGGAACAACCACAAATTAAAAGACATTTACACAGCTGTCCACACCCCAACAAAAAGTTGTTGTCCAGACCAATTCTGTGTCATTTTTTAAAGTACTGTTGCTTTATTGGACTTCAACAACATCCTGTATCGGCTATGAAAACCAGATGCTGAAATGCGACACTTCTTACTGTTGAAGTGGGAATCCGCAGGGCCAGGACAGCATACGTAAATGCATTCCTTCCAGAAACACAGCGGTGTCCTGGGACATGAAACTCCACATGACGCAATTAAAACACTATTAAACATCCTGCCTTCAAGACACGTGGACCGCTTGGACTGGAAAATTTATTTTCATTTAAAATGTGTTTATTTTTTGATGTAATGTAAAATATGAATCATGCATACCGATGCATTTATAAGTTATATACAATGTTGCTTTCATAGAAGCAATTGGCAAATGCATAATTGTAAATGTGAGTTGCACTGTAGCTTACTGTTGGAATTTATGCAAAAAAATTAAATGTCCTAGTCAGATTTCAAAAGTACAGTATGTGCCCTTTAAGCAACACATCTGTTGGACATTAAACGGTTCTGCTGAGTATGCAATATTATAAAAAGCAGTGCATGACTTTACCCCGCAAAAAGCTTGAAAAGTTCTAGAAATTATAATCTATTTTTCATATGTATTGCATAAAAATAATAATAGTAACAAAAAATCTAAATTAAAATCAGGTTGGCTTTAAATTCATGTTGAATCCACGCTTAACAGTAAACAAAATTTAACTGATAGAAAATGTACAACTGTTTGATAAATATTTATTGATAAATGATTTGTAGTCTTTCACAAAATCTGTTTATAAAAAATACGTTCATTCAAAACACAAAATCAAATGAAATGTTTAACTTTATGCGGCGCCCAGATCAAAGGTATGACATCAAAGTATCGCGAGAGCTGTGCTTGTCGATGTCATACGTCGATCAGTCTGCGCAGCGCCGCATGAAGTCGACAACACCGTTTTTGTTGTCATGGTAACTCTTCACAATCAACATGGCGGAGGACAAACTTTCATTTGAGCAAGCCTACACCTTCAATCTACTTTCCAATAAAAAATTCACGTTTCAGCAAGACCCAAAGGTAACAGGACTACTGATGAAATGGTAAGAACATATGCCAGGTTAGTTACTAAATAACTAAGTCTTGATTAAATTTTACATTATTAACTGGTGAGTATACAGTGACACATCAGTCATGAAATGTAATACGATATGTTTTGCATACACGCAAACCCTCATTTTTAGTGTGGTGCAACACTGACTCGAGGAAAAAGCAAACGTCATATAATGGGTAAAAACCTTTTTCTGTTTCAAAAATAAAACACTGTGTAATGTATTTAGTCTCGCTCTTTGTTTGCAAGTTTAGTCTTTTTGGCCTTATCTCTTTGCAGCAGATTAAAGAGATTTGTTTATTTTATTTGCTCGTTGATTCCAATCAACATTAAGCATGATAGATGTTGGCACTGGCGTCACCAGACTTGCTCTTTAATCACGAAATGATCTTTGTAAACATTATTCACTCCTACTTATTCCATATATGGTGTTGATACACACATGATTATATAATCCTATAATAGTCGGCTATGCAGGAAATCTGCACAGTCAAACCTAAAGTTAAGTGTTATGCACAAATTAAACTTGGTCCTCTACCCCTGAGGGGTTCTCTTACAGGGCAGAAACACTTTTAAGGACCCCTTTAACATTTTAACATTTATGCTACTAAGCATAGTTTTGTTTTAAAGCATATTTTATGCTTGTTTAATAGTGATAAAAAACATTCTCTCCTGAATCATGTTAATTCAACACTTCAAATTACATTTGGAATCAGCAGTTTAAAATATCTTTAAAACTTTCATAAAATTAGCAGTAGCAAGATTGACATGGTTCTTAGGTGGTCCTCATATTAAATGATACCCTTATTAATAATACTACAAAATTATATCATTTATAACAAATTCTTTCAAAGATTCCTGGCTAAGCATTAAAGGGATAGTTCACCCAAAAAATGAGAATTCTGTCATAATTTTTCATCCTCATGTTGTTCTAAACCTGTATGAATTTATTTTTTCTGATGAACACAAAGAAGATATTTTGATAAATGAAGGTATACACACAACTGATTTACCATTGACTTCCATAGTAAGAAAAACAAATATGATGGAATTCAATGGGTACCGTAAACTTAGTAATACAATCATTTATCTTCATCATTTATTACAATACTTCCATAATATTTGTTTTTCTACTATGGAAGTCAATGGTTACAATCAGCTGTGTGCTTATCATCATTTATCAAAATATATTTTTGTGTTCATCAAAATTAAAAACCTCATACAGGTTTAAAACAACATGAGGGTGAGTATGATGAGAATGATGACAGAATTTTCGTTTTTGGGTGAACTATTCCACCAGGGGTCCTCGGACACCACTTTGAGAACCCCTGCTCTAGATGGTTTAAAATGAGAGGTTTGCTGATCTATCATTGCACTCTTTAAATGTATCGCTGTAGTTTTTTATTTATTATAACAGTATGTTGGAACAATGTTTAATCTTAAACATTTAAGTTATATAATATGTTATATTTTTCTGCATTTAAAATGTATTTTGGGCATGCTGTAAAATGCATTTTATAATTGTTTTACTGTATATTTCAGCAAATAATGAATATATAATAATGATTGTTAAATCTGTTTACCAAAAATTCCCTTTTAGGTCCATGCTGGGTCGAATAACCACCCAGGCTTTCAACTTTGATCAGTCTTTTCAGCCTTATAGGTCAAATGACTTTGTCTGGGTATATATTTGAACATTATTTTTTACCTTATCTTTAGCAGAAACATTAAAATATATCAATAAAATATATCAAAATATGCCAATATGTATTTTCAGGACTTCTTTCAAGATCCCCATGTAAAGAACAATTTAAAGGTACTTGATAGCTCTGGATCATGGACACTATTGGGTATGTGTAAATGATACATGATAATAAGTGCTTTAAACTTGAATTGTATACAATACTATTGCTGTATTTTCATATAGGCTAAAATGTCTTTTCACCTATTCGCAGGTAGAGACATCACACATGTAAATGCAGAAGTTGTTCCCTGTACAAAAGTGTCAGTGGATATATTTGATCCAGTTTACTCAAATGGAATTTTGCGGCCCTCTGGACAGATTGTTAAATGTTACCATGAAATATACCCTGACTTTGATGAGTTAAGAATGGTATGAGTCTTTTTTTATGTTTTTTTATTACTGAGCCATTGCTACAAAAGTGTTTTGATAAAAATCTTTGTTGTTTTCTTTTTATTTTGGCATGCTTTCTGAAAGATTTTGCTGGAAGAGGATTCTGACAATTATCATATAATCAGTGCAAGTGATCGTCAGGAATTTTTGTTCAGACTGTTTAAGCATGTGGTCTTAGGAGGTGAACTTTGCCAGTATGAGGATGTCGTTGACCCGTACATTAACATAGCAAAAATAATATACAAAGATATGGTCAGGTGAGGATTTTAGAGATATTTTCGATTTCTGTTTTGTAAATATTAATGTCTCTTTTAACACTTAACTTGATACTTGATTTAGATGTACGGCATGACAAACTTGTTTAATGTGTTCCACAGTGTTCAGAAGGATCCAGACCTAAAAGAGATCAGTGTGGTCTCAACGATCTTAAAAGTTTCTGCTTATGTATGTACCTTAACTTGTTTCTTGTGTGCCTTTATAGATTAGTTAGAATTTTGTCATCGTTTTCACACCCTCGTGTTGTTGCAAACCTGTATGATTAATTTTCTTACTAATGGAACACAAGGTACTTTTAAATTTGAAACACAAAGAAAGATATTAATCAGAATGTTATAAGGGACTTACAACCACCTAATGTTTACTTTTAGTGCATCATTTAACGGTAAACCGTAACTGAGGCTGTAAGTCCCTAACACTACCTAACATCTCTTTTGCATTCCACAGAAGAAGGAGTTTTGAAACTTTAAGCAACTTTGCTTGTTTATGTAATAGATAACCCTATCCTAACTGTAGCCTAGAGAGTGGCATAATTTTTTCACTGTCATTGTTGCCTTAACAGAATATGGTCAGATAAATTGTCACACCTCAAAAATGACAACCAATCATAATGAAAATGTTTTTTTTAGGATGCATCTGGATTGTGCTACCCATCTGGAATAGAAAATGAGCAGACATTTGCTTACCTCTGTATTGATCCATTTAAAAGGCATGTGTATGTCTTATATCATTTATTTGGTATAGGGGATTTTTCTGGAAATGAAGTGCTCTTATTGTAACTATTTGTAAAAACACAGATAGATTATTAATACATGTATTAGCTTCAGCTTGTAAATGTAGGATTTGTGAAACAACATTTGAAAATTCAGTGTCATGTATATATGTTATGCATTCATTATATTAGACAGGTTGTGCTAAATAATATTTTTTCAAGTATTTTGTATTAATTGTATCAATCTTGTTTGTAGCCATTTTGATAAAATGTATGAATACAGCTTTTTTTCTCTTTTTTGTCAGTGGGTTCATTTTTGTGAAGCCTAGATAATAATATCCTTAGATAATAATATTGTTGTGTGTTGTACATGCTTTATCATTCTTTCTGTGATGGAGCTAAGCACATGATATGAAAATGATTATTTTGTAAATTTCTGAATTTAAGTACTACATTGGAAGGTAAAAATTTCTATTAAAATAAATGGTGAAATTGTCTCTTACATTAACATACAACTTCTGTTCTATATTACAACTGCTTGTTTTAATAGCATGTATGAGTAACAAATGAGTAATAGTAATGTTTCTACCATAATTCCCCAAGTCTTTTACTTGTGGTTTTGAACTTTGCATTAATCTTTGTGTTCAATATCTATTGTTTGTCATTTGTTAACACAAAAAATGGATCAACTTTAATATTAACTTTTAAAATGCATTTTGTTGTAAGAAATACTTGAAAATACCTTTAAATATATCAATTTTTCTATAGTCAGTTGTCTTTTGTTAATATGACACTAACGATAATTATTTTATTATCTATCTAACAACGTCGTTTAAACATTAAAACGGTCCAAAACCATAGACTGTAAAAAATAGTTCAAAATCAGATTGCTCCACCATCTTTCGCCATCAGACTGCTAGCTAGCGTCTGGTGTGGTTCTGCCCATGGGTTCTGCATGTCTTTTCTGATCGGGTGTTGGACGTGGTACTGTGGTAGGCGTCACCGATGTTGCTACTTCCGTTCATAAACAAATGGGAAGAAACAAGTAAAGGACTAAAACAAACAGCAAATGTTTTTATTCGTTTTCTTAATGTAAAGTTACAGTGTAGAGATACTAACGTTACAAGTCTGAAAAATAAATAATCTTTGGTCTGGACCGTCTTGTGAGTGGGTTCGAATGGGAAGCCCTCAGACTCCCCACCGATGTGTTCTGTTGCTGAGATATATCAACGGCGCCGCCACATTGCTTCGAGTAAAAGGGAGAGCTGCGATTTTTGTAAATAGAAAGCACAGTGCCGTTCATATTTCTCAACTGTTATCAAACGTTTTAATAAAAGAACTGCCTTGTCACATTCTTGTCCGGACCAATATAAGGCTGAGCTCTGACGTAAGTTATATCTCGTCCGATCTCGTCTCTTTGCTTACACCCATTAGGAAACTGGTTTCCCTCGTAGATGGTTTCCTTTTCTTTTTAAATGTGCTAATAAAAGATATCAAATAAATTTGTTTTTATATTTACTCGTATGTAGCTGTGTAATAAGTGGGATAATGTACAAATAAATCCCTTCAGTGATATCACACTGTCCGGAATACTTTCTAAATAATGAATCTTTCTCGACTAAATTATTAATCAAACGGACACTTAAATTGATAAGAGGTTGGCGTCCACAGGTTGCAACTAATTGCTTGCAGCAACAACCCAAATATACTGGTTCATTTGGCGGAACAAATTATATAAAGTGGGAGGAGTTGAATCTAGATCTAGATCCAACCCCGCCCCCTGGATGTTATGTTCCGCAGTGAGAACCTTCTACGGGAAGTCCCCAGCTTTCCGTTCATGACTAATTACATTTCTGTTTATTGAGTTACTTCTTAAAATAATTCTACATTCATCGGAACTGGGCCTCCGAGTTATCCACAGCCAACGTAGTCTACAATAGGTAAGAAAATAAAAATCATTGTAAAAATTACCAGGTGGCACTGTTGGGGTTTATTTTAATTTCTTTTAGTGTTATAACTTTTTTTGATCATAGAAATGAGACATGTGATTTAGTAGAACTACAGGCTACAAAGCAGTTACTAGAGTTTTTCTGTTAACTATTAATTTAATAGGAAAATGCGGATTACTGTACTCTACGATATAAATTATTTTACCCTTTTAAGGTGTGTGTGGAGTAAAATGTAATGTGCGGCTTTAAATTAATATAACACTGACTTTTTTTGGTCTAGAAGCATAATCTCTGTCTTTTTTAAAGAAGACACTTTAAAGTCACAGTGAAAAAGAAACTAAAAGGCTTTATGCCCAGCTGCACTACTTCTTGAACTTCAGCCAGCTCCTTGTTTCATGTCTTCCATTATTGGACAAACTGATTAATCCAGGTGTGTCTGATTATTGTTGTTGTGACTACTGAGGTCAGGCACACCTGGATTAATCAGTTTGTTTGTGACTACTGAGGTCAGGCACACCTGGATTAATCAGTTTGTCCAATAATGGCAGATATGAGAAGGAGCTGGCTGAAGATCAGGAAATAGTGCAGCTGGGCATAAAGCCTATTTGTTTTGGAATAGTGTGGTATTTTTTTTACAAATGACTTGTCTGTGAGGTTCATTATTTAAAAAAAAAAAAAAAACGTATAATTTGTAATCAAAAATGCTAATCCCCTCCTTAAAAAATTTTCTTTACTACCGGTCACAAGGGATGGTGGGGCCTTGAAGTACCTATACTTACCGTTAAAAGAAGTAGGTACTGTATAGTATGAATCCTGGTAGTATGAATGAGATAGGGGCCTTTTCTCAATGTCAAGGATACTTCCTTGGCAGGACTAGTCCTTACTCAGGAGAAGTCACTTCCTTCAGAGGCTAGGTGAGGCTCCTTTTAAGCATTCGGAGAACACTTAAATGGAACTGGCTTGCAAGTGCACGTCATTGCGTCAATGGCCCTGTCCCAAATGGCGCACTTCATGTGGACTTTCGGTCTCGTGGCCTTAAATTGCGCGTTCTCGCTTAGTCTACGAGTCCGTAGGGTGTCCCATCTGTCATTTTTACGCTTTGAAGTGTGCTCATCAGCGCCTCCTTTGCCCCCTTGATGCGGTCTTCAGCGAAGCCCGCACTGCAGCAGGCTTCGCGCACTTTGCCAACCCAGAAGTCCTTGCGAAAGGGCAATCGAACCAATCAGACGACGGAAGGGAGGAGTTCACACTGACGGGCAACTTCTCTACCTATTTTCCGGTGTGATGCTCGAGTCTGTCCCAAAATACGACTCTGGTGCACCCACGTGGACTCGCATCAAGGGTCCCTAAAGTCTGGACTACGTGATGTCATCAAAGTGTGGACTCTGAGGAGGACCACAAGTCCGGAGTGTGCCATTTGGGACAGGGCCATTGAAAGGTGTGCTTTCTGCGCTGCACGCATAGGATTGTGGGTAATTTCAGCGCGCGAAGAGCACGAAGGATACACATATGCATCCTTTCCTGTATATGAGATATTTTCGAACGAAGGACTAAGTTCTTGGCTGAAATTCCGAGGATCCTTGACATTGGAACAGGCCCTTGACCGATGTTGATGACGTAGCATCCTTGAAATTCTGGTTTCTGAGGATTTAGAATATTTAGAATTTAGAATATACTTTATTGTCCCCTCAGGGAAATTTGTCATGGACTCCAAAGTGCGTAGTGCAAAGAAGCAGCTGCCATTGTGAACAATAAATACACAGATAAATAAGTAAATAAAAAAAATAAAAAATAAATAAATAAATAAATAAAATATACAAATAACAACTGTACAGAACACCTAGTTATTGCACAGAACAGAGTTATTGCACACTTTTCAGGCCTATCTATTACAAATCTACTTAAAGTTTTGGTTTAAAATTTTGATGAGACTGGTACAAAAGAGTATTTAAAACGGATCCTTCTTTGAAATTGAGAAACGGCTTCGGACGTACTACATCCGCCATGTTGCTACATCATGTGAAATACGTCGTCATCACGTCATGTCATTCCAGTGCGAATACGCGTCATCTTCTTTGTCGGATAACTAGGGAGGCAGGGTGTCATATTTTATTGAAGCTTCCCGGGGCGCCGCCATTGCTTAGCGAACCCCCACCTGCTGTAAGCATTCCATTGACTCCCATTCATTTTGGCGTCACTTTGACAGCGAATATCTTTACATCTGAGGCGTTTAAAGACTCCATTTGTCCATTAATTATTTCTTAAGAAACACAAAAATGTATAAAAGGCTCCATTACCATGTATCTTACGTTATGGCCCAGTAGAAGCAGTTTTTGTAAAAATAAGCTAACGATTGCATCATAACCTGCGTATAATTTGTCGCACAGTAGAGAAATTACTGTATGGACTGGAGGAGAAGCTCGTAGGAAATCTTTTACTGTTTTTGAGGCAATGGGGTGGATGTGGAGGCATAAAGTCAATGGAGATTATTAATCAGAATACTTACCAAAATGTGCTTCTGTTCACGCTCGCCGTCTCTGTAAGATTTGGTGGGTGTTTCAGATTTCTCTTGGCACAACTATTAGAAGACTTACAATTGTCAGACAGGTTGCTAACGTGACATCTACGTCATTAAGCTCAGTTTGAGTCTGCGCAGTACGCTCGACCCCCAGGAAGTGCATGCTTCTAATTGACTTCTCTCCATTGAATCCCAATGGGGTCGCTGTATCCATTTCTTTTACTGTCTATGTGAATAACTCCTCTCCCGGGAATCATGAGATAGTGAAGTATCCATCGTATGCACACGTTATATTTGGCCATCAGGAGTTTAGAAAAAAAAACTGAATTATAAAAGAATGACAGTTTAGGAAATAAATCATTTCAACCAGCAGAGGCCCATAGAGACCCATTCATTTCACTGGATGCAGTCAACTGCTCACATCACTACTTTAGTGATACATTTTGTGAATTTATGTATATATAAACATTAGAAAGGACATTAAAAATAAATATTATTTCAAATAGTAGAATTTTCTGTAGTTGTCGATGCATTTTGAAATGTTAGAATCATCATGACTGAATAATTTAAAGTGGAAAAAGATTATTGAGGTAGGATATTTTTAGAGCAGGTTTTGGGAAGGTGTCATTTTGTGGCTTTAGGATAACAAGTGTGATTTTTTATAAAATCTGACCTTGTTAAAAAAATGACAATGCATCAAAATCAATGTTGCTACCAATCTTTGAACCATCCCAGGGTATAAATAATAATAATCATTACATGGTAGTTCAAATGTGTTTTTTGGAAAATATTTAGTTTTTTGTTTTTCTGTTAAAAAAAAACAAGGGTTAATGTAAACAAATGGGCATTTAAAATGTTAAAATTTCCACAAATGTAATTAATATTTGATATGTATGTTTCAGGCAGAAGTAGTTCTAAAATGAAAAACAAATTTCGTATGTTATTTTTAGAGCAGTTTTTGGGAATGTGATATTTTTTTTGGCCTAGCAACACTCTCTTGAGGTTTAAAGATATCAATGTTTTTAAAGAATGGTCTCTATACATTATGCAGGATGATTTTATGTAGAAACTGTAAATAAAAAAATGACTTCAGCTGTTTTTTCACTGACTGTCGTTTGTGATATATTAATATGTATAACATTTTTGAGTCACCATTGGTAAATGACGTAACGTAAAAGGGATTTCCGGTTGCCACGGCGGACTCAAAGCAACAAAAGCAGAAGTAAGGACATTTGGTGCTGTTGAGTACCAACAAAAAAATCATAGCAACGGTGAGTCCGTATTTTTTAACCTCTCGTTAACTAACAAACCTTTTGGTAACATTTGGTGTATTGTTACATAGTTTCGGTTTTGTTCCTTCGAGCAGAAGAATGACTTATCTGTTCCGCAAAGGCTTGGGCGTGTAATGGCAGCGTCATGGAAAAACACCGTCTGACTGCTTGTACCGTGTCCGTATTTCCGAGCACGAAACCGCAGTTAATCCGCGCCCCCTACTCAGTGGTCAGAATCTACAGATATTTTATTCCGTTTCCGGATGAATTTGTCATCGACCTCAAGTATCAGTTGGCAGTGTACGTTAAGCAGGAAATGCATACCAACTGCCTAAATCAGCCTCCTGTTTAAAATGAATCAGAAAGTCAAACATTTGATCAGACAGAGGGTCACTAAAACGGGTTAAAACGAAAATTAAGTAAGACCCAACAGAAATACATTTGAAATACAAAATGTATATGTACAGATAAACTAGGAATGAAAGCACATAGAGAAACAAAATGCCAGGTGTGATGTGCTGATTGGTTGACTGAGACAGGAGTGTCCGGTTAAAAAAGGAGGAAATACTCATTCAGTACAATGCAATCATTTTAAAACCAGTGTAACTCTGCACCAGGACATACGGAACAAAGCGCCTTATTTTATCACTATAATCATTATTATTATACTTTTAAAAACCTTTTGTTATCATGATAACGTTAATAGAAAGACTACACATGGAAAAGTTAGACAAATAATAATGGCAACAAAAACAGTGTTACTGACACAGAGCTACAACATAATAAACAAAAGAAAAAAGCCATTTTACCTTTAGAATAGCTGCAAGCGAGGAGAGGAGGAAGCATTACGTATAAGAATCTTTTGTTGCAAATAAGGTTTTCATAAGGTTTTACTTGAAAGCTGAGCCTTACAAGTGTGGCTCTTCGCTCCTCTGTGGTCCATGAAGATGTTCTTTAGCACGTGGTGATGAAAGCCCAACAGCAACTTGCAGTGCAGACAAAACACTGGGTGTAACTTCAAAAACTTTGTGTTTAGAGGGAAGACTCATTATTGTCATCTGCTGACTTACCTCAATCTCAATTCTGGTAAAGCTTAACAACGACGCATTCTTTTTCCACAATTTAACAATTTGTTAAATCCATGATGGGCTTTATAGCCTCGACATCTAAATGGTCTTGCTCTCTGGGTCAAGAGCGGCAAACGCAGTACCCACGTTTGAAATACATTCACTAAAACGTGTTTCCATTTCAGCCAGAGCATGATCCAAAGCACTAAGTATGACTTGAATAGGTCCATCCATCCTTAAAACATACAGGCACGTGTCATCATACTGGTTGGAAGCAGGAGCTCTGCCGTCAACAAATAATAATCCTTCACACTACTAACTTAAAGCGTAACTAACCCATTGTCAGAGCCTGACTCTACCCACTGGCAATATTTGAAAAATGCAAGAAAATTAGGTAGACCCCAACGGAGATAGAGGGGACGAACTGAGCTCGTACCAAGGGTGTGCTGAGATTGTAACAAGGGTGTGGTGAGCTTGAACCTGCTTACATCCCCATAGATATATACAAGGGCTGGGAAAAGATTAATCGCGATTAATCGCATACAAAATAAAAGTGATTTTTGGCATAATATATGAGTGTGTGCTCTGTGTAATTATGTTCATATAAATACACACACATTCATGTATGTATTTAAGTAACATTTACATGTGTATATATATTTATTTATATTTTTATATATTCTATATTATATATAAATTAAAAAAATGATATATATAAAAAAACTCTGACATGAAGTATATGTATGTGTGTGTGGTTAAATATACACAATAATTACACACAGTACACACACATGTATTATGCAAAAAATTACTTTTATTTTGTATGCGATTAATCTTTTCCCAGCCCTAACTAGATGTTGCCCTGGGGGTTCTAAACTGCCGCCATCTTGGAACAGGGGTCTTGTCATAGGAAGTAGCTAGGAAATGCTCCTATCTCCACCTGTACTTCGAATTCATGGACGATGCTGAACTTCTGTGCGGCGTATGGATGTTAGGCCTACTAGCACTATGCATTATAGTTAGAAAAAGTAGATTTTCATAATATCAAAACTTGTATTTTTTTCTGGACTTAATGCTAATATATGTCTGACTGTTGGAATGGATAAAAAACCTTGAAAATCGCATTCATGACAATATATGATTTTATTTCCGTTACACTATTGCCTAAAATGACTCTGATGCAGGGTTCCCCCCCGTTTCAAGATGGCGGCTCTATTTGACACATTTGTTCCAATGAACTGCCGTAGCCAAGGCGACATCTAGTGTCATATCTATGTTACATCCCGTCGTAACGCTTACATCACACAGTATCGCAACATCCAACAGGAAAATTCAACTGCAGTAGCCACCGTTCAAGAGGGCAGCACTCAGACGTTTTTACACCATATTTTGTAGCATTGAAACACTTTATACCCAAATGTCAAAAAAGTTGAACGGCACTAATAAAGCCCCATTCTGTCCAGTATTTATGGAATAACCAAGTGAATTTACATAATGTTGTTTTTTAAATGAAGTTCCTAATTTTTTCAAGAAGTAAGGGGGAAGAGTGACTAAAGTGTCTTGGCCATGCCCCCAGGGACGACACGATCAAAAACAGTTTTAGGTTTATAAATTTAGTTGTATTTAAATAAAGAAAACTGAGAAACAGATGTTTATTTAGCTCTGTGACTAATATTTGGCTCTGTTTTATTTACAGGTTAATGCATCATAGGGGAAGGACACACAAATCCATTACGTCAACGTTTTACATGCAAAGGAGTTTATATAATTTTCTTTATAAGATTATCTATTCAGTCATGTCGGGGTAGACTCCTTTTGGGATGTCCAGCAGAGAGAAAGGCTTTAAAGAACACCCTATTTTCAAATTTTTACGTTGGTTTTAATTTTGAATTGATCATGATTGTTCTTTGTCATTTAAAAATATGTTTTTGTCATTGTTGTCGAGGTGTTTTTTATGGTGATCCAGGGTGAGCTGCAGTTGGGAAATCTTACAAGCAGATGATTTACCAGCCGTGTTGTTTTTGATTAACATGCCGGGTTATTGTTTTAAAGGTTACTGTGTATTCAGTTCTTTTAAAAAATCCATGTTGTAGTAATCCATCCTGGTTTGTGTTGAAATCCAGTCATGTTGTAAGGGGAATTATTTCATCAGGAAGGATTTTTTGTCTGGTCTCATGTTCATTTAACTTTGTTTCTTTCTTAGTTCTGTAAATCTTGCTTCAAACGGATCATTTAATGCACTTTCATAGGGTGTTACAATGAAGTCTTTCTCTCTGCTGGACATCTCTTTTTTTCTCTCTCTTTTTTCTAATGGAAATCCTACAAAATAGTGCTTTCTTGCGGAGTTTGTGCCGTAACAGCGCCCCTGCAGATCTGCAGTATGATAACTCCTCTGAACTCTATCGCATATCGACATATGCTAAGTTTCCTACCTCTGCTCCAGTGACAGAGAGGAGTCTCGCTCGGGCAGGATTTTATTATACCGGAATAGGTGATCGTGTCCAGTGTTTTCGGTGCAATATAACCGCCGATAACTGGCAGTCAGGAGATTGCCCCGCTGAGAAGCATAAACATCTGTCTCCTAACTGCAGCTTCATTCAAAGTTTACCTGCTACCGCAAACCTCCTGTCATCTTCCCATTCCGCTTTCTCTCCTCTTCGCAATGTTGCGGTCCTACAACTGTCAGCGCCTGCAACGGCGGGTGCATCAACCACAGCCGCCCCTTCTTCAGGCCAGACAGAGGACCAAGTATGTTACTTGAACATGGGATTCAGCAACCTGGCCCCTTCCAGTCCAAATTCCTCCCGTGGTATAGACGATACGTCTCACCCACGACCGCCAGCTTGTCACAATCCCGGCATGCGTCGGGAACAGGAACGACTCGATACTTTTCAGAATTGGACGATCGCCACCATAACTCCGGCTGAACTCGCCAAAGCTGGTTTCTACTACCTTGGCCAAGGCGATAGGGTGGCTTGCTTCAGTTGCGGAGGTCAGCTCAGCAGCTGGGAACCAGGAGACAGGGCAGTATCCGAGCACCAGAGGCATTACCCAAACTGCCGCTTTGTTCGTGGAGACCGTGCTGACAATGTGCCGTTATCTGGTGCCGGCCTTTCCAATGTATCCAATTCGGCAATGCAACAGTGCGAGGAAAGATTACTCACGTTTGTCAACTGGCCTTCAAGAATACCCGTTCGGCCAGACCAGTTGGCTAAAGCTGGCTTTTACTATGTTGGTGAGTGCTTTAAATCACATTGCTTAAAAATCATGAATTTGTAGTCTTCCATGCTTTCAAAACTATAAATATTTTGGTTGTTCACCGTTAGGTCGCAATGATGACGTGAAGTGCTTTTGTTGTGACGGTGGACTCAGATGCTGGGAGTCTGGTGACGATCCATGGGTTGAACACGCAAAGTGGTTTCCGAGGTAAATAACTGGACAAATGCGTGTATTTTAATAATTTTTTCCTCATGACGGCATTTTAAATATTCATGTTTTTATAGATGTGAATACCTTTTGCAAGAAAAGGGCCAAGAATTTGTTCATCAGATTCAAGCAAGGTTTCCAAGACTTTTTGAACAGGTATGTAAAAGCATTGTAAGATCTTAAGTTTGTTCAAATATTTTTATACAACTTTAAGGATACTATGCCTGTGCCTTACACTCTGTCCTTACAGCTTTTGACTAATGGAGATAGCAACTCAAGGGAATTTGTTGATCCTCCTGGTAGGTTGGTTCTTGGAGAGTTAACACCGTTTGTCTTTTGGCTCACCGCATGTTTTAGTGAGCTGATAGGTACCAGTATTAACCTATTTCTTTTAAACCTTTGTTTAGTTGTACATTTGGGTCCAGGAGAAGACCGTTCAGAAGATGCAGTGATGATGAACAATCCTGTGGTAAAGTCTGCCTTAGAGATGGGATTTGAACGTGGCCTGGTGAAGCAAACTGTCCAGAGCAAAATACTCACTAGTGGAGAAAACTATAAAACTGTTCAGGAACTGGTATCTGATTTACTAAGTGCAGAAGATGAGAAAAGAGAAGAAGAAAGAGAGCTACTCGCTGAAGAAATGGCATCAGGTATTATAAATGAGATTGTGCATCACAACCCAAGAGTTTGATTCTTTTCAATCTAACACAACAAACTGCTTTCTTGTGCTTCTTTACAGATGGTTTTACTTTCCTGAAGAAACATCACGTCGCTTTAACGCAGCGTCTGAAAAGCGTACGGAGCTTAATGGATCATCTTCTCGAGGAAACTGTTATTTCACAGGAGGAGTATGATACTATACGGAACTGCACCACAGTCAAGCAGCAAACCGGACAGCTCATCGATTTAGTTTTGGCGAAAGGAAACGCAGCAGCAGAGGTTTTCCGCAACTGGATCAAGAAGAATGACGTGTACCTGTTGAGAGAACTGATGGGTGTGTTACCTTACAATTGCACACATTCCAATACAAATAGTTTTTAAATGTTTCATGTTGTTAGTCTGTGTCAGTCTGAAACATCTGTATTGATATTACCAGTAGCTAGGAACACTTAAGCAAAACAAGGTGATGCGCATTAAAAGCTTTTATAGAGATCTTGAAATGAACAGGGAGAAATCCACAAACAATTAAATCACTACATATTGAAAACCAATTTTTATTTATTTTTTGTTCTTACTGCAATTTCAGCCCTGACAAATGAAGCTGCATCACCGAGTCAAGATCTTTCAGGTATAGTCAAACATGAGAAAAGGTTTTCTTTTAATTTTGGCCCTCTTTTTTCCCCAACCATCACACTAAGGGAATCAGATAGATCCCACACAGAAAGTGAGAGTTAATATTAAGTGACTCATAACATTTTTAATCATTTTCACAGACTTGCCCATGGAGGAACAGTTGAGAAGACTCCAAGAAGAGCGCACATGTAAAGTGTGCATGGATAAGGAGGTGAACATTGTCTTTATTCCCTGTGGGCACTTAGTGGTGTGTAAAGAGTGTGCGCCTTCATTACGCAAGTGCCCAATATGTAGAGGATTGGTCAAGGGCACTGTTCGTACTTTCCTCTCATAGAAACTGAATGTTAACAAACTATAGAATAATTTACTATAGAAACATTTACTACTAATAAAAAATGCTTAATAAACAAATCAACCCTTGTTTGTATTCTCATTTCTTTTTTATTCATTTTAGTCTAAATGTTAGACAAAATGTGGATATGTTAACAGAAATGTAAATTAATTTTTGGTCATTGCACAAGTTATACATATTAAAATAATGTGTTAGTTTATTTCAGATTTGAAAGTCTTTAATACATATGTACAAAATACATTTACACATGTTGTACTTTATTTAATGTAAAACATGATTGTTATATTTAAATGTCTAGATCTTGCAGGTTACCCCAGCTTGGTCCCACTTTGACTTTTACTCTTAGCTTTACATGTAGTTTAACAGCAGACTCCATTTCTCGCTTCACAATTTGTGCAACCTGTTAAATTATAAAAAATATATATAAATGTGCTGTTTTATACATTGTGGTATATAATATTCAAAAAGATCTTGTTTACCTGGATGATATCTTCTTCTGCTACCTCATAGATCAGTTCATCATGTAGTTGAAGTATAAAAAATCCCCCTCGAGGAGATCTAAACTGATTTCTGTATCGACCACCTTCCAAAACATACAATATGTATATTAAACATTCAAACAGTACATGATGTACAAATGATTACAATGCAATAGTTTGCACACCTGCTCTGACTGGAGGATGCCGATGTGACGTGGGCTCTCCAGGAAAAGCTGTTTCCAGTCTGCGCTGAATGTTGATGGTTGCCAATTTGACAATGTCGGCAGCAGAGCCCTGTACTGTTGTGTTTACTGCCTGTCGCTCTGCCTGAAAAAGTGCACATTATTCGTACACCATTCTCCACAAGCAATATTTTGAGAATGTTCTCACAAGTACTTACGTGAGACTTTATGTACATATTTGCATCCTTTATTCCTGGCAAGAAACGTTTTCTGCCAAGTAATGTCTTCACATAGCCGTTTGTCACACACTTTTTCACCGTTTCACGAAGAAATGTCTGTATGCCTGAAAGATAAATTTAGTACATTACAAGGTATACATTTCTTTTAAATTAGTATGTGTGTTCCCTGGGTTTGAACCCATGACCTTTTGTGCTGCTAACACATTGCTCTATCACTGAGCTGTACAGGCGCATATATTTAGTTATTTACCTGTGTATCTGGCTTTAAATGTTTCAATGTAGCAGGCGGCATCATTCTCTTCAATGCCCATTTGCTCTCCAAGTGACTTTGCACCCATGCCATAGATGATTCCATAACAAATCTGATAAAATATAAATTTTGAAGGACAGTTAAGTACAAGATCAGATGATACTAGTGCGTAATATTACTCTCGCACCTTAATGAAAGTGAAATGTGCGTAACCTGTTTGGCCTGTTGCCTCATATTATCATCGACTGAAGCAGGGTCCACCATTTTCCATTCAGCTGCTATGCTTTTAAAAACATCAGCACCACTGTTGAGCACCTGGATGAGACGTCTGTCTCTGGAGAGATGAGCTAAGATACGCAGCTCCAGCTGTGAGTAGTCGGTAGCAAGAATCAGACCTCCTAAACAAAAATGTATGTGAAAAAAAAACAGACATTCTGTGGTAATGTGGCATAAATGGTAAGAAAACCTATATATAAACAATATATAGCATTAAAAGAAGAAACGTTTCATACCTGAAAAAGGAACAAATGCATGCCGCATACTAACAGAAAATGGCATTCCTTTGTCTGGTAATTTGTCTGACATTTTTAAAAGGGGTGCCAGCTGCCGGTTAATCTTTGATCTTTTACCCCTGAAATAAAGAAAAACATATTACTAATTTCACATTATAGAATAATAGTAAATGTATAAAAACTATAAAACAACACAAATGTAACTATAGAAAATATGTTTTTTAGAAAATACCCTTTGCCTACAATTTGCAAAATCATACTTGCGGCATTTTTATCAAGAAGCTTCTTGAGATTTATTTTAAACAGTTGTTAAAACAGATCACATCTATTCTAGACTCTTGATGGCTGCTTTCTTTTCAATATTCAGAATGAAATATTAAATATTTATTTAAAATAAAAAAAATTATATGTTTGGCTACAAATTAATTTTATACCTACACTTCATGACCTAACTTACAAAATTTTTTTAAGATAATGGGAAACATTTCAGTCAGTGTTTCCAAACTTCAAGGTCAAAATATAGTCCTTCTTTAATGGTGTTCGTAAGGGTCCGTGTACAGCGTTGCACAATTTTCTTCTTCAGAAGAGTGCGCAAGTACTGTACGTGCACCGCCGAATTTTTTCAACCCTGCATACATTGTACGCATATGTCACGTATGCGCCTACAGGAGAATGTAGTATGTAGCGCAGGAGATGCATTGCATTTTGCCAACATCTGCGTACGGGTCAACTAAACTAACCTTTGCAAAGCTGTGCGTTCGACCGTGTGCATATGTTCACGCGTACACGTATAAAACAGACAATACTCCGAGCTAAAAATGAATCTTATAAACAAAATACAAGACCATACCATGTCTTGGTTGCCCCACACTGTGATGGTTGACTTTCTTCGATAAGAGTTGGCATCTGAATTTCAAAATCCTTTGGGACATTCTGAACATTTGGTTCAGTGAAGCTCACCCGTCCTGTGTGAAGCATTGAACACATTCAAATACACACAACTGTCCTAAAAAGATGGACAAACACAAGCATTTCCATTCATGCTACACACCTGTAGCGGTGTGTGACTGTGAGATTGGATGTATTCTGTCCATCTTCAGCTGTGAGTGCCATTTCTTCTCTCTTTGCAAGGGGAAAACCACTTTTGTCAAAGCATTTGTGATTCTTCTCCACTCAAGGATTACACCTGGTAACTGATGTAATGGTTTGAGCTTCTCCAAAACATCCTGAGGACAAGAGTTTATTTATGAAGCATATACCGCAGGATTTAAACAACTTAAAACTTGTGAAATTTACCTTGGTTGTGCTAAACTGTTTTGAAAGTTTTACACGGCCTCCTGCTCTCCTAGTGTATCCCAGAGTCTTCTTATTCTTCAGACCATTCAAATCTCCATTGGGAGGCAGCTTTAACTCGAGAAACAATATCTGGAAAATATGAAATTAAGGAATATGAAACTATTTTCCACATAAAACAATTAAAACTATTATAAAAAGTGCATCTTGAACTGAAGTTTTTGGAAAAGCACAGTTACCTCTGCGATATCTTCTGGATTGGTCAATGAGAAAGTGTGTCCTGTTAGCTGATAGGCTTGTGCTTCAAGGGCACTGAGCTTGGCCTGCATTACGTGTTTCTGTGCTTCACATTCCTCAACACTAAACCCAATCCCATTCAGCTCCAACAAAGCCAGACAGTATTGGGTGGGCATCTCCACCTTCTTGAACACATCTACAATTTATTAGGAAACATTAAATAGTTAGTAATTATGTTTATTGTTTGAGTATACAAAGTGTTTTTTGAGTGATGCTTTTTACCCAAGAAATCCTCTTTTTCAAGAAGAACATTGAGCTGCCTCATGACCCTGAAGACCAGAACGGACTCAACAGCAGCTCTGTATCGTCCGCTATGACTGGCGTCTCCATAGATTCCTAAACTCTGTACACCCTGACCGGGACTAATTCCATCCAGCATTGGGAGATCCTCAGCAGCAAAGCTGGTCACCATGTTGTGGAGGGTGCGCTCTTTGGAGCTTGAATCCAGAAGCCAACATGCAATCTATATTTAAAGGACACATAATATGCAAAATCCAGATGTTTGGACATAAATGTGTATTGGCACTGTGTGAACACAACAACCCAACAATAAAAAAAATTATTTTTTATCCCCATTAAACCAAACCATGGGCATAATGTGTGCAATTTAAAGAATATCTATTTTCATATCAGTGGAAATGTTAATGTATTACTACGTATACAAAAAACTAATTCTTATAGATTTTGGGTTTATTCCCTCCAACCTTTGGGTCCTCAAACATGCCACACATAGTGAGCTGACAGGCCAGAAGAAGTGTCTTGTACATCTGAATGAAGTCATAAGTAACTATCGCTCTGTCGGCATCTGAGAACGCTGCTTTTTCCAAGCAGTACTGAATTTGCTTCATTCTCTCTTCGACTGTCAGATTCTCATCGAGAGGTGGTGGAGCTAGGCTGGCACTTATATCTGTTTGAGAAAATAAATGTTAAAAAAAGAGGGTTTTTTGATAGTTTAATAAAATGTAATATTTTGTAAACCAATACCCGTGTCTGACAGCTCCTGTTGAAGGGACACAAAATAAGCATCTTTTGCTCCCCAGCATACTGATATGCCAATGATGACAAGATCTTCAGATCCTTTTAAAAGGAAGCCATCTTTTCGTTTGTTCCTCATAGGTGTGGTAGCATCAGTACCTTCAAACAGAAAATAAAGAGTTAATAAAATGTTTTGTTGTTTGTTTGTTTATTCTTAGCGCCATTCCAGCATCTATGGCTATGTTCATGGCGAGAAATGGTTAATCCATACACATGTTGATCCATACACTGGTTGGGGGAGGGGCAATTTGGCATCTCTAGAATCACCTAACCTTTATGTTTTAAAGTGATACTCCAGCAAAATATCAAAATTACCCCATGATTTACTCACCCTCAAGCAATCCGAGATACATGTCCAACATCTTTCAGAAGAAACCACTTGGAATATTTTAGTTTATGCCCTTGCTTTTCCAAGCTTTTAACGGTAAAAAAAACAGGGATCAGTGAACAACTTCTGACTTTGAAGTAGGGGTGTCACGATTCTCCAAATCCTCCATTCGATTACATTTTCGATTCTGATGTCATGATTCGATACTTTTTTTTTAAAGCACAAAAAAATGCTATGCCATTTTTAGACTAGACAGAAATATAATATCTGACCTTGAACCCAGAGATGCCCTGGCATGTTAGTCGTGCTACCAGTGGAAAAATATGGTACACGCACATACGTGATAAAACTAAACTTCCTGTCAGATGAACATTCCTGTCAGTACTTTGCACCTTAAAAATGTGCTTTTATTACCGTCAGACGAGATTGTGAGACTATACCCCAATAAGTCATGTTTAAATGCTGTTTTTATAACTCTTAAGCAAATGAAATAAGTTGTTGTGAAACTTAAACAGATCTCAGTTCACAGAAACGATCGTTCCTGGCACAGACACCGTTTTGCTCTGCTGAAGTTTGTGCTCTGTTTTGATTGAGTTCAGCTAAAGGCGAGAGGCGCTTGCTGTTTTTTGTTTCCCATGTAAAAAGCAGCTCACGTGGTGCCTTCAGCATCTGCCATGCTATCTTTTAAGCGGCTGTAGCTAGCGAAATTACTGGAGGTTGACTCGCAGCACTCAACACGTGTTTTTTTTCCGCTTGGCAAGCCGACCAGACGTGACATGGGGGCGTGGCAGCATCGACGATTCCATTTTTCAATTCGAAGTTTGATGTTGTGACTTTATTTTGATCGACACCCTTACTTTGAAGCCCAAGAAATAGCATCCATCCTTCACATAAATAATCTACACAGCTCCAAGGGGTAAATAAAGGTCTCTTATTAACGTACCTATGGCAACCAATGCTCACTGCGCTAAAACTCTCGCGTGAGTCCAAGATGGCGACATTACCAGAAGCTAGTTATTCAAGTTTATAAAGTTAGAAATATGGATATTTTTCGTACAAAATCGCATCGATTACCTGCAACAGACATTTATTAACTCCTTGGAGCCTTATGGATTAACTCTGTGAGGGATGGATGCCCATTTTTTGGGGTTTAAAGTTAGAAGTTGTTCCCTGTTCCCTACCATTATAATGCTTGAAAGAGCAAAGACATTTATTAAAATAAATAAAAATGTGTTCGGCTGAAAGATGATGAACATGTGTATCTCAGATTGCTTGGGGGTGAGTAAACCATGGTGTCATTTTGATATTTGGCTTTAAGACTATGGGAGGAAACTAGAGTAAACCCACGCTGACGCAGGTAAATCATGCACACAGAAAGGCCACCTGACCTAACTGGGGCTCAAACTAGGGACCTTCTTGCTGTTTTGAAAGGAAATTGCGTCTTGAAATATGCATTACGATACAAATGCATGCAAAAGTATTTACAAAAGTCTTACGTTTTTTGAATTTGCCACCGATAGCTTTCTCCGGTTGCGCAATATTGCCGTCTATCTTCTCACAAGCGACCGCAAGAGAAAATCTGTCTTTTGTTTTCCATTCCTTTACAAATGTTTGAAAAAGCTGCTTATCGCTTGCCACATCGATAATGGTAAATGATTCTGGACTGCAAGAGTTAGAAGCAGGTAGCGATGGACACTGAGAAAGTCTTTCAAAGCCCTCATCCACCAGAGCCGTGTCCAAATCTGATGTAGAGTTTGTCTTCAAACAAGCTTGATAATCTTTCTGTGGACCCATTTCAGATCCCCGATTAGTTTTGGTGTTGAAAGGTGACTGTAAAGCAGAGGTGGTCATTTTCACCCGTGGAGTGACTGGATCAGACACAGGAGTGGGAGGAATAAGGTCATTATTGGTCACTGGTTTTAGTACCTTGTAATCTTCAGTTGTTGGTGTTACTGGACTTAACTGCTCAACAGATTGCTTTTCAATAGCAGGAGCAACTTCAAGCTCCACCACAGTCGAACTGGCCTGCCCCGGAGGAGCTTCTGCTAAAGTTGAAAACTGATCGGACCATTTATCAAAAATGTCTTGCATTCCAGGGCTGAAATGAAACGAGGAAACATTTAAGTCAAGTTTTTCAGATGGTATTTTTAAACAATGCTCATTGCCGTTTGACACACGTGTGTCATCTGTACCCATGGCTTGCTCAGCTTCGACAAGGCCTGGTGGTCCTGGTCCGTCACAAGCTTTGACAACACCTTTAACTTTTTCAAGGTAGTGTTCTCCAATAAATAACGAATCACCCCATTCTGAGAGGTTGAAGGATGATTCCCCCCATTGTTTTGCTTCTTGATCCTCTGTTGGTACAGCATTGCTCTTTTCATGATTATTTTGTATTTCAACTACCTGCTCTCCATTACTCTCTCTATCGATTGCTGCCTCCTCCATTGCATCTAAGATGGAGTTGTCATAAAGACTGTCAAACAGAAAGCTGCTGCTTCGGTTAGGGCTACTGTTACGATCCGAGGACTCATGATTTTCACTTTGATCGTCTCTTTTTTCTTCTTCTGAAACCTGATTACTATAATTTAAAATCTTCTCTAACTGGCTGTCAGTTAGCGAGATGTTGTATTTGGGTTTGGCTTCAACTGGTGAGAGGTTGTTTGGTTCATTCTGATGTGGTGATGAACCTTTAGTCGTATCTTTGATTTGTTGTTTTCCTGTTGACCTCTTTTCGGTCTGGGATTTCCTGTGTTCCTGAACAGATAACTGATTTGCAGGTTTGTTTTCATGCGAAAAATCATCCACTTGAACCAACATTTTCTCAGTCTGGGTATCGATCTGAAAGCTGTCGTTAAATTCTTCTAATCCATTTGCGTACAGGTCAGGGGAGCAAAGCTTTTCTGAATTAAATCCTGATTCATTTGTAACTTTAAGGTTTAGATGTAAGTGCTGATCTTTCTCATCTTGTTTGCTGAGTTTCCTGTAACTGACTCCTCGCTTTGCAGTTTCATTATTTGAACTTTGGTTTAAATGTTTAGTTTTTGATGTGCATTTTTTTCCCTTATCTAAGGGAAACATGGTAGCTAAATTTGGGGCACCCCCATCCTGCAGTGTGGGACATGACTTTTGCTTGTTTTTCTCTAATCTAAAGGTCTCAGGCTTCCTCTCATTAGAAGAAATCCCTTCAGCATTCGTCACTTGGTTACTTTCGTTTACGATCAGAGTTTCTGTTTTAGCGGCAATGATTTCTTCTTTATCGTCAACATCCACCCTTCTGCGTTTTGAGAGTGGACTTACACAATTTTGTTGTACATTTTTTAAACAGGTTTTCTCAGATGACACGGATGGTGTCTGATTACTGTGATGGCCCTTGTCTTTCACATCTAAAGATTTGAGAACTTTGTGCAATGCACTTGATTGTTGTTCACATTTCTTAGCAGCCTGTTGTACAAAAATGTCCGTGGCAGAGTCGATTTCCATCGGCTTTTCCAAATTGGCTGTGAGGTCTACTGTCATTGAAGGAGCACAGGACTCTGCACTTTTATTCGCTAATAACCTCTGTTCTGCTGCTGTTTCTCTCGGTTTCATTTCCTCATCTTGATCTTGCTTACAGTTCGAACTTGATACTGACTCTACAGATTTTGGGTTTGGAGACTCTTTTGTGGAACTGGAATCTGGCTGGGCCTTTGCCGATGAGGAAGCAGGGTTCCATTCCACACCAAGTAAAGCCAAATCCTGCTGAAGGAGCAGTCTGGCCTCAGCTATAATCTGCTGAGCGGCTTCTCTTTCGGTTAAAGGCTTCTTTCCACTGACATAGATGCACCGCATGCTCTTGCGCTCTTGAGCCTCCACCTCGCTCTCATCCACTGCCTGCCTGGAACTGCAAAGATTAAAGTCATAATAAAAATGAAATTAAAAACTAAACATTTTTGGAATATTGTGGTATTTTTACAAAAGACTTATCTGTGAGCTTCATTATTTTAAAAAAATTCCCAGGGAAAATATTGCAGAGATTAGCAAATAGCAACATGACCTAACTTCCAGCAAGCCATCAATTCTCGATGGATGAATTCAAGTCCCGCCCTTCCTTTTTCATTTCAGAAGCTCATTTACGAATATATGTCATGATGGGGAAAATAAGACAATGACTACTTACGTTTCTGTGACTTTAACTCTTACACCCCCCCCCCCTTTGAGTGAATTTTTGAGTCAAGTGAATATTAAATTACAAAATAGTTAAACCAGCTTAAATTTATATATAAATAATATAAAAACATTTGTATTTATATTTAAATAATATAAATAATGCAATAAAGTATGTATTTTATATTTAAAAATCATAAAAATGAAAATAATTTACTCCCAAAACACCACAACAAAATGAAAATGTTTTACTCCCAAAACACCACAACAATAAAGACACAAGTCTTAACTAGTTATGAACCAAATTTCAAGTTAAAATCACAAAAAAAATCAGGTTTTTGTCACACTTTCAGTGGTTTTACCAACAAAGGCCACTAGCTGGCATTAGCTTGTCACAAGTTAATAAATCACTGTCTCTGCATTGTTATTAATGCAAAAAGGGTTTGAAATATGAAAACTACATTCTTAGAGCTTTCCAACAATATATAGGTTGTCAAGATTTTTCAAGATTAGTTTGTGAATATTATTTTAAGTAAATAGGGTATTATAGTGTTATAAATATATAATCATTCATATGCATTCCTATGGGGTGAGTGTCATTTAACAAAATGACTGTCACTACAAACTTTCTATCATTAAACAACCTTAAAATATGAAAACTACATTCCCAGAGCTTTCCAACATATATAGTTTGTCAATGTTATTTCAGGTTTATAGGATATTTACAAATAAATATGTAATAACACCTTGGGCCCACCTGTTGGCCTGCGACATTTTAGAAAATAACTCTAACTGCATAATTTTTTGCAAAATGGTGTTGAAATATAAAAACTACATTCTTATAGCTTTCCAACGATATATAGTTTGTCAAGATTGGTGTAGGTTTAGACAATGAAATTATTGGTTTTAGATATGTATTGCCAAATGTCCCCCCTGTGGAACAGTGACCATTGAAGGGTTAAATGACGTGTGGTGATTATTTATCGTGTAAGATTCAAAACAATCAATTTCTACAGTAAATATAAAGGTTAAATGATAAATAAAGCAGGGCTCAAGTTTTAAAGGCATTATTTTATGTCAAAATCAATGCGCAAGAGTATATACTGTAAACAACACGAAAGTATAATTATTTTAAGGTTATCCAGGGATATTGCGATGATGTACTGTGTATGTTGCGTGCTCATGACTTGCCCCGCCCACGGTACGCCGCTGACAAACCAAAAGACTCCTTTGAGATATGAAGGATGCAGTACTACTCTATAGGTACCCAAGATTAACATGAGATTGGCAGAAAGAAACTGTATGTGTTATGTGACCTTTAAGAAACTATTGCTGGAAGGTTTATTCTTGCAAAGTCAGACATACTAAAGATATAAAACACAACTTGCAGAGTGACTATTTGTATTTAAAATCTATTTAGCATGTACAGTACATTCAGGACCTCTGCATTTGCTTAATTCGACCCAGGAGCGCATCTCTGATTTATTACCTTTTGAAAGGAATTGCTTTTCTTAGGGCCTTTTCAACGTCTGCAACATCACCCCTTGCTACTTCTGCCACAGTAACAAACCCAGAGCTGTAGAGCGTTCGTGCTCTCTGGGCGTTCAGTAAAGAAATCCGAACCAGGTCGCACAATTCCCGCTGGACTCCGAAACTCAGACGACTCTGGAATTGGGACAGAAGCAGCTCCAGGTTGTGCCATCCAAGCCGATTACAAAAGACTGTAACCATACCTGCCAGATTCAATGCCAGTTTTATAATTAGAATACAAATAAAATCGCATACTGATTATATGGCAATAGTATATACGTTTACCAGCATATGTTGAGGCAGACTGTTGCAGTGACTGAAGCTGTCCTCGGCTACAGGCGTACTTTTTTGCAACAGCTCCCAGGGGTTCTTCACTTACAAGGTCAAAGAGCACCAATGTTGTAAAAAATCTGCAATATTACACATCAATATTAATAAATTGTAAACATCCATTTGGTAAAAAAAAAATACAAAAATACAATACTGTGGAAAAGTCTTAGGCCACCATGCCAGAATTAGATTTGTTGTTTTTGCAATGTTATAATGATCATATATAATTGTTTTTCAGTCTCTTTAATAAAATACATTCAGAAAATACAGAAAATTTGTATATAGTATTAAAAACTGTATTAAAATGTAAACTGATGTGTCAAGTTTTTAGGGTAAACTCCCCTTCCACTTGAGCAATAGCAGGAAACTGCAGGATCTCTTAAAACTAAAATAAATTAAATCCTAATTTTAAAGAAATTAATCTTTTTACTTAATTCTGCTCAAAAACGCTCAAGATGTGTTAAGTGCCAAGAGAGGTGCCTAAAGAAGACATTTAGTCCTGATTTTTTTTATTTTTGAGTACATGTTTCCTGTATTTTCTGTTTATATCTTAATAAATAGATTGAAAAATAAATATGGATGTACATTAAAACTTCTAAAACAACAAATCTGGTGGTGGTGGCCTAAGACTTTTGCACAGTACTGTATACAATACCGTTTGTGAATAGCCATCTGTCTGCGTTGCTTCTCTGTTTTAACAATTAATTTTCCACTAACGGAGCGAGCCAGGAATCCTTCTTGGATGCCCACCATCTCAGCCACTCGCTTCATCGCAGAGGGTAGTTGCTCCCACAGACAGAAGAACTGGTACCAGTCTATCGTCGTCCAGTCCACATACACAGGTGTTATCTTAGAAACGGAGCACAGGAGAAGCTTTGTTAAAGGTATAGTTCACCCAAAAATGAAAATTCTGTGAATTTCTATTTTTATTAAGACAAAAGAAGACATTTTGATAAATGACATTTTGTCTACCTGATATAAGATATGGAGATCATTTTCCAAAACAAATCCTTTCATTGCTCTTTGGAGATCTGCGAAAATTCCCAGGGCCTCCGGGGGTGATAAAGATGAAGAAAGAGTCGCAGAACCCAGATGAGTGGGGCAATATCTCTCCACTGTGCAATAGGAGAAAACACTTTCAACATCTGTTGCACAAAAGAGAAAAGTTGAATACGTCACTTTTACTCACCATCTCCCTCCTTCTCTATATGGATGAATTCGTTGTCCATAAGCCACTCTATGCAGGTCTCTATAGCCCCCTTGCTGCGAGCTTCCGAATCGACCCCTTCCTGATTGACCGGTTCGGCTGCCACACTTGATGCCAGGAGAGTGCAGGAAGCATACATTTTCACATCCTGCGGTGAGCTGGCAACACCTCCAACGATAATCTTTAAACGAGACAAAGCAATACCATTTTTATTAGCCAGTCATCTTCACCATTATCAACAAACTACGAGTCTCCTACCTCCAGGATGGCTCTTAGCATGCTGGTAGTGACGCCTTCACCCTCCCGCTTCACCAGACAGCTGCTGATAGGTTTTAGTGAGCCCTGAATGAGACTTAAACCTTTGGCACGTTCGATCTCTTTACAGACCAGCACACTTTCACCTGAATCAAGAGGGCACACCACAAAAATCTGATTCACCTGACCATCATATCAAAATAAATCTCTTCAAATCTTCTAATGCTCACCCAAGGTGTCCACGCCTTTACGCCCTGCCCGTCCCACCATCTGCTTGTATGTCAGTATGTCTAACAAATGACCATTGAAAACAGGAGTTCTGATAATCACACGTCGAGCCGGCAGGTTTACACCAGAGGACAAGGTGGAGGTTGCAGCTAGCACTTTGATGTAGCCTTGACGAAAAGCACCTTCTAGAATATCCCGCTCATCGAATGTCAAACCTGAAACAATAGAGTTAATACATAAAGAGCTCAGATGCAAACCCTCCAAGTGCGTCCGATATGTTTTCTTGTAAATTTGCATTTTTTTAATAGGCTCTTATGTTTAGGTTCAGTAATTTCACTTTAATGGCAATAAAAAAGGTTATTAGTCAATAATTGAAATGGCTTAATTTCACAAGTGTCACTTTCAGTCGTTTTATTGGTACTTAGCAAATTTGACTTTCGCAGCAAAACCCTCTAAGTACATAAAATAAATGTTGTTGTTTTTTAAATCTAATTTTCCTTCAAGGTAAAATGCTAAAATATTTGGCCAATATCCTAATATATTTTGAAAAACTTCTTTTAAAGGGACACAAGGCAGCATTTTTATGTTAATAAATCATCTTCGTAAGTCGGTATATGGTTAAATGACTCATTACATGACGAATGAAGACTCTCTCGCCCGCCCCTACCGTCTGTAGGAAGAATACCCCACTTGCAAGTTCGCTGTATCCGACCCGGTGTCCTTCAGTCTGTAAAGTCTCAGATATAGAAAGCATTTACTCCCAGACACTAGGGGGAGCTAGTAGAGAAATTATACTCAGACTTGCCTTGTGTGCCTTTAACTGGGTTAAAAATGCATGTACGCTTATGGACTTTGCTGGAAAATCAGCGTGGCGTTTAACAGATTCTGCCAACAAACTAATATTTCTATATGGCCTGAGATTGGAATTAATTTATTTGGTAGCAGATTAAGCGAAAGTATTTGATAATCTTATATTTGACATACAGATGGCGGCTTTTGCATCTGTGCTCTTCATATAATCATATAATCTTCTTTTTTGATTATTTTAAAAGCTGTGGTTAATTTAAATAGTTTGATGTGAGTTTTAGGTATTGTGATTATTGGGGATAGGTTTTGATAAGCCTAGGGCTTCTACCTATCCCTTTGCGAATTCGGTAAATGTTTTGGTTAATTTGTGTGTAGTAATTTACTTTTTCTCAGTTCCAAATAAATAAATAAATAAAATCTCAATAAAATGTGCATGTAGTGTCAGCCATGCTGTATAAATATCAATGTGCATGTACCTGCATGGTGGAAGGCGACTCCCCAGGGAACAGTCCGCTGAAGGACGTGATCTAAACCTGCAGGAGTTCGCTTTAGTTGGGCGAACACATCCTGGAGACCTTCCTGATTTAAAGAAATACTTTGCACTCCAGAGCCTGATTGTATCTCTTTAAAGTAGAAAGATGCATGTTATGTATAAACAGCAAGTATGATAACTGTGTTTTAATCTACAGATGTACACACAGTTCATAAACCTTTTTGATGAAGATTGTAAAACTCCCTGCCGATGCTGTCTGCCAGCTTCTCACACCAGTTCTTTGAAGGACAGAAGAGAAGTGCAGAATGTCCGTCCTGTACAGTCTCAAAGCAGAGGCTTACGATGTGATCATCATCTCCCTGTATTCAACAATTTGATAGTTTAATATTAGCTGGTACAACATGTAGCTCATATTTAAGAGACCATCAAACTGTGAACAAACAATAACCTTTATGGAAAGAGCTGGGGTGAACTGCCTGACCAGGTTCAGAGAGCCATCATAGACATTTGTGCCAATCTTCACCCACTCCATTAGCGGGACAGGACGATAGTTAGTATTATAAAGCTCAGCATTCAACCAGCGGGCAAGAAGGTCCAAATTTGGCAGTGTGGCACTCATACCAATAATCTGCACACCTGCAGTGCCAGTTTGGCCAGAGCTCCTTAAAATGAGAAAGAGGTTTATCAACAGAACTATAATGAATGACTGTTGACATAAATATCACATTATAACATACCTCATTGCATTTTTCTTTGCGATGTATTGGATTTTAGTCAGCAAAAGTTCTAACAAATATCCACGACCAGAGTCCCCAACCATGTGCAGCTCATCGACCACAACAATTCCTGCAATTGCAGCATGTGTTTAGTTTTACAAGAGTGCCTTAACACAGTGATCCTCAACCTTTCTCACTTCAAGCCCCCCTATTGCCTAAAACAGGGGTCTCCAACCTTTTTGTAAGCAAGAGCTACCACAATGGATAAAACAATCTGGAGGGCTACTTTTTGATATCATCTACTCAAACCATTTTTTATTTTACTTGTTGATTTTATTTGAATTTACTTGTAAATATGTTATAGTATTTTTTAAAATGTTAACATACGTAAACCAAGCCAAGCAAATTTAAAATATGTAATAAATAAATATTACAATTGAGATATATTACATATTAATAGAATGTGCTTTGACAACGTTGGAGACCCCTGGCCTAAAACAATATTTGAAGGCCCCTCTTTCACCCTACTTTTGCCCAATAAATGTTCTAGAGCTTGGCACATTTTTGGTTGTTTTATCCTATTTTAATGCTTTTTTGGTCTTATTTTGGAAAAAGTTAAGTAATCTTAAGGCCTCCTTGGAAATCTGTTGAGGCCCTCCTGTGGGCCCTGCTCCCCTGTTGAGAAACACTGCCTTAACGTGCATAAACTTAAGAAATAAATTAAGGGTTTTACCAAGTAAATCCAGTTTGTCTTCTTCAATGAGTCTGTTAATGAGTCCGTTCGCTTTCTCTATTGTGCACACAGCAACATCCAAGGTTGAGAAACCACCAGCAGCCGAGGTGTTACCCATATACCCCTCCACTCTGACCCCTGCCTCCTGAAACACATTCTGGGTGGAAAATCCCACATATTCATAATATTAACAAACTGAATTAAGTTCCTCCAAAATTTTAGCAATCAAAAATACTGTAAAATTACAATAAAACATCAACCTACATATAAACATTCGTTTGTAAATTGCTCTTTATGTTAACTCATTGACAAAACGATAAAGGAACAGTTCACCCAAAAATGAAAATTCTGTCATTATTTACTAACCCTCAGGTTGTTTTAAACCTGTATGAGCTTGTTTTTTCTGATATACATTAAAAATATATTTTGATAAATGATGGTAAGCACACTCAAGGGAAGGTACCCATTGACTTCCAGTATAGGTAAAGCAAATTATTATGCAAGACAATAGGTACCGTCAACTGTGTGGTACAATCACTTATATCAAAATATCTTTATTTGTGTTCATCAAAATAAAGAAACTCACACAAGTTTAAAACAACATGAGAGTGAGTAAATAATGACAGAATTTTCATTTCTTGGTAAACTATACCCCTTAAATGCTCTCTCACTTGTAGGTTGCTTTGGGTTAAAGTGTAAATAATTAAATGTAAATGAATTTCATGATATAACCAACTAATAATGATGCATTCACTCCAACCTGTAGATAAAACATCTTCTCTCTCGCCACAGACACGAAAGGAAGGATGAACATGGCCTTCTGTCTTGTTTCCAGAACTCTCTTCAGAATTAACAACTCTGAAACCAAAGTTTTTCCAGCACTGGTTGGGGCTAAAAATAAAATAAAAACTTTTGTATTTCTCTTTGGGTAAATGAAATACAGAAATTACAGAGATTGTAGGAAAATATAAAACCAGAATGAATTTGGACTTTCAACGTCATATATAGATTACAGCATATGTGTGACCCTGCCTGTGAAAACCCAGGGAAAATCATTATTTGTGACTTACTGTTTACTACATACATTCACTCTTCATAATGTAAAGAACAATATGTGAAAATATAACCTTGATATCTTTAACACTGACTGAGTAAGATCATGTCAAAGATTGAAATCAATGTGAAATAAATGACTGCAATCAAACTTTGATGCTCCTAATCTCAAAATTTGATTATGAGATTTTAACCTGGATTTACAGACAGGCTGACATATTTGTTCATTCACTTAGGGACCACATTTATTTATTAATTTTTATAATGGCCTGTTGAAAACAAGATAAAGTCTACATATGCAGATAATTACCAGAATACACCAGATTTTGACCCTCCAACACTTTGCCCAAGGTCAGACACTCAGCCTGCCACTCAAACATTCTGTGAACACCCAGACTCTGGTACTTGTCTAGCACAGGCTTAGGGAGACCCCAACTGGAGAGCAGAAGCTTATCTAACTGATCGGCCGGGCGCCCCATATGGATGCTTTGTGCTGTTGAGTGTAGCAAACAAATGAAAATTAATAAATTCTATGAAATTTAAACTATAATTTTTGCTTTATTTAGTAGTATTCATTACAAATTTAAAAAAAAATTCTTTCAATGGATTTTTGTAAAAACATCTATCAGTAACCTACCAGCATCAGGTAGCGTAGCATCACTTAGGATGCTAAGATCCAAGCCAGGTGGAGGGGTGAGCACAGAGACTGACAGGTTTTTAAGAGATCTTTGCTGCTGTAACATGGATCGCTCTTTAGCAGCAGCCATATGTGTTGGACTGAACAGAATGTAATTTTTGGAGGTATTAAGTGAACCATTTGGGCTGATATGTTTATTAAACTTTAACTGTCTCCTGTCATTTGCTACTTTTAAAGTTTTCTTCATGGAATTGAAGATCTTCTGAGGTGAATGATATTTTGTGTGTCCCAATTCACGACCATGGGCCCGTTGCCCTTCTGTCTTTTTGGTTTCACTGAACAATAGCTTTTGAGCTAAATCCCTCCAGTCTTTCTCTTTTTTTGCTTGTGTTCTGGTTCTCCTGCGTTCTGCTGATCCTGGAGTTAAGGGGCTCAGATTTTCTGCATTTGGCACTTGTTGCTCGCAACTGTTTTCTGGTGCTTTTGAAACTTCAGAGCATTTCTCAAGTAATGCAGATTTAGACTCTTTCTGATACACAGATGCAGAACTTTGTTGATCGTTTTGATCAATTTTAAATTTCAAGACGTCTGGACTGAGCTCATCTATGGCTTGTAAAATTTCATCATCCATAGCCAGAGTTGACTCTCCTGGCATCCATTGCTTATTCTGGATTTGCTTTGGGAAGACATTATGAAGTTTGGTTTTAGTATACAAAACATCATAATTTTACATATAAAATAATAATAAGTAAACATACAAAAAACATACTTTTAGCTTATTACACTTATTGTAAGGTACATCTGTTTCAGAGGAGCATGCTTCATGCAGGTGTGTGGATTGTCCTTGTGGTTTCTCATCTCTAAGAACTATGCTGAAGAAAAAAATACAGATTACTTTAATAAGAAATATATTTTTTACATGCAATAAAAACAAACTGCTACAGCAAACAGGGTGATACATTGCAATCTAATAGCCTATATAAATGAATACACCAATATTGTCATTGGCATCCTACATAAGATCTCCCTTACTTATTCTGTATTTAAAACAAAGTTATTAAATCCAGATAAGAATGGGTTAAGGAGTAAAGCAGAGCATCTAAAGCTCCATGTCAACCAGGTTTGTAAACACATAATCGTGGATACGTACACATTCAAGAAAAGCAAAACACAGTTTCATATTACTGACATCTCTTACCCCTTCTTCACAATCCGATGCTGTCCCAAATAAATTTTCCTTGTTGACGTAGTCATTACATTCAGAAATAAATATACAAATATGTTTACAGTAGTGCTTCGTTGATTAAAAAAATGTTTAAAATGTCTGCTAAGGGTAACATTTGTGCTGTTACATGTCGTCTTTCCACTTACAATAACTCATAATAGTGAATCAACGTTACATAAAAAACCTAATTCAATGCTGGGACTTCTGCTAAGATATCATACAGACGACATAAATTCATTTATTTATATGCACCACGCTGCAGAAAATCATGTAAAAAATACTTCGTTCGTCCAGGGCGACCCTCCAAGATGTGTTTGCGTACAAAATGTTACTCCGAATTAAAGAGAAAAAAACAAAAGTAAAGAAGAAAACAAATTAAAAAATCAAAGAACCCGCGGTGTTTCTACTAAGTTGTCCGGGTAAAAAACAGACACGCTGTTAAAAGTTCCACCAGTTACAGTACAGTTAATGACTAATTTCAATTTTAGCAAGTCCTTTCGAAATAATATTATATGTATTAAATAGCAGAGCATTTTTAACCTTTAAATTAATGATAAAGGCAAAAAATTATAAAATAAAGAATAATATATGTTACTACTCTTTCTAGCAACAGTGACACCTGCAGTATGAACGAAGAATGAAGAAGACTAAAATAGTGATTGAGATGACATGTAACATAAAAACGTCTTAAAAGTGCATTTGCTTGACTCAATAAAATATAAAACAAAAATGTGATTAAACTATCTTGAAAGATAACTTCAGTAATTGTCTAAAAATTACAGTACAAATGCTTCGGCTAGTGATTGGAGAAACAAAGCTTTTCGAAGCTTCGAATCAATTGAACCAATTGCTTAGAAAATTTGTTTTTCCGAAGCGTTCGAAACGCCACACACGCTGGCGACACCTGCTGGTCAAATAGTGTAAAAGCAGTTCTGTCCAATTTTTTCCCAAAAAACTCCCCCTAGTGGTAAATCAAATTTTCAAAACGTTTCGAAACAGTTATGACGTAATGAGGCCTCGTTTGCGAAAATCACGTGACTTGGCCAGTTTGAAACACGTTCCGAACCAATAATACGAAACAAAAGACTTGTAAAAGTTTCGAAGCCTCGTGAAGCAGTGATTCGATAGCGACCATCACAAGTTTCGGCGCTTTCGTGGTTAATAATTGTGTACGGCAGATGTCGCTGTGACCCCTTGAGATCTGCGGAATCAGGGCGGAAACAAACGAGGAAGAAACTCATGCGTGTCCTGTTTTTAAAATGCTAAGTTAGTTTGTTGCCCCTTTGCGTTCAAATATTTTGTAGATTTTTCTTTTTAATAGCTACGATCTAACTTTTTAAAATTAGAAACAAAATACGAGTCATTGTGTTTGGTTGTACTAATATTACATTGAAATGCTAATACATTTATGCCAGTTGTTTATGCACTCATGAGCAACACAAGGGCTCTGTTGAGTTGCACGGTACTTTCTTTGCAAGATTCCACTTTTGTATACCCGTCCTGCAACAGTTGTTTATCCAGAATAAATCAGGAAACCAGTAAAAGGTACGTGGTATATGCTTAATGCTCATCAGATGGCCAGTTTTTTTGTACCAGTTGTGTGCAGTTACTACTGCTATAAAACAGTTATAATAATTATTGTTGTATTATAAATGTAAGTTGTTCATTTTAAAAGTTCTGCCTGCCCTAAAACTCATAAACTCGTATCATTGTTTTTAGAGCCTCATGTGCTAGGTGTGGATTCTCATGTGATCTACAAAAGGTGGACTACAGATACAGACTTTCTGTTAAGGTGTCCAGAAACCAGGATATATTTGGTGTGACAGTATTTGGTGGCTGTTTAAATTCATTTTTTGGCATTACTGCTGGTGAACTTCAAAAGTATGTTTCAAAGTTTTTACTTGATTTGAGCATATTATGCAACCCTCCTGTTGTTTCGTTACTTATATACATTGTGTCTTGTGCAGATTTATTGAATTGGAGAAATCTAATGGTAAACAAAATATTCAACAACTACTTATCAAAGCCGTGGAAGACTGCTTCATAGGAAGATGTGTTGTTTTTGGATTGAAGGTATGATGCACTTCTTTAAATTAGAGGTTATGTATTTAAACTACACCCTCTTTAAATTTTAACTTTATTAATGTCTTGTGTCTAACAGGTTTCTTGTGATGATGTTACAACGTGGTCAGCCAATAAACAGACATCTTCACTGGTTGTGAAGTCCAGACAGCTAGTGGCCTGTCAGATCATTTCTCCAAGTGATGCTGTAGCAGGATTCACTGTAATTGGTTATTTAAAAAATCTGCTGAACTCAAATTTGTGCAATCCTGAATTTGCCAACAGTGTTGCATGTCTGTCACAAGAGAAAGATTCACAAAGTTCACAAAGAGATGAATTTAACAGCTTTGATTATACTTTGCCATCATGTGCAAGGATAAATTCTCAACCCAGCAGTGGGGAATTTACACTGCCAAGTGCATGGCCATCACCTGGCTTACGCTGCAGTCAAGGAGGAAGAAGTAGCGACTCATTACAGCAATCCAGAGACTATGATATATGTACTCTTTCACCAAAGAATGACGATACAAGAGCATGTCATCCCAGTCTGAAAGACAAGTGTTTGTGGGCTTGTTCTTTAGATGAGTTGAAACGTGTTAATGGCACAAAGGATGAATTGAAAAATGATACGCAGATGTGTAACAGAATATCGTTGTCCTCAAGCTGTGACATGTTTGAGCCATCAGCACATGTCAACAGTTCTACTGCGTGTGACCTTGCATACACCCTGAACACAATTTCCCGAGAAAATGATTTAGAAATACTGACATCTAGCAATTGTCTTTTGAAAGCTAAATCTGGGAAACAATACGATGCACCTTTTGACAAGTCACCTTTTAGCCATTCTGATCAAAACATATGTTTAGATTTAGAGGATGCACCTTTATCTGAAAATTTACTTGAGTTTGTCAGAACTAAGGCTCAATTGTCAGGGATTATTGATGCGAAATTGCCGAGATGCTCAAATAAGCCCAGTTCAGATAAACAAGATAAAATGATTCAGGACCAAACTAGATGTGAGAATTCAATGCTTATGGGTAATATCTCAAAGACTGATGCTGCTGTGAAAACTGATGAAAAACCTATGTGCAATGTGAAAGAGAAAAGTGAAAATGACTTTCCAAAAAAGCTTGATACTCCTAATGTGCTGTGCACAACTAATTTTCTGGGCCGGATTAAGAAAAAGAGGATCCCCACGGATTTAAACATGAATTTCAGCCCTGCCAATGGGCATGTGTCTCATGATCTTCCTAAAAACAACAGATTGTGTTTTTCTAACAGAAAGGACCTCACGTTACAAAGAAAAAGATTAACCAGGAACAGGCTCTCTATGGCTTTTTGTTCACTAAACCATGAGGAGGGCAAATATTTCAGGCACCGTGTGCAAACTATGGTCCATTCTGTAAATTGCAAAGTCAAGCAGGAACAAACTCTATGTGATGACCATGTGGATATGTACAATTGCTCTGCAGATTTGTTTGCTTCTTGTCAAAACAGTATGGACATGAACCATTCGGATCTCACAGAGATTTCTAAAGTAAATGAACTAAGGAATGTGAACACACCAGAACCTGCAGTTTCAGGCTCTTTGCATTTTTTACCATGTTTGCAGTCCACTCCAGTTTCTTATCAGCACCCATCCAGGCAGAAGACCGGGAAAATTAAAAACCGTGTAGACTCGCTGAGCTCTAAAGGACTTAAACTTGAGTTTAAAAGTAACATGAAGGGTCTAAAGGAAAACATACAAAACAAACCCACAATGTCTAAGTTCACAGAAAGATCCTCAGATGATTTGGATATGCTGGCCAGAAATTGTAATTCATCCATAAATTTAAATGAATGGTCCAAAGATCTGTTTGAAAATTCATTCTGAGTTAAAATAAGAACATGAATGAAATCTTTTCCATCTATGTTGATAAACTATGTTTTTGTCAACAATTAAATATGTTTGTATGATTTGTAAAAATTTATGAAATATTGACCCTTATTTGGTTTTGTGATTATAAAAAATTGTCAAAGGTTTATATTTGTACTTTTATTAGAACAAAATATAAGGCATCTACTTGCTTGTTCTCATATATATATATATATATATATATATATATATATATATATATATATATATATATATATATATATATATATAACAACATCATATTTATATTCTGAATTATAGATTTAATATTGCAAAGCTGGAAATATGCAAATATTTATATGAATATAAAAGTACATATTAGATATTTAAAATGAAACTGTATAAAACAATCAGCCATGTACGCACACATATACCAGCAACGTTTATATTTTTACATTACACAATTAAAAATTGTGTTTAATGTCATTATTACATGATTTTGCCGATAGCTTACAGTACAATGCATGTTGTGTTTTGAACCCGCGGAACCTTTTAGAATGCAAATTATTTTACAGCCCAAATTATTTTACAAACAAATTATTATGATACAAATTATGACGTTCAGTTGTGATTCTTTTGAGTTATGTAATTAATTCTGATAGGTTTTCTTTAAAAATAGTAAGTCTGTTCTCGGCCAATCACATTTATTCTTAAAGTCTTGATCGCCCAATCAAATCCAAGCGTTTCGGTTTAACCAATCAAACAACAGTGACGCACGTTGAAGTATATAACGTTTCACATGCGTAGTATTCAGTTGATGCTCGACGACGGACATTTTGCAGCACTTCACGCAGCCAGATTATTTTGCTATAGAGACGCGACGAGAGGAGGCACACCGCGACGTACAGATGAAACGAAGAGGAAATACAAATGTTTAATGGACTGTTGTAGTTATTGTTTATGTAATATATAAAGTGTGTGGCGACAGCCTCTGATCTAACGGCTCAAAGATGTCTGAAGAAAGCGCGAGGGCGGACGCCTGTCGCGAGTATCAGTCCTCGCTCGAAGATCTGACTTTCAACAGCAAACCGCACATCAACATGCTCACCATTCTAGCAGAAGAGAACATCCAGTTCACCAAGGATATCGTCGCAATAATTGAAGCACAAATTGCCAAGGTTTTTATGAAAATAGATCTATTTTTGTTTCAGTCATCGTCTTTTAGCTCAAGTGTGGCGAGATAAGTGACGACATGACATGAGGCCTGTAACATGGCGGCAGCTCGGCTAATTTGCTAAACACACTACATTGTTTAACTCGACGTATACATTATTTCTGACGCTGTAATATCGCAATAGTGTTTTGATTACATTCGTAGCCGTGTACCAAACTACTTAACTCAGCGTATGGTTCTGTATTTTAGTAAATTAGCCACACGCCACCTTTCCTAAATAGGTCAGTTGGAGCCCGCATGTTCGTTAGCTTGTAGGGTCACAGCTGTTTGTTAAATCGCACTTGCTGACGTACATTGAGATTAACGTTATTTATTAATAATCCGGATAATTCCCCTAATTAATAAGGTTATTCGATAACGTAATATATCAGATGGCTTCACATTCAGTAACTAGCGTTAACGCATTATCTGAGTAACGAATTTCGGCGTGGTCCTGTTAACCAACGTTATGTTGTAACGTTAATGTTATACCCGCCACATGTATTGCGTCAGCTTAAAATGGTTCAAGATTGTACGCTATATTCATCGTTTTACAGTTGATCCTAGTTATTTGAAACCGTAAAAAAAGCTAACAATCCCGATTTCGTATCATGTAATCTGTCAGTAACTTAAAACATAATCGTCGTTGTCTTGTTGATCGTGTAACTTACTTTGCACACTGCAATCCTATAACAACGAAGTCATCACTTTTGGGTAGTTATAGTCCTTATGTTCTTTAAACTATAAACAGGAATTGTCAATTAAGTCTTTGCCTACGAATAACGTTAGCTGTGAATATCAGCTAACGTTACCACACATGGTCTTCTGCCCATATACTTGGGATAGTTTTGATATTTTTTGCTTGATGATTGTTTGCATCTAGTTTGTTTTTCGACTAGTCTTGTTTGGATGCTCAGTGAAAATGAGCGTGCCTGGCTTTAAAGTCCTTAATGCAAATGTGCGCCATTTTTGTGTATTTTAACAAATAAAGGGTTTGGGGTTTTAGATTGCTGAGTATTTTTCTTCTATTTACTGCAATGTTAATAAATGGTATACAACTGTGACAATAAACTATGTGAAATGTCCTTTTGTCTTCATTTCCCAGTGTATTTTTGTGGTAATGTTTGCTATTGGTTTCAGTTTCCTCATGCTCCTTAATATCAAGACGTTGCCCTTGTGCAGTGTCATTTTTCTGGGTTTTAATGTGTGAACATTCTTTTAAATTTATTCAGAAGTATATTTTTGGTGAAAAAATTCTTTCTGCACTGGGGCATATTGGTTAAAACTTGTTTCTTTACTCCCTTTTCTAGTGCAGTGTTTAATGTAAAGATCTAAAGTGTCTTAACTGTTTTCAAAATGGTTAAATCTTTTAAATGGATTACAAGTTGGGTATCTGATCCAAAACAAATAAACTGGAGAAAATAAGAAAATTAGCTTCCTACAGTTTTTCCATCGAAAAACCAGTTAGTTTTGTGAAACGCTGGTGTTTTCTAAAATGACTCAGTAACTAAAAACTGAAATGTACTGACAACCTAACAAAACCATTTTTGCTGCTGGATGGACTGAACCTGAAGACTGAACCCTGTCCTGAGAGTTTTCCATCGTTTTTCCATTTCCTTTTTGCAATTGGAACCTGGGATTTTTCATACTTGGAGAATATTTTCTCCAGGGTTTTTTTACGGACGCTGAAGATAAATTTTTCACTTCGAAACAACCATGGATTTTACCCTCCTCACTTTTTTTTGCCAATATTTTTAATCCAACTTCAGCTTAATAACCTCACCCCTTATTCAATGTAGTTCAATGCATTTCTCCCATGTTGTTCTCTAAACTTGTCAGTTTTCTATCACTTTAGGCACCTGCTGTTGAGAGGCTCCCAGTTTTGTACTTAGTGGATTCCATAGTGAAGAATGTTGGAGGCCAATACCTTGAAGTGTTTGCTAAGAACCTAGTCAATTCCTTTATTTGTGTATTTGAGAAGGTACATAATTCCTTAATTACGTGTCCATGGTGTGCCCTCTGTTTGAACGTCATGTGTACTTTGCCCTAAGTTGTAGAAAATCTTTACAGTTTTATTACCTGAACTTGAGCAGTAATATTTTGTTAGCTTGTATTTTGTGACTTGTTTATACATGTTTTGAATAATAAGGAAGCCTAAAATGTGGTCGTTTTTTGGAAACAAATGGAAGTCAGACATTCTTCCCCCCTTTCTTTTACATGGCTATAGGTGGATGAGGTCACTAGAAAAAGTCTGTTCAAATTGCGGTCCACATGGGATGATATTTTCCCTTTGAAGAAGCTGTATGCACTAGATGTGCGTGTGAACTCTCTAGATCCTGCCTGGCCTATTAAACCATTGCCCCCAAATGTGAGCAGCAACGCCAGCATTCATGTCAACCCATTATTTTTACAACCGGTAAGCATGTGAAGACTTTCAACTGTGGTACTTGTGAATGGGGTTAGGCATTTTGTTATCTGTTAGAGGTGTGCTATGCTTTGTCTGAAATGTGTGCTTCTTTGTTTGCATAGGCTGAAGAAGTTTCTCCAAAGAGCTTGACACAAGAACAAGTCATAAGGCAACAGTTACTTGCCAAGCAAAAGCAGTTGTTAGAACTTCAGCAAAAGAAGATAGAGCTTGAACTTGAGCAAACAAAGGCTCAGTTGGTGAGTTTAAATGGTGATACTAAAAATATGTATTTGAATTATACGTGTGATGTTTCGTGCATATGAGCTATAGTGTTAGTATAGTAACTTAAAATAAAGCTTTAATAAATTGCCTCAATGCTCTGTGATGTGTTTATGTAAACCAAATTTTTGTTTTTGCATTTTCCCTCGAGGCTGCGAGTCCTGTTGTTGCAGCAAGCCACCATATCCCTACCCCAGTCCGTGTTGGTCCATCACCACTGAGCACTCCAAAAGTTTCTGCACCACAGACCAAACCTTGGCTTCCAGCACCATCAGAGAAGTTGTTAACCAGAGATCCTCGAATAAACAGAACTAGTACAACAACTACAAATACAAAGGAACAAGTAATACAAAAAAAGGAGAGTCAGGTTACACCAAGTTTTCCGAGTACAGCTGAAAAAAGAGGACAAATGTTAACTGAAAAACAGAAATTTGACCGGTTGAGGATTCCTAAAAAAGACAACTCCGCTGTTGAGGAAAAGGCTAAATCAAAGTCTGTGTCACCAGCTGGAAAAGGTCTCCTTTTCAGATCCAAGGAAATTGAGTCTCAAAAGGATGTTCAAGTTAATAAAAAGGACCCAAGGCTACATAAGCAGGTACATGACAAGACCGATTTAAAAGAGGAAGATGTCAGAGAGAAGAAAAGAAGTTCAGAGAAGAAGGATAGGGATGAGGCTCTCAAAAGCATGGATCATCAGAAATCTAGCAGCGCCAGGAGCAAACTTCTAAACGGCTCTTTAAATAAACAAGAAAAACTAGAGACTTTTATGAAAAAAGAAATTAAAGTCAACAAAGACAATTTTAGGAAAAGGTCTCGGTCAAGATCTCGTTCACCACCGTCGCATTCTCCCAAAAGAAAAGAGAGGCGGTCATCTCCAAAGAGAAAAACAAGGAGTATAACACCACCCTCCAAGTCAGTGAAATCTAGGGCGCTAAGCAAAGAGTCGTTTTTGCAAACATTAAGAGATGAACGGAGTACCTCAAAGAAAAGCGTCCCCGAATCGAGGAGATCAAAAAGGCCTCTTGAGGATAGATCTGCTGATCATAAAGAAAGCGCGCAGCAGAGAATCTCTCCCGCTGATCACAAAGACACGAAAGACAGCAAGAGGTGGAGGAGTGGGTGGGAGGAACATAAACAGTAAGTGTTGTCATATTTATTTGCTTTAATATCTATGCTAAATACATCTAGAACATAATTATTTCAATTTTGTTATAATTTAGTCCCAAACAGTCGGAGCAGGATCTTTCACATGCAAGACTAGGCCCTCAGAGACACAAAACATGGAACACTAATCAAAGACCAACCACACCTCGTACACCTAAACCACATAGGTTAAGTGTTGATGCCAACATACAAATACCAGCAGCACTCAATTCTGCAAGTAAACGAGATCTTTTAAGAAAGGTACGTCTAAGAAAAATATTATTCTTCAAGTTTAATTATTTATTTTTGCTCGTCCAAAGAGAAAACAAGGAGTACGCCACCCTCCAAGTCAGTTAAACCTAGACTGTTATGTATTGCTTTACAGTTTTGGCTAACTGGATTTTTTATTTTATTTATTTCAGGTAAGCCAAAGACGTGCTAATGGAGAGATCTCAGATGAGGAATTCCTCAGGGTAGCACATCAAATAAAGCAGCTTTTTCAGTATCAAGAGGAAATACAGCGCTCCGACTCCTGGGATGACTCGTGTGATGAAGCCGTGTATTCATCAAAACCGAAATCACAAGGATCCATATCTGATGCCGAACTTTCTTATCTTGAACATAAATTGAAGCTTAGAAAAACACAGCTACATCGTCCAGGTAAATTTTGTTAAACCCCTCAGGACATAAAATCTTAACTGAAATGTTTTCATTTTTTCTTTAATATACATATTAACAGATTAAATTAACATTTTTACGTCCCTATTCTAACAGTGCTAAAAGGGGATCAGATGCATAGAAACCTCCGCTATCAGCAACATCTTCATGAACTGAGTGAACAATACAGTGAGGGCCCAGATGTGCATAAAAAACCTAATGATACCATGAAGACAGTCTTGGACCACGAGGATCCCAGAAGAACTGATAGGGCTCTGTCGAACACAAGCTCTACTTTCAGAAATTTACCAAGTCCAGTCAACTTGGACAGGACATTTGAGCGTGCACCCTCGCCTGCTGAATTAGAACTGGATCAGCCTGGAGACATCAGCCCACGTTTTGAAAGTCCTAACAGTGTGCACTCTGGCACAGGCCCAGATGATGATCCAATTAATTTAGAAGGTCTTCCTGGGCATGATGCCTTTATGGAACCGGGAAGAAATGCACAAAACCTTGATGACTCACCTGGGCATACACCAACACACTCAAATGAAGGTCCGACTGCCAAAGGGATTATGCCACGACACGAAGGACCAAATATTCCTCAACGATTTGATAGATTTCAGAGTTCTCAAGCTTCCTATGATGGGGCACCAGGCCACATCCGAGAGCCTAGATTAGATGGCCCGCCAAGATTAGATGGACCGCCAAGATTAGATGGCCCACCAAGACCTTTTCCTCCTGCTCGATATGAAGCCAATACAGGTGGATTTGATGGGTCAGGTGGTCATGGACCTGTTAGGTTTTCTGGACCTCGGTATGATGCCCCTCATTTACGGTTTGAAAGACCACCTTTTCCCAAACATCATGAAAGACCTATGAGATTTAATAATCCACCAGTACCTCATCGGCCAATGAGGTTTGGAGAGCCTCGAAATATGGTGAGATTTGGTGAGCCTCAAGCCCCGGTTCGTTTTGATCATCCGATGCATCAAAACCGATACGTTACGCCTCCAAGGTTCGATAATCCTCACATGCCACAAGGTCCACAAGGATACGATGAACCAAGGTTCCAAGGAAGACCAATGAATTTCGATGATCAACAAGGTGGTGTTAGATTTGAAAATCCGTCAGGTGGAATGCAATTTGAAAACCCAATGCAGCCAGAATCTATAAGATTTGATCCACCACCAGTCATGCCCAGATTTGACCCACAAGCCCCCCCAAGATACTGCGGTCCAAATATTCCAAACCAACTGAGACCACAGGAGCAGACACTGTATGATCAATCTCAAGGGCAAGGTCCTGTAATAAACCCTGCTGTACCTCCACCCAACTTTAGCGTTCCACCCATGAACACTTTTGTTGGCCCACCACAACAATTCCCAATGCAGCCAAATGTTTCACAAGCATCAACCTTCAGTGTGCCAAGTGCTCCGTCATCAGAATTCCAAAATTCGTTTAGACCTCCATTCCCTGGCCAAGTTGTCGGAAATGTTCCTCAGCCAGTAAGTATTGCATACTTTTAACATCAATTTATTGAACGCTAAGTTTTCTTGATATTATAACTCCTCCCATGGTGAAATTTGGTTAAGTTTTTGTGTTTTGTCTTTTTTAGATGATGGGCGCTCCTAATCAGCCCTACATGCCACCAAACCAACTTCCTTTCCAGCCTGGTAAGGTTTTTTTAAATACATTTTTTTAATTATCCAAAATAATTTTGTACTCTGCTTCATAAACTTAGTGTAGATCTTTGCATTTTTTGTGTTAAGTGTGATTGGTCTCCGTTGGACCTATAATTGTAATAAATGTATTATTGATATCTGATGTTTTTTTTCTCTGTCAGCTTCCCAGTTTCCACAGCCTGAGCAATTTAGGCAAATAGATGTGAATGATTTGTTAACAAAACTTCTATCCACTGGAATTATAAAACCAACGCAAACAACAAATACCGGTATGGATACTACTTTATAATTCATATTCTGATATATAGTGCAGGTAATCCTGCTACACTATTGTGGTGGTGGTTGTTAAATTGTCCAATTTCTACTTTTTTGTCATTTATTTTAGACTCCACCTCAGCAAGTCCATTTTCATGTGTGGCGGACGAAGAGGAAGAGGAGGAACAAGAGGATGACGACGATGTCCCAGATATGACCGGCTTTGTTTTGGATGAAATGAAACAGTATGTAGATCTTGAACACTCCTGATTGAATAGACAAGTGTAATGCTAGCATAAGTTACTTAAATTGTTGATCAGGAAAAGACAAAGAAACCAAGGATTTGTTTGTAAATGGATTAATTTCACCTAACAGGAGACATGACAGTGTCGTCACCAAACTGTATACTGGAATCCAGTGCTATTCCTGTGGCATGCGTTTTACTTCGTCTCAGACTGACATCTATGCAGATCATTTGGACTGGCACTACAGACAGAACCGTTCAGAGAAGGATATCAGTAAGAAAGTTACACATCGGCGGTGGTACTACAGCTTGACGGTAAGACATATGCAGTCCTTTATCACATTTGTATTTCGTTATCAGCATTTGTTAATTTTTGTAATATGTTGAGATGATATTTTGAAAAACCCGACATGAAAACAATGCCGCTGTTTTGTTTTTAGGACTGGATTGAATTTGAAGAAATTGCCGATCTTGAGGAAAGGGCAAAGAGTCAGTTCTTTGAAAAAGTTCATGAAGAGGTTGTCCAGAAAACTCAGGAAGCAGCCAAAGAGAGAGAGTTTCAAAGCGTTAAAGCTGCTGCTGATGTTGTCGATGAGGTAAGAAACATGTCAATTTTCAATCAGATAGAAACAAAGGAAACAATGAAACTGACAATATGATTGTGAATCTTTCTCTGCTCTTTCATTCATCATTCTCGCCCCTCAGTTATGTGAGATCTGCCAGGAACAGTTTGAGATGTACTGGGAGGAGGAAGAGGAGGAGTGGCACCTGAAGAATGCTATCAGAGTTGATGAAAAGGTAAGAAATCCAGTGACGTATTAACGCTTTATTAGCAGTTGTTTTAATTTATTATGACTGGAAACTAATGTGCATTTTCTTCCCATTTCAGACTTATCATCCAGCATGCTACGAAGACTACAAAAATGTAAGTAATAGTTTGTAGTTTGTGCAGTCTTGTAAGTGTGTACATTAACATGAGGAATGTCAATCTAAAGGTGGTCCCCTAACATATTTCACATTATTTTCATATAATTTTTTGTGTTTATTTTCCATTGCTAAAACTGCTGATGGGTAAAATGGGTATTCCATTTTGGATTCTGCTTTTGTGTGTAGGTTTTTATGTTGTAATGATAAAAAACAATCTTTCTTTAAGAAAATGTCTATTTATCAGACTGTTCCCTTGTTTCAGACATCCTCCTTTGTGGACTGCACACCCTCACCCAATAAAATGCTTACAGAAAACCCTTTAACAACTTTCATGAAGCAGGAGCAGGTTAGCGATGAGACTTCATGCTCCAGTATTAAAGAAGAACCCTCTGAGGATGGTACGGATCCACCAATGGTAAAAGAGGAAGTTCAGGTTAAATTAGAAGAAGAATCACAAACCAGTGCAATTTGCTAACTACGCTGCTCGTAAGCCACATCTCGTGGTCTTTTGTGTTTTTGTAAAGAATGATATTTTTACATTGCAGAGCTCTGGGGCCGGGACCTCAGCTAGTCATACGTTAAATACATTTTTGTATTTGTATTTGCCTGCACATTTCAGGTATTTTGCCATTTGAATGCCCAATGAAATGTACTTCAGATGATGTACGTTTGGGGAAATGTCTATGTATAATTTAATTTATAAATAAAGATATTTTTGGTATTCTTTGTGTAGTATTGATAAAGGTTTGGAAAAACATTGTTTTTTTGGTTCTCGATGACCTATACCACTGTTGTGGGAATGGTGAGACAGTGGAATAATAATTTGACCTTTGTTTTTTCCAACCCAATACAAGTGGTCAACCCGTTTTCTTTAGTTGGTAAATGCCTAAATCCAGGATTGGGACTGATTGTAAATAATTGATAATTGTTCATAATTTACTTTAAGAAAAATCTAAACTATTTCCCTGACCTCAATATATGTAAATAGTTAACTCAGAGTTTACTACTGTATTTGAGTAGTGATGTTTAGTTAAAAAATAAAAAAAAACAGGGTGTCTTTTTCCTTTATGCAGAGGTTCAAAAGGCAGTTTTGCGTTATACAGATTATTCAATAAAACAAATCTGAGGAAGAAATGGTGTCTTGTGTGAGAAGTGATTATGGTCTGCTCTATGAATAATTTAAATTTGTCAATTTATCCATATTCCTAAATAAAGTTTCAGTGGTCAATAAATGCTCTGTTTCTGTGTGTATCTGTAAAACCTCACTTTATTGTCACAGGACACTGTGCTTAACTTGCACTCAAACTCATCTAATTAATAAAAAAGTTATCCTAACAATAAATATACATTTTATTTTAAGAAATTTACAAATTGTGGTCAACCAATATGGTATCCACCAGTTTAAGTTCTACTATTATGATTTCTATAACACTGACATGAAAATCTGGGACACTTTATATTTAATCATTAATCGTAAGAGTTTCTTCAATGTTCTCAACACTGCATGCAAAAAATCTGCTCAGTTTAATGTTTACGTTACATTAATGCTGTATAAACAAAAATTGTTTTTATCCAAAACAGAAGTAAAATGTTCTCTCAGTCAAGTTCCGTTGTTCAGTATTTATTAAAAAGTGACTGCAATTGCAGATTCAGTTGATACATCTTTACATATATTGTACAAACTAAAGTGTTTCTTTCTCTTTTCATAGTTTGTCATTTTCCATATATAATAGCTATTAACATATTAATACATCATAAATGCTTTAAAAAAATCATATTGCATTGTCTTTTATTTTAAATAATACATTCTTAATACAAACTATATTTGCATAAAAAGAAAATGAAAGTTGGGAGATGTCTTTACAAACACCTATTCATCATTTAATAGCAAGCTTTCCTGATGTGTGCCAGTTGAACATTTCAAACATTTGAAAACAATGGAGTTTAAAGCACATGACATGACTTACTAAAGGCTTTGGTATGTGATAAAATGATATCAAACTTTGTAACATAAAAAAAAGTAATAAAATTACAATAAAAGGCACCATCTTTAATCAAAAGTTAAAGTTTCTCTTTGAATATTTTAGATTAAACCTCAGGAATGTTTCGAGAATGAGATTCACTTCCACAGCCGATAGAAGCCTAAGGCAATTGCCAAGCAGGTGAAGATGCATGCTGTAAAAATAATACAAACAAATTTTATTCACAGTGTTTATTATGTTCTTGTAAGTATATATGCATTTCAGAAAAGCATTACACTGCATTAAAATATTGAATGAGCCAGTACCAGGGTGCTAAATTAAATTAATTTATATTATATATAACTATATACAATTGTATATATTTAGATGTTTTATGTTTAGTGCATTGTCAAATAAGCAAATCAACAGACAAATATATAAAGGGTTAACAGTAATCCATAACGGACTTAAAACGTCTAATTAAAATTTATCTTAAATGCCTACCTGCAAGATATCGAACTGTCTGTAGTTTTAGTGACTCCAGGAGTGTTTTTAAAGAGGCTACTTGAATGTCTATTTTCCTTGAAGTTTCCGCTGTGTCACTGTTTATTTCTGCATTCTGAAAAATTATGATATAATGATAAAATGCTTACAATAATAATAATTTATATTTGTGTCCCATTTTTAGGGCTCTCAAACCTAATAAACTCAATAACTCAATGAACCATTTTAAAGTTAAATTATGTGCCTTTCATTGTTTCAAGACATAGTATGACTATGACTATTTTGAATCTTACCTTTTTTTGAAACTCTGTTGTTACCTCCATTAGTTTCTTTTCTTGATCAGTAAACTAGAATAAAAAGAAAATATGTTAAAAAAAAAACGTTTAAAGTATAATAATTTAAGTATATATTATACTTATATACTAAAGTATTTTAAGTATTTCTAAACAAGTATGCATACATACCATGTCAGTAACCCTGCTCCGCTCCAAATTGATGTCTAACTTTGCATCTGCTCTGATTTTTTGACTCTCTTCCTTTAGTGTAAAAGCCACAAAGTAACTCCATTATTAGATAACCAATGCATTTCGCTTAATTATTTAAAATGATACAACATAACACACTTACTAATAGTCTGTTCTTTATTTGCTCCAACTCTGTTTTCATTTTCTGTTTGCATGTAAAATAATTGAAAAGAAAACAACATATATTTCACTATTATATAATAAATCCCTCGGGTTTTCACTTTAATTTTGTGTCTGTAAAGTCAAAAACAATGGATGAGATGTAAGTCTATGGTTTGTCCTTACAACATTTTCTGAACGCAAGCTGGCAAATTCACTCTTCTCCAGGATAACCATATCTTTCCTGATAGAGTCAAGATGAGCCATAATTTGTTGAAGAGCTATTTCCTAACATAAGAAATATGGAGAAGAAACCATAACATTAAATGTATCTCAAATGTGTATCATTATAACATATCATTAATTTTGTTGGCCTGCATACCTGATGGCTTCCCGTGACCATATCTCTGTATACAATGTCCATATTTGCTGTAGTTAGTGTCACCAGTGCTGTTGCGATCACTTCTGCCTGCTTTTTCTCAAAGCCTGTACCAAGAGTAAAATAAAGTTAATTACAAATCAGAATAAGTTCTGAAATATCCAACAGTTTTACAATTTTTACATACTTAAATGTAATGAGTACACATACTCCTCATGGGTAATTTTGTAATAACAACCGACTAAATGTACATTATCCCACATATTACTCAACTAATTGGTGCATATGTATATAGCTGTTTATGACATATTGATCTGAAATACTTTAACAACTCAACTGTAACAAATTTAAACCTGGAAATAGAAGAGAGAAAATGGAGTGATACATTAAACCTACATTAGGCGAGTTTTCTTTGTGCGTGGGGGCACCTATCGGTAAACAGTGTAACTAGTTACTGTAATAATATTACTTTCTCTGGTTACTAGTAGTGTAACTAATTACTACAAAAATGTGTAATAATATTGCAATTACCATCCAAAAAAGCCTAGTTACTAGATATTTTTTGTCACAACATCACCAACGCAGGAAGCTAGCTTTTGCTAGTGCCCCCCCTGCCCCACCATAAACTCGGATGAGTGGTGTTATCAGTTTTAGCATAATGTGGCATGACCAATCAGAATCAAGTATTCCAGAGAGCTTTTTAATAACTATAATAAACATACCGCTTGATTCAAGCTCTTTAACAAGGGCATGAGAGTCAAACGTCAGTTTCCTTTGCTCCAATGGCATTAACTCCACTTTTCTCACATCATATGTCTTAAATGCAGTCGTTGCATGGAACCCTAAAAGCAAAAATACATTTGTTAAAAACACAACCATTAATATATGCTATTTACTGCAGAATGGGTCAAACTGAGGCAAAACTTACCTCTGTGTTGACACACTGATTGCTTGTTGAGATGATGTAATTTTAACAGGCTGGAGAACTGATATTGTCTGCGCATAAAGATTCCCCAGCACGTCATCGTTATATATGAATGGCTAAACTAAACGATGAATCTAGGATTACTTGGATGGGAAAGGGATCTTTTTGCGCGTTTACCTTCTGTTTTGTACAACCTTTGCAGTACAAAATACGTCCAGACTTACTACATAAAGCAAACCCCTGTGTTTCTATCCTCGCCCTCTGTCATTCCAGGACATGTGAGACAGTTTTCAGGGTCAAACAGATGATCACTGACTATAAAATACTGTAGTGCTGTTCTTTTAGAAAGTAAGTTCCTGGATTTGTAGCACGTGACGTTGCGATTATCGTAAAGGAGGAGTTTTTCAGGCTGTTTTAAAATACGAAAAGCGCATAGAATGACAATGAACATAAGATTACAGTGGGCGGGGCTTATCGATGACTCAAGTGAAATACAACAGGTCTAATTAAAATTCTTCTTTTAACTCGTCGTCAATGTAGGCTAAACATTTCAAAATAAATATCTATTAAAACGTTGCATATTACTGTTTTTTGCTTAGGCTACTCATAAAAATCCGTACCGCGTGGACCTTGTTACTTTTCTCTGCGCTGATAGTTTGTACTAATCACAACAGTTTGTGATTACTACATTAAACATTAATTTCATATAGAATACTCCTATAGGGTAAAAATCGCTGGACTTAAATGATTTATTAAATGATAGTGTTTGGTAAACAAATGTCTTCTGTGGTTTTAAGAACCTCCAGAGATTTTACTTTTGGTCAGTTATGAATTCAACATTTTGAGCCGCAGTGCTCCCCCTGGTGGATTCACATCCTTTCTGGCTGACCAAATTCAAGAATTCGCTTTTTAAATAAAGTTTTATGTAGTTAAAGAAACTGTCATGGTTGCCCCCATGACCAACGACCAGAGTTGGTTTTTTGCTCTGGCTCTCGGAGTTTCCTTTCTCAAATGCCTCTTGATAAATGCCTAGTAAGTTTTCCTAACGTAAAATATCAATTTAATTTCATATGATTACCACGCTGAAAAGTATGAGCACATCTGCGAGCACTCATTCATTCTGTCTGTCTAGTATATTTCAACTAATAATTTTATTTGGAAAATGCATTTATAGAAACCACAATGCGCAAACAATATTGTCGTTTGAAATCTTTGTCTTTTAGCCACTCTACGGATTTTGAAGTTCATAGGAACTGGCTTGCCCTCACCCACAGTTTGCCAGTATCACAGTGGTATTATGAGGTAGTTACGTCATTTACATACAGCCTTTCATCTGCAACTCTCTTTTTTATGTAGCCTAATAATAGTAATTGCAAATTGGTAAATATTTGGGGAATACTAATGAAAGCTTTAGAACAAAAATTTCAATTGCAAAAGCATGCTTTTTACAAATTTAAAATGACAAAATTACATAAAATAACTATTTGTCTGTCTAAAACCAATTCTTATATTAAGTCTTATAATATTGTTAAAAAAAGTGATTTATTTTTATAATTTCAGGCTACGTCTGAGTGGACATTGGATTATCCTCCCCTGTTTGCCTGGTTTGAATATGGACTATCACATATTGCCAGATTTTTTGATAAAGAGATGCTGGTTGTTCAAAATCTGAATTATGCAAGCGCAGCCACAGTACTTTTCCAAAGGCTGTCAGTTATTGTGGCTGATGTGGTCTTTTTTTATGCAGTCAAAGAGTATGTATTGTTTGTGTACATCATTATATTTTATATGTAAAATTTCCTATAATTTCCTATAATTATTCTTTGTATTTTTCACAATTTTTAGTAATTCTGTGCCCTTTTAGACTTAAAAGTTAATTATACAGAAACATGACATAAAGGTATAGTTCACCCTAAAATGTTAATTTGATCATAAATCACCACCAAGTGCTCTGGTTGTCTTCAGAACGCTTTTGTAGATATTTTTGATGAAAACTGGTAGGGTTCTGACTCTCCCATTGACTTCAGTTTGTTTCACAATTGTTTTCCCCAGAAAATAATGAAAGACATCACCAAAAATGTCCATGTTCCATCAGTAGTTCAATAATAATATTATGAAACCATGAGAACACTTTTGTGCACAAAGAAAACAAAACAAACAATTTTATTTAACAATTTGTTCTCCTCCTTGGTTGTTCAATCCGCGTTCATGAGCACACTATGGCGCATGCTGCTGACGTAGTTGCGTTTTTACTTTACGTAAAAGTAATTTGCGCATATATACAGGCTGTTAAAGTATTGTTTACAATGTTTGCATAATGGCTTAAATAAAAAACATCCAAAAACATTGGCAACTACGTCAGCAGGTGAAGTCAGCAGCATGCACCGTAGTCTGCTCGTGAACACACACTGAATGACTTGGAGGAGAATAAATTGTTGAATACAATTTTTCTTTTTGTTTTCTTTGCGCACAAAAGTGTTTTCACCGTTTCATAATATTATTATTGAACTACTGATGGAACATGGACTTTTTGGTGATGTCTTTCATTGTTTTCTGGGGAAAAGAATTGTGAAACAAACTTAATGTGTCAATGGGACAGTCAGAAGCCTCCCGGGGTTATTATTAAATATCTAAAAATGTGTTCTGAAGACAATCTGAGAACTTGGTGGTATAGAACGACACAAAAACGATTTATGATAAAATTTAAGTGCTTTTGGATCTGAGATAAAGTGTACAAATGTAATTCCAGGTGCTGCAAATGTTTGCGAGAAGACAAGGGAAAAGACCTACATGCGAAACCCTCTTTCATCCTGGCAGCATTGTTGCTGTGGAACTTTGGGCTTTTAATTGTTGATCGTATCCTTGTAGAGGTGTCATAATAAAAGTCATGCCTATGTGGCCCTCCATAAATCAAACACTTACATTCATTTCACTTAACTAATTTCCTGCAGATATTCATTTCCAATATAATGGCTTCCTGTTTGGTGTTCTTCTTCTTTCAATAACAAGACATTTTCAGGTATTGGCTATAATTTTTGTGTGTTCTCAGAATTGTGACTTTAATCTTTTCTGTAATGTGACTTTATTCATTTGTTTATTTATTTATGAACTATGTTTTGTATTGACAGAAAAGACACTTGGAGGGGGCCTTGCTGTTTTCAATACTTTTAAACTTGAAGCATATATATCTGTATGTTGCACCTGCCTATGGAATCTACCTGTTGAGATGCTTTTGCTTTACCCAGAACAATGCAGGTGATGGTTTTGTGTAAGCATCATTGAACAAAATACAATAATAATACAATAATATCATAATTTATTTTGCTTCTTTTATTAGATGGGTCTTTGCAGTGGAGAAGTTTAAGTCTTTTACGACTGACAGCACTTGGAGCAATTGTCTTGTCTACTTTTGCAGTGTCATTTGGACCGTTTATAGCTCTGGTTTGTTGCAAATATATGATTTGTTTTAAATGTTAAGAGTTGTATAAGTCTAACTTAAAATACAAAATCGCAAATATAGTGAAGTACAAAAAATATGTGTACTGCATCAAGCAGGTGCACTAACAAATTTTACTTTATCCTTAAAAGGGCCAGCTTCCACAAGTCTTGTCTCGGCTCTTTCCTTTCAAGCGTGGACTTTGCCATGCATACTGGGCACCAAACATCTGGGCACTTTATAATATAGCAGATAAAGCAATTTCGTTCCTGGGTTTGTTTAATATCTCCAAACATTTATTAGGCACATGGGTATTTTTATTATAAGCTTTGTTGCATAATACTTTTTATACTCAATTCAGGTGTGAAATTCAGACTGCTCGACATAAACAAACTTCCCAAGGCCTCAATGACTGGTGGTCTCGTTCAGGAATTTCAGCATTCTGTGCTCCCCTCAGTCCCTCCTTTTGCAACCCTTATATGTACGTTAGTGTCAATATTGGTAAGTACATTTACAGTGATATTTTAGACCTTTTTAAAATAGTTTGTTTTTTCTCATCACACCCAATGCGGGGCCATAGATAAGATATCAGGGCCACAAAAACAATTCCCACCTCTTACCCCAATATCTATGGCTGTGCATAAGACTAAAGTAATAACGGAAGGAAATTGGTTATCAAATGTGCTCTACTTTGATAATTGTAAACTATTATTTTGTCTTTTTTAGCCTGCTCTTTTCAGGATCTGGCATAGACCAGATGGCGCAAGAGGATTCTTGCGCTGCCTCGTTGTTTGTGCCCTTGGTTCTTTCATGTTTGGCTGGCATGTGCATGAAAAGGCCATTCTGGTGGCTATACTTCCTTTGAGGTGATCATCTGATGGTATACTTTACTTACATGAGCATGCGTTCAGTTATTTGACTACTTTTATAAACACAATTTCTTGTTTTTTAGTTTGCTTGCAGTGGAGAGCAGAGAGGATGCCAGGATTTTTCTCATCCTCAGTACAACAGGTCATTATTCACTATTTCCACTTCTCTTCACAACACAAGGTAAGTCCGTTATAAAACACTCAGCAATTCAATCAAGAAGTTTAATCATCATCTCATAGTTTCATTCTTCTTTTGTCTATTTTCAGAGTTGCCCATCAAAATTTTTCTCATGTTGCTGTTTACAATCTTCAGTTTTACTTCGTTGAAAAAGCTATTCAGGTCAGTGTAAAATGTAATTATTTAACTCTTCCTTAGATGTTTAATTGAATAACATTTCATATTGTAATTCACTCGTGTATATTATTGGATTTTCCAGGAAGGGTGGAGCTCTGGTGAGCACACTGGAAGCAGTGTATCTGTTGGGTCTGATTCCTCTGGAGCTCATCTGTGAATTTGTTTATCCGCTGACTGTCTGGCAGAAGAGTTTCCCTTTTCTCCCTCTCATGCTGACATCAGTTTACTGCGCTCTGGGAGTGACATATGCCTTCATTAGACTGTACATATCACTTCTGACATGTTCAAACAAAGCCAAAACACAGTAAACCAGCTGCAAGATACTGAAAGGCAATGAAGTTTAAGAGTTAAGAGGAACTGTTTATTAAGTTTGACATTCTTAGTGATTTTTCATTTGACCAAAGTTATTGATGAATTGTTTGGATCAGGTTGTGGGATATGTATGTAGTTTTGTACGGCTGTGGTATGTAGTAATGTAGGCTATGGAAAAAAATCTATATTTTTGTAAGATGCTTTTACATGTTTATTGTTTCAGTAAATATGTTTGAACATTATTTCACATACAAAGTAAAAAAATCTGATAAAAGTTAACAATGGTTGTTTTAAAGTTTTATTAAGGCAACATAAATATTCCATACCAGTTAATATCTTACCTGATTCTTACAAAAATTGCTGGTCTAGATGGAAAATGATCAAAAACAAAGCATAAGCGGAGTCTAACCTATAGATTGTGGGGTTTGAAACTGATAATCTCATTAGCAAATCTTTGAATTGATCATTTAAAACCATTTACACTTTTCTGGCAGATGTTCTCAGTGGTGTACTGTATGTCAGAGTACAGTGACTGTTCGAGAGATCTCAATATATCCATATCTGGTTACATATTGAGTTGTAACATTTATTTTTTGTAACTTGTGTTTTTGGCCGAGCGAATTGTTTAAGGCTGTTTCACAAGTGCCAACCTCTAAACAGTCAAGTCACAGAAATATACACTTAATAATAATAATAATAATAACAACAACAACAAGTCCTTTAAGAACAATAGGGTCCTTGCACATCACTGCTCTGGCCCTAAATGTCTACATGGGTTTGGTTAAAGGAAACAGCACCATTTTTCAATATTTTACTATGTTCTTACCTCAACTTAGATGAATTAATACATACCAATCTTTTTCAATGCGTGCACTTTTAATCTTTGTTCAGCGCTTCGTGAATGTGTTAGCATTTAGCCTAGCCCCATTCATTCCTATGGCTCCAAACAAAAGTTTTATTTTGTGCCACCATACTTACTCGTGAAACTACTCATGTAACAGTCTTTAAATCGAAAAAACATGGAAGTGTTTGGTGGCTTCTAAATTCATCCCTGTTTGGAGCCATATGAATGAATGGGGCTAGGCTCCATGGTGACACATTTTTAAGGCGCTGTACAAAGATTAAAAGTGCACGCATTGAAAAAAGATTCTAATTTGTCTAAGTTGAGGTAAGAACATAGTAAAATATTGAAAAACGGTGGTGTGTTCCTTTAAGTTGCTAGTAGCTGAAGACATAAATGTTTCTTGGTCTAAATAAGCAGTGCATTTTATGTATTTTTGAATAGTGTCACTTTGTAAATGTAAGATTTTTCTGGTATAAGTGCTGTATTTTTGGTGTGACCTCATTTAATTCATCGCAAAGAGAGAATTCAGAATACAAAAGCAATATTTTGTCTCCCAATTCACATACAGAGCAATATAGTGGGACCATATGTTACCCTGTCAGTGAAATCCGGGCTATGGTGATTATGAGATTAGGAGCATCAAAGTTTGATTTCAATCTTTGACATGACCTTAGTCAATATGAAAGATATTTTCACAGAATGTACATTATGTAGGATGATTTTATGTAAAAAACATCTTGATAGTAAAACTTAATAGGTTTAATTACAGGATGGATTACAAATGTGCTTACCAATAAAAGTCACTATTCATATCCTCAGCATTCTATACTGAGCTTTTCCTTAAAAAGCACAATGTTTTTCATCCCCAAGTCCTGCCAACAGTTCTTTGTTCCTCTGCACTCATAGCATTAGAGGATCAGTGATTGGCTCTGGACACTCCGACACACACAAGGCTTTACATCTCCTCTGTGGAGGATTTAGCAGTTAGCTAAATTCTTTGCAGAATTTCCTTCTGAGGATCACACGTGTCGCGAGGAGGTACATCTGATACTTAGAGAGATGACTGAACCTCAACGTCTTATGAATTAGTTCTCAGGGCGGGATTTCAGTTTCTTGAATTTTGTCTCTAGCATGCCGTTTAGCCGAACCTAACTTTCAATGCTCGGTTTCCGTCGACCATCAACAATAATACCTAAAACTGGTGTAAGGTCCATCAATTTCTTTAACATTTCCATAATATCTGGATGTCCTTTTGCTCCTTCAATGAACTCCTCCAGCGTCAGTTCACCTGAATGTTTAAAGACAGAGAGAGGGATTTTGTCAGGCATGCAATCAATTAATAAAACATCATTGAGAGCATCTTTTTCATAATAAATTCGTTGTTTTACTCACCTTCTCCATTTACATCAATCTTTTCATAAATAAGTGTCACCACCTCTTCTGGCACAATGTCACGGTTTCTTGTGATGTCTTGTATTGCCTATTTGGGAAAATATGATAAACATCTATGCAAATGTTTTGCAATATTTTATGAAACCATATAGGACATGCAATAAGATTGGCTTGCACGTAACAGTCTGAGAAACTGAGGTACATTGAAGACACAGGAAAGATAGTTCACTAATTGGATTAAATGAGCTCATCTACAGATTAAGCAGGCAAACTGATCCTGCAGAGGAATTACAGCAAACCTATTTCTTTTCCATTCACAAAAATAATTTGGGTACATTGTAAAAAATAATGTCAAATCAACATATAGTTTTATGTTACTTTAACTTAACACATCATGATGTTAAAGAATTTCAACTTGTTTTTATAAGTCATGTCAACTTATCACATCAAAACTTAAAATAGTAGGTTGAATTGACTTGCATGAACTTCATGCTGCCTTTTTTACATTGTACATACATGCAAATAATCCAGTGATCATCTCTGACCAATGCAACCATCATCAGATGTAATCTCACATTGAATTTCCTGCACAGATTTATAAGCAACGCACCAATAAAAGTTGATTCATTACCGTGAATATTGTCTCCAATTCATCCTTGTCAATTTTCCCATTGCCATCCTGGTCAAAAAGTTTGAAGTACCACTTTAGTTTCTGGTTGATTTCCCCCTTGAGCATAAGGCTAATGGCAGCAATATATTCTACAAAATCTATATACCCATCCTAAAAAAAAAAAGAGAGAAAATGTAAAGACAGCACATTATTACACTATTTGTTTGCTCCTGTGGGTGGCTAGTATAACTTGGACACATTTTTAAGAAATGTGTTTTCGTTGCGTCTCTCCATTCACTTTTTAAAATTATACAGCTGGCCCTTAACTCTTTCCCCACCATAAACGAGTTTTCGCATCAATTAAGAAAAAACATTTCCCTGCCAATGATACTTTACTGACGAGTTTTTACAGTAATCTGTGATTCTGCTATTATCCACTAGATGGCGCTCTTACCCGATTTATGAAAAACTGGAGCAATAACTAATTTAACAACATTTAAAACTCTGTGTATGTTTTGATCATCATCCTGGATCTGATCTCTAACAAAATTCGTTTACAAAAATGCAATTATTTCAGGTATTTTTGAAAAAACCTACTCATATTTAAGAGGTTAAAAAAAGAGAACAAATAAACATAGAATTAAAAAAAAATTCCGTTTTGTTTGTTTGTTTGAAAGCAGAGGGTATGTTCTTTCATTTTATATATTTGTATGTTTACATATTTATAGAAGAAAATTTTCCTGGAAGGCATTTTGTGAAACTTGTAAAAACACACACAAAAAAAAAATGCTGGCGGGGAATGAGTTAAATATATACAATCTATCCAAGAGGATTCAGCCAAGATCATGTGGCACAAGCTATGAACCCTTAACTTATGCTTTTAGGACATAAAGTGCCAGTTTTCCTGACAGGGTTTAGATTAATCCAGGACTAGGGTTAGTTATATTAGGCCAGGGGTCTCCAACGTGGTGCCTGCCAAAGCACATTCTATTAATAGTCTCAATTGTAATATTTATTAATTACATTTTTTTATATTAGCTTGGCCTGGTTTACGTATGTTAGCATTATAAACAATACTAAAACATATCAACAAGTAAAAAAAAATAAAATCAACAAGTAAAACGAAACAGTTTTGAGTAAACTAGATCAAAAAGTAGCCCTCCAGATTGTTTTCTCCATTGTGGTAGCCCTTGCTCACAAAAAGGTTGGAGACCCCTGAACTAGGGGTTTTTACAAACATACCTTACAAAAAACAATACTTGTGTGCATCTTGAGATTAAACAATGGCAATGATATATGAAAAGATATGTCAGTGCAAGATGTTTTGAAATTAAAGCAGCTCAAACATGCATTTTAGCCCAGGAAAAGGAAAAGCCCTGTGCGGTAAACCGCCCCCAAACGTTTTTTTCTTCTCTCTAAGTAGACCAGTGTGCATTAGAGTCATGACACTTTAACTTATGATTTTATAGGCAGCCTTCTTTAAGGCTAGTAGTAGTCTAGTGGTTAGCACGTTGGGCTTGTAACACAAGAGTTTAAATCCTTAAGCAAGGCACCTGAAACCCAGTTGCTCCCTGGGCCTGGGGTCATCAAATCTAATAATCAGGAGAAAAACACTAGTTTAAAATGATAATCCTTACCCCATCCATGTCGAATGTGAAGAAGACCTGGTCCACGTAACTATTTGCATCCTCGCTCATACCCTGCAAGCTGAGAATGGACTTGAGTTCAAACAGCGTTATCAGGCCTGATGGAGACTCCTTCATGAATTTGTTATACCAGTGGTGCATATCTTCAGCAAGGATGTCATCCAAACTTGTGTGATTGTTACCCATAGCTGCTGTCCTGCAGGGATAGAAAGCAGTCTCTGTCCCGTTGCCAGGCAGTCGGCCCTTTCCGATGGGTTACGGTGCAGGTGTACTTTGGCGATGAGGTGAACAGTAGCCTTTACAAATCCACACTGGTGCTCCGCAGGGATGGACTGAATGCTGAGTGTCTAAACCTATTATATCCAGATTCAACTAAAATGAAGTTGACACCTAAAATAACTACGGTTAATGAGATGATGGTGAACCCTGCCCGTTAAAGAATCACTGGCAGAGGGAAAGGAATGCTTATGCAACAGGACTTGAGCCTCCTTCACATGAAGGTCTTGTACGGTCATTTGGCAAAGTGCAGATGAGGCCAAGCTCACAGCAAAGATAGAGAAGTTAATATGTAGGCATATGAATTCAATTGTTTAGTTATAATCTGGATGTGCTTTCGTTATACTGTTGTTGCAGGTGAAAAAAATCATATTGGATAATAGTGGAAATAGTGACAAGAAGACAAATACGTGCACAATACATTTACACTCTTCATTTAAGTCTTATGTAGGTTTGTATCATTACAGTAAATGGGATTACAGTAAGTGACTGCCATCATTAGTTCAAATATACAGTGTGCAAGCACTTTACCTTGATGTTGAAATTCATTTTTAGCTTTGAGATACATTTGCGAACTTTCCTACACCGGGATTAGCATAACTCAGTCAAATGTCAGGTTAAAACTAAACAAATTTTACAAATGCAAATGAGTGCTCAAGGCAGAAAAAATGTCATAAGTTGTTCAAGTAAGAGCATTGCATGAAATTTGTTACTGTCAGACAATAATTCAAAATTTGTCATATGTAAGTTTGTTTAAATTAAATAAGAAAACAATTTAAGGATATCCTAACCTTTCATTTGCATGAACATGTAAAAGGAGGCTGACCCCAGCCTAATGTGAAACAGAGCTCTCAGCTGCCAGAAAGTGTGCTTAAACCTGACAGCCAATCAGAGAGCAAGGATACAACAGTGTCTCTAAATCAGCCAATCAGAGAACAATGTGGATATACCTAAAGTCACAATCAAATTAAAATGTACTTTAATTTACTTTAATCTTTAATTTGGGGGGAAGATTGTGGTATTTTTTTTTACAAATGACTTATCTGTGAGCTTGTTATTCATATTTTATACTAATCTCATTGTAATGACTGAACATCTTTGAATCCAGCTCAAACACTCAAAAAATGGTGCTAAATAGCACTAAAAGTGGTTTATAGGGAAAATAATGTTTAGAAAATAATGCACACCTTACTTTGTATCTTTGTCTTGTTTTCAGTAGAAATATCTAAAAATTCTTAAATCAAGATTTAAGATATTTTCTTGATGAGCAAAATGACCTAAGAAAATAGTTTTTAGACAAAAAATAAACAATTTAAGTAAATTTGTGCTTTAAACAAGCAAAAATATCTGCCAATAGGGTGAGAAATTTTTGCTTAAATTAAGGGTTTAAGAAAAATGAAAACTTATTTTAAGATTTTTTCTCAACCCATTGGCAGATATTTTTGCTTGTTTTAAACAAAATTCACTTAAATTGTATATTTTTTGTCTATAAACTAAACTTATTTTCTTAGGTCATTTTGCTCATCAAGAAAAAGCATCTTAATTTAAATTTTTTTTAGATATTTCGACTGAAAACAAGACAAAAATATTAAGTAAGAAAGTCATTTTTGCAGTGTGGGTGTGCATTATTTTCAAATAATTCAAAGGACTGGAGTCAATTATTCTTATATATCACGGTTACCAAAAACATTGCTCCGGTGCCTATTTTTAAGACATTTGACAAGTTAGGTGTGCGGTTTAGATAAAAATAATCAACACCCATGGAACAGCCAATCAAAATAAAGCATTCATGGTACAAAGTGTTATATAGCAATTATATAATACCATAAGTGATTATATGGTTCACATGCTGGTTCATTGAACCACTTTTAATGATATTAATATTATGATATTATAGCACAATAGCACTACACAGTGATTCTGAAGCACTATAATAATTTTAAATCTTAATATTGGTTTTCAACAAGAAAACTACAGTATTATTCAATTGATTCAGGTGAATTATTATGTATTTTGAAAAAAAAAAATCATATTTCATTTACAATTTTAAAAATCACATTTATTCATGAAAAGGAATATCATGAACAACACAAACATAAAAAATGTCTTTTAGTATGTACTTATTTTTTTAGACATGAAGTATATCAATAATCAAACATCAATCTGTAAAACACGACATACCAGCAGCTCAAAACAGATGTGTTACTAAAATTGTAATAAAACTGTACAGGAAGGAAAAAATACTGTTATGTGCATCTGAAAGTTTCACTTGTACATTCAGACGACAAAAAAAGCGTAGATATATTACTGCAACTTAGATCATTACTTTTTGTTGTTAATGGTGAAGTAGTTATTTTCACATTTTCTCTATCCAGGTGTAACAGATAAAGTAAAATACGTAGATATGGCTCATTCTATAAAATAAGCATCTTTCCTGTCCCTCATATACATACGTGTTAAAAATAATATTTTAACAATGAATAACACGTGCCAACTTTCAATATGTGCTACTATATACATTTTTCCAAACACCTCAACATATGTCCAGTAACTGTAATGAGTATTGTATACGGCCTGTACCCAACCCAGTGTTTCTCCTTGCTGTATTAGAAAATGTGCACATGCATAATTTAAAATATATGGGGGCTATCTATTTTGTTTAGTTATTAACTCTACTTAAAGGAACTTCCAAACCAAACACTTTCTTCTTCTACAAAATGATGTATAAATCATACTTGAGGCACAATATGTGAAGTGTTGTTTTAGATATGGATATGAATGTGGCAGACATAAAACCATCTTCAGCTCCTCTATCCTGAAACTAAATCAAGTATCGGCTTTCATAAAGCACACGGTCACTTTACCCTATTGGTTTACTACTTCTTCTTTCTGTTCTGTATCTTTCTCATCTATTGTTGTATCAGGTTCAGTCTGTGGCTTTTCATGAAGTTGCGTGACTGGCTCTTCGCGTGCCTCTTCTTGCTCTTTAGACCCTGAGGGACTTTCGGCTAATTGTGGCTCATCCGCACTTTTCTCCTCTTTTACATCTTCCTCTGTCTTCTCTTCTTGTTCACCTTCATTTTTATGTTCTGCCGTTTCAGTCTCAACCTTTACCTCTGGTTTTGCATCTTCTGAGTGCTGCTTTTCAGCATCTGCTGGATTTGTATCTTGCTCTATCTGTTGTTCTGAGGAGATTGATGCGGTCTCGACACAGTCAGATGCCTTCTGCTCCTCAAACACTTCTCCCTCATGCCCGTTTGGAGTTTCGTGTTCAGGTGTGGCCACCTCTTCTCCACCTTCTTCTGCGCTGGATTTCCTGTGTTTGCGAGACGGCGGGCGACGCTTCATGGAAAGTCGAGCTCTTCCCTGGAAAAGTTAAATACAAAGAGAACTTAAAATTGTGTCATTATGTACACAGCTTTACTGTAATGTCTACACGTATTGTACTGAATGAAGTCACTTTAAAGCTTTGTTAATAACTATCTACTTTCATTGCATGGAAAAATAATTTAAACCTAAATAATACATGATTCAACATGACATAAAGTTGAGTAAATGATGCTAAAATGTTCATTTTGGGGTGAGCTACTTCTTTCAGTGACTTAAAGGGACACTCCACTTTTTTCTCAACTTTTAATTTTCCGTCTGTCTTAGTTCACGATGTAACTACAGAAGAGTCAAGTTTTAAACAGGAAAAATATCAAAACTCTTTGATTATTTTTTAGCGCAATGCTAATGGTTTAATCAGATTCAATGGATTATGCTAAGCTATGCTAAAAGTGCTACCGCCAGACCTGGAGATCAGCTGAATGGATTCCAAAACAATAAAAATCAAATGTTTAACTCTAGGGGAGCTGGAAAATTCATCTAAATTCAGTTCATCCAAATGAGCAATGACAGATGAGGGCCACAAACCTTGATGATACTTTTGAGAGGTCCTCCCTCAGCGGGTTCCTCAAAGCTGGTAGGGGTTTCCTCTTGTTTCGGTGTGATAATTACAGGAGGACTGGAGGGGCTGCCAGGGGAGCCATAGGGGAAGGGCGCCACAGGTAACTTCATCGCCCCTGGGCTCTTTGGGAAGGTAGGTGGTCCCGTTGGAGAAAGTGCAAGGTTGGCCTGTGTGAAATGGGACAGAAAACCATTCGTAACATGGCTAGACTAAAGCAAAACTAACCTCTGTCCACTAGAGGGAAGTGTTGCTGTATGAGGAAAATGAAAGTTTAGTGGGTGGTTTCCCAGACAGAGGTTGCTTAACCTCCTAAGAACCGAGTTTTGGTGTATTTTTTTTTTCAGATTTCTTCCAGCTATTTTGAGGTTAGGAAAAACCAATAAATAAAATAACCAAATATTTTTCTAAGAACCGTGTATTTGTCCATGTTTGTGTATAACAGGTTCCAGTACACAGAATTAAGTACTATGGTGCAAATATCAAAACAATTGGATTTCCACATATGTGGACATCCAGGTCTTAAGAGGTTAAATCAGGACTAGGCCTTAGTTTAATTAGGAAATAAAACTAGTTTTAACAAACATGCCTAACTAAAAACAGGCAAAACAAAGAGCACTGATGTATTTTAAGATATGTCAGTGCAAGTTGTTTTTAGTTTGAACAGCTTACATTTATTTTAGTCTAGGAGTAGTCTAAACCCTGTACAGGAAACCACCCCTAGGTCATTTTCTACATTTGATAAAATTGCTGCTGGCTTAATTTTTTAAATATTATCATATTGACTGTACAGGTTATTATAGTTAACTAAATCTTAGTATATATATATATATATATATATATATATATATCAGTGGCGAACCGTGGGTACTTCAGCTGGGCCTTCAAAATATGCAATGAAGTGCAAATGCCTCTCCATCCATAATACTAGGCTATTCGTATTTCGTTAAATCATACAGTGAATGTGTAAAAATTCTGATCACGCAAAGTTGAATTACAGAATGGGCATTGTCTGCCTTTAAATGCAGTTTTAAAGTTTAAAATTACTTTAATCTAACTGATAAACACAAATACAGATTCTGCTGCTCTGTAATGACAGGGGCTCTGTAAATTTGCATTTAACCATCTTAAATTATGTTCTTTAATTTATTTTTTGGAAATATATATATACCTTGTTAATCTTTTTCATAAGGGGAAATATAGCACCCTGCGTTCTCAGTGCACCTCCTTGTGGCTTATAACTGTTGTCATAAGATATCCAGGGCTCACAAAATCTCTAGCCCGAGCCCCGAGGCTATTACGAATTCTTGTCGGGCTACCAAAATGTATCTCCGCCCTGCCCATCGGGTATAGCGAGGTAAAAAATATTTGAATGTTTTCGCATTCTCTCAGATTTAGTTAGGAAATTATATTGTATGTAATTCGGCGTCGTCTGTCAGTCATTACTATCCTCACGTAACAAGTGAAACTGTCAGGAAGTAAAAGTATAATTAAACCCATTATTTTTCTCGTGTTCGCGTCATATGCACAGGCTCCTCTGCACGCGCTTCTCCCAGCTGTGCTCTTCACGCGCTTAAGTAATTTCGTTTTTACCTCATCCCTATCAAAATAGCTACAACGTCAATCACGTTTTCCGCCATTTACCTCAACCACTCTCACCGCAGAGATTCGGGCCATTAGACTGTATTAATATTAACGGTCTATGATCTTCGTCTTTGGTGTTTTACGGCAGCTCGCATCCAGTTTGTTGCATAGTGATGAGCGAGTCACCCGAAACTCGGATCATTTAACCCGATCCCTAAAATGACTCGAGAACCATGAGTCCTTAGTGACCATTAACCCGAGTCAGTTGAGTCCTCTCAGATTTTGCATTAAAAATGAGAAATTGTATCAAACACAAAGCTCTTCAAATGTTTACAACAGAATTACAACAAATAACTCTACATAAGCTGCCATAGGTTCTATAACTTGCAACAACGAGTTAATTTACATCACCAAATGTCGACTGGGGGTACCGAGTGAACCAAAAGCTGCTATTCCGGATCATTATTTCTTGCAGCTCCGAGTCCGAGTACAAAGGGATGCGTGCGTGCGACAATGAGTTGGTCGGCGGCTCGGGGATTCACACAGAGAGTGACTCAACTCATAGAGCTTGAATCCTGGGCTAGGAGAAACAAGCCTTGCTCGTTAACCCACTGACTCATGTAGGCTAATCTGTTGAAATATTTGACTGGCACAATGTTTTGGGTAGAAGCTGCAAATGTTTAACATTTTTAAATACGAGGACTGCTGCAGCAGTGCTGCTGGAAAGATCCGCCACCGACGGACGTACACGGCTCCTCTTGTTGACTGAGTCACTCAGAGTGACGTGAGTGGTTCACTCACAGGACCCGTGCAGGACCGGGCGAGCGGTTCTGTCTGGGACTCACTCACAAGATTAACCGAAGCCTATCGTGGATCTTTTAAGTCAATCTGAAACAGGACACGTTCCTCTCACGTCCAAGTCAACCAAGCCTGACATCTTCTAAATGTGGTGTTGATATATTTGTCGTTATGAAATAAAACTAAACACACCAAACTTTTACAATTATGTTATTGATAATGTTACCACGGGCATGCATGTTTTTTACGAGTTCCTCAGGTCACATAAGCCCTTTTTTGTGAGCAGAGGAGTCATAAACTCGTAGCTGCATGCGTGATCCGAGTTGCTTGGTTGGCATTAGTATGACTTAGCGATTGGAATTGGGAGATTTTGACCAAGTGACTCAAGTGACTCGAGTGACTCGCACAACCCGGATCATATTAGTGAGTGACTCAGAATAACCCGAATCCTTAAAAAGATCCGGGTTGACCATCACTATTTGCATGCTTAGGACTTCATGAAGGCTTACAATGTATTGTTTTTTGCCCGCCCACTTGAAATCAAAACGTGATTGGTCGATTCGCCCGTCACTCTCTACACCAAAACACATAGCTTGGCCTTCCCTGGGATTCATGAAGTCCTAACCAATGAATGAGCCAGATAACCGGGCCTTAATAGAGACAGACGATTCTGATTGGATTAGATGTTTTCATGACATGAACCTGACAGTAAACTTAACGTTAGAACATAGATGAGAGAAAATATATTACATGTATTGTATTAAATTGAATTAAATAGAAATTTAAAAATGTAAAAACATATTTTTATTGAATATTATTTATTTGTATTATTATAATAAAAAATCTTTTTATTAATTTTTTTAGGCCTTCTCTGAAGGCGTAGAAGGCCCTGAAGGTTCCCCACTGATATATATATATATATATATATATATTCATTGTACCTGCAGTTTTTCAATAAGGGCAGAGTTCCTGTTTTTCCTGGGTGATGCTGGTCCTGCTTCTTTCTGAATGGATGAAAAAGTAAATACCACATCAATTATGTTAATACGATCAGCTTTTTAAGAATAAAGTGAATGGGTTAATAGGGCATGGGTTAGGATTCAATTTAAAGGCAACATATCATGACTTTTTTCATGTTTAAGTGCTATAATTGGGTCCCCAGTGCTTGTATCAACCTAGAAAATGTGAAAAAGAACAACCAACTTAGTTTTGGTAAACCATTCTCTGCAAGCATGTGAAAAAATAGATCATTGAAATTAGGCTTGGGTAAAAAATGGGTAAATACCGCCCCTTAATCTGCACTATCCAACCACAGCACTGCCATTTACTGCACAGATCAACTCATTTGCATATAAGAAATGACACACCCAAAACGGCACATTTTTCTCACACCTACAAAGTGGAAATGTAACTTTGAACATGCTGTAATAAATTATCTATATGAGATTTTGAACTAGGGGATACCAAAGATTTATTTTACATTTTTAAAAAGTTTTGTGAAATGTCTCCTTTAAAATCTTTTAAAGCACTGCACTTACATAGAACAGTTTATAATGTCTAAGGGACCGATCACACAGGATGTGTTTATGGCAGTGGCAGGTGCCATTTTTGAACGATTTTCTATGGGCAGTGAGCGTCATGCGCGCTGTTTATCTGTGCCAAATGGCTCACGTTTCGGCCGCCTCCTGCGCCATGTGTTTAGGGGCGGATCATACCAAACACGTTTTAAATGCTTGGAAACGTAAGGCGGACCGCACTGCCCTTTTTGGTCACTTTAAAAAAAGAGCAGTGCATTGTGTTTTTATTTAGCTAGGCAACCACAGAGGTAGCTGTCCTGTCAATCAAGTATTGAAGCATGAGCGCTCTTTTGCTGTTAGCTGTCATATTAGCACCAAACACGTTTCAAATATTCGGAAACGCAAGGTGCGCCGCACCACATTTTTTTGTCACTAAAAAGTACCAGAGCGCCCCCTAACAGGATGATCACGAAATGCATTTTAAAGCTTGTAAGCCCAAGTTTTTTTATGTTGCTAGGCAACCACAGAGGCAGCTGTCCTATCAATCAAATAATAAAGCGTGAGGACTCTTTTGTTGTTAATTGTCATTCGCAGAAACTTTAAGGGTGTTGACCTTGATCGAGGTGCACAAAAATGCAGGAGACAGTGAGGGAGTGCAGTCTCTGGTTTTTCAAAGCAACTGTAAACTTAACACAACGAAAGGCCCGCCTCTCCCCTCATTTCAACTGAACAATGGAAAAAACGCAAATGACGTTCACGCTTTTCAAACACAGAGATAAACAATGCTCACTAGACATAGAAAACCATTCAAAAAAAAGGTTCCTGCCACTTGTGTTTATTTTTGAAGTTGCACCTCTCACCTCATCCGGGCCTTGACTTGCATCATTAGCAGCAGATAACTGCAGGGTTCGGGGAGGTCTCCTCCTCACTGGCTTGTTCTGGAACATATAATTAAAATCTCTAGACTCATGTTTAAGCATGCATAGCCACTATATAGTCCTATAAACATCAAGAAAACATTGTGGTGTGGAAAAAAGAAATAACACAATCATAGCTGATTTTATAGAGTTGCAGGACTCCTTATTTATTAAAAAGAAATCCATAAAAACAATCTAAGCTTCTTAAGAAACATCTAAAGAAACATGACTAGACTTATGACATCACTTACATATATCATACTTTTTCTTTTTTCTAATGAGGAAGCATTTGACAATGAGAAAGTGACCAACAGGCCCCAGAAAGAGGAAAAACAAAAAGGAAATGATAACAGGAAGGAAGGAAGGAAGGTAAGGTTAAAAGCGTTTCCTATTCATCACCTGCAGACAATACTGTGCAATGGGCCAACTATACAATAAAACACATAATAAAATAATAATGTCACATATTTAGTGTGAGCCCCACTCATACTTGAGGAATAGCAGGAATGTGCAGACTCTCAAACCTAAATGAAACGAAAACCTAATTCTTATTCAAATCTAATGACTTCAGTCTCCTCAAAAGAGTTCAAGATGTGCTTAATGCCACCTACATATTTCCTGTATTTTCTGTTTGTAGCTTAACAAAGAGATGGTGACCTAAAACATTTGCATAATAATGTACACAGACGGCCATTTGTGCAATACACACAACATTGCTCGTATTAATATCTGTGCTCCTTTGGTGTCCGTTACGGAAGAGAGCAGCGAGCCAAGTAGCTTTCTGAGAACCTGACCGTCTGTGTACAGTGCACCATCAGCTTATCATTAATGCCTTCAGGAAATACAACACAAGTCGCTGAGTCACAATGGAAAAATCTGAGTGGCAAGAAACAAAAAATACAATGCATTATGAGATTTTGCTTCCTTGTTTCAGGTGTTGGGGATAAAGTATAGCGCTAACTTGGAAAAACCTTTTCAATCTTTTTCCATTTTCCAGGTAAACCACTCATGAGATTTGGTTTCCTTGGCTGAAGAGTAGAGAATAAAGTACAGAGTTTGTCTTTTATTCATAGGGTCTCAGGTTTTACACTTTTAAACACATTTTTTGGCACATAGCCACTCATGCCGTCCTACAATATTACATTACATTATGGAATTTAGCAGATGCGTTTATACAAAGCGACTTACACAAGTGAGAGAAATAAATGAAGCAATTCATCTTAAAAATGCATAAGGCATAGTCGCAGTCACTGGTTTAAATCCACCTTTTGCTGACCTAACTTCATTTTCCTATCACATATCACATCAAAAAGGCATTTATTTTCAATAAATATAAAATGTTTGAAAAGTGGAAATAAAGTGTATGACAAGTGTTTGTTAAGCATAAAGGGGTCGGTGTGGGGGATATACTCCCAATAATGCACCATTTATTTAATTATTATTATTTTATAAAATATAATCATTTACACTTGCATAAAGAGTATCGCTAAAAAATGCTATATTTTTACATAGTGTTAATATATAACACTACATGCACTTCGTGTAAATAGCTGCTGCCTATTTTTTTCTCCACTTTTGTTAAAATGCACATTGTAAATAAAAGGAAGATGAAAAAAATAAGCAAAAAGGAAGCAAAGAATGCAAATTGGTCTGCTTGTATAAGAAGATGTTAGCCATGGCACAGAAAACGAGAAGCTGAAGTGTAGAGACAGTTTGAGGCCGATCATATACTCAGATTATCTGAAACCTCACCACTTCAGCATCTGTCGTATGGGGAATTTGACAACTGAATTTTCCTGCTAGTTCAGCCACAGATCGCTTTTTAACAACCGTATGGTCCTGAAATACAAAAAATGTTAATGTATTAATGAGAAAGTCCACTTTTGTTTATGGATTCTTTATCTTGTACAGGCCATTGAAAACATTTTATTTACTTTGTTAAGTGTGTATTATTATAAGAAGGGTTCAAACTTGTTTCCTTTAAAAAACCTAAACTGAATATTGTCCTTTGACCGTTTGATTTCTAATTACAAGCCTTAATGTTTTGTAATGCTGATTTTCACAGATAAGACTGAAAAAAATAGTTTTCCTCCACAGGAAACCATGTGAGTGGTGAACAAGATGAAAATGAGCCGTTTCAAAAGAAAGCATTGAGAAAGGGTATCATGCAGCTATATCCTCAGGGGGACACAGACTCAGCTGGTTATGACTTCAGACTCTCCGTCCTGCTGTTATCAACTTTGTCTCAGGCCCTTCCATCCACAGGCGTCCATCTATGACCATTAGCTCTTGAGCTATCAGTAGAGGGTAACCAGTACAGCCTTCCTGTGGCTGATAGCAAATTCTAATATTGTAAAAGTTCGCTAATGTCTTCAGGCACAACTGTTTGTTTCCAGAATGCTCTGCTTCAGGAAGACATTCTCTGGAACGCACCGCATGTCATGTTAATGTTCCTGTATAGCTTAGTTGATGAAACATGGTGCTAGTGTTGCCAAGGCCATGGGGTTTTTTCAGGGAAGTGGTTACTGAAAGCATGCACACTGTAAATAAAGATTTGGTTCAATTACCTGGTTACATTAAAAAATCTTGTTAATTCAACTTAAATATATTAGTTAACTAAAAAAAGTCTGTGTTGAATAAACTTTCAAGGCCACCAGGTAACTTTTTTTACAGCACATAAAAAATGATAGAGCAACTTTGACTGAGTAAAGGTATGAACAGGACAACTAAAGGAAGGGTTGAGCAAGAACCAAGCTTTACCAAATAAGGCACTTGATTAAAAAATAAAGGCTCTATTATTTGTTTTCTCCATGTTTTTTCTGTCTGCGTCTTTTGGCTTTGAATGTATCTGCTGCCCATGTGTTCCAGTCCCACTCCATTCAGTTCTCTTTAAGATAAAAGCATTCCCTCATGACATCATTCACTTTATTTAGTGTTCCCAAGACGGAAACAAAAAAACTTGTTCTGTGATTAAATCTCATTTTGTTGTTATTTTTAACAAAGACATTTCAGACTCACTGATGCAGAAGTGCATCCCTCATACATACAGTACATACACAGTATTTTGTTACATAGAGAATTATTACATGGCACTGTGCAATGCTTGATCCTGATTGGCCAGTGGCGACATTCTGAGGTATGTTAACCTGAATCACCTGATAATGATAACACAGCCTCATGCGGATACCCGAAATCATCTTAAAATGTGATGTAATGTTCAATATAAATATGCAGAATTAAAAATGTATATGAGATTTTATTTACAAATGATTAAATGCAAGTTTGTCTTGACCACACTGTCTGGATTCATTCATTAACATGAAAGACATCCACATCATGCAGTTATGTTTGTATTGGTCTGCTAACCACACAATAACACAAAAAAAGATCTGTAATGTCACTCTACAAGAAATAAGATTAAAAGAAATGATTTTGTCTCAAAAAAATCGACTATGCTAACCGCCAAAAACAGCATTGCAAGACGATGGGACTTCTTCCAAAGATTAAACTTTTCCCAGAGTGGTGCTCTCAAGACTAAAATCCAACATAAGAGAATGATTTTTAACTACAGCAACTAAGAAAACAGATATTTCCCTCTTAGACATGTTAATGTTCAACCAAACCTTAAAGATCCAAAGATACCCAGCAAACAATAGTCATCATTTCACCATATAGTCCGGCTAAAAGTAACTCAATTTGGTAACGTGTCATTTTTTGGCAAAATAACTTGTGAGATGTATGATATTCCATCATGTAAGGAAAGTCAATAGTGATCACGGGTGTTTAATTTCATTTATTTATTTTTGGGCTATGGTTGGACGCCTGGGCTGTGTTTGGAAAGCTATTAGTCGTGTTTTAAATGCAAAATTGCTTGCTAGGTAAACACATTCTGCCGTGTATGTCTACTCCATGGTATTTTACTGAATATTTTAGCTAAATCCATTTTTAAAGGTTCAAAACATGTGCCATGTATCTTAGTCAGTGATAGCATGTTAATTATAAAGTGCTGCACTCATTACTGGCAGCTTTCTCTCCGGAGACCCAGTGGGTGTTGATTTTACTGCACATATGTTTGTCTGGAAGTGTGTGTGTATGGGCAAAAGACGTTGTGTGTGTGCGCTCTACAGTTATGGCTTTGCACACATTTAACAAAACCTGCAGAGTTAAGCCCTGAAGATGACATCACCGTTGCAAACGTCACTAATAATGGTCTCTCCAATAAACACGGCAACCTCCGCAAGTGCGGTGAACAAAAAATACATTAACTCGTTCCAAAGACACAGAACAAGTAAACAACACAACAAACTGCGTATACATAATCAATTCAGCATGGGCCTTTCGTCATCTCCGAAACAGCCATGCTTATGGAGACAACATGCAAACTTTAAACGGATTTAGAAAAAGAATTTACATTAGACCAAAACAAAACTCAATTTAAGAAGTCCACCACATGCCACTGATGGTGACCCAGACTCTAAAAATGCCTGGGTTGTTTTTACCTCAAATGCTGGGTTATTATAACTAGGGATGCACCAATAGGATTTTTTGGGCCGATACGGATTTAAACAGACAACTTCTGGCTGATACCGGTATTAAACACTTGTATAACAATCGGTATTGGCCTTTCTCGTGCTATTGCCGATGGTTTCAAATTCATCAAAAATCGGCCGATAAATATCGGTGGCCGATACATCGGTGCATTACTAATTATAACCCATGGTTGGGTGATTCTCACGAAATACAGATTTAGAAGGTGTCCAAGCATCAAAATTTTTAAAAAGCATTTGAAGCCAATTTATTTTTTTGCACATATAAGATTAAGGTCTGAACTTACTATAACCATTATTTTTAGAGGATTTAAAAAATATTTCCTATAGAATTATTTACATTTTTAGATTATCATTATCAAAAATGATCATTACCGCAACATGATATTACATTAAATATATGCATTTACAAACTCATGTTTCGGTAATGAGAACTAAAAAGTTGCCTAGGTACTATGACAAACAAAATTTTAACTTTTATCTGGAGAGAAAAATAAGAACTGCTTACCTGGTAGCCATCTTGAGTGTACCATTTTTTTGAAAATGTTAGTTCCTTGAGGGCTTAAACAATGATTGAAAATTGTTGCGGAGGATGAGAAAATTGATATTCCTTATTATTGTCTCTACATTTACCAATGATCACCAAACACCACATGTTTTTTACTGTAAATGTTTATGGTATAACATGCACTGGAGCATTTTTTTAAATATTTTTTTATTATAAATATTTCCATGTCAAACAACCCAAATCCTGTCATGGACACGTTGCGGTAATGAAAGAAAAAACAACAAATTGGTTTGAAATATCGGTCATTTGAAATATCATGTGCAAAATAGTACACAAAGAGAAGTTTGTTACTGTATGCTTTTTATTTTGATACTCTTACTTTGCATATACTTGTTTTTATCAAAATGTTTCATGACACCTCATAAGTCTAATTTCGCGCAAATCACCTGGTTGCATAACAACAACCCAACATAGGGTCATTTTTAACTCACCATTTGTTCTGTTCAATATTAACTCATTACGGGTTAAAAATAACCCAGCAGTTTTTAAAGCGCATGCTGCCTGAAAACCGAATCTTATTTGCAACCCACAAAGAATCCCTTTGTATGTCAAATACTTGAGGATTGAGGGACATGAGGAAGTCCCCCACGATTCAATTTACACTAAAACATGTTTCATGAGGGAAGCGAGTGCATTGAAGGCATGACAGCCCAAGTACATGTTGTACTCTTAGCTTTCCAACCACCTTGTAAGTATACAAAGTTGAAACAGTTGCGCAATGTGTTGGCATCAGCATTTTTAAACTTGCCACCATTTACATCACAAACTTGGGTGTCAACCACCATTGCTTAATGAAAGCAACAAAATCGTGATCCTTAGAAGTGGCAAAAACTATGACTTCATGTTCTGTCCTGGCATATTCGTAGTGAACAGTGTGCTTGGAAAGTCAAGCCTTCGCTGAACACCCTAGTGTGAGTCAGAGTAATGAAGGACTCCACCTCGCAAGTTTAATACTCCAGGAATTTCTAAATCAATTGCAATGTCTACACACACAGACTTTTGCTTCCACTGAAAAGACAACCTGCTTACACTTGTTGCTTATCTGATTTCTTCAAGCTCTTTTGAGGGAGAACGTATATTATTTTACACCAGCATGAAATAACCAACCAACACTTTTATGGAAAAGACAACTGCACATCTCATCTCTGAAGTCACATCTCTGAATTCTGAAGGGCGGCTTGAAAGTTCACACCCATGTGCTCGTACAGTTCTTCATTTTCCTCAGAAAGTCTATTGGTTAATGTCTGTTAATGTGCTGAAGATGTTGCAATATCATCTCCCTTCTCCAGATCTGTCATTTACGGACACACTTTGTAGTTGCATACAGTTTAGAGAAAGAGGGCCATCGCCCTAACAGCTGCCGAGGTGGTACTGACACTGACCCGCATGTTCGCATAGCTGAAATTCAAGAGATAATGAACATAAATATCCAGGACTTAGTCCATGCAGGCCAGATCTCTCGAATAAGTCCTGACACAAAGCTTTAAACAAGACATGCATTCAGTCTAGTGTTTACAGCATTTATAGCTGTAGAGTAACATTCTTCAATGGCAGAAATTAAATCATGTTTAAATGTGGCTCTGCTTTGTGTTAAGTGAATATGTATGTGGAAAGGGGCCAACTAACCTACCTTAAAGGGACACTCCACTTTTTTTGATAATATAAAAAATGTCCAGCTCCCCTAGAGTTAAACACTTGATTTTTACCGTTTTGGAATCCATTCAGCTGATCTCCGGGTCTGGCGGTACCACTTTTAGCATAGCTTAGCACAATCCATTGAATCTGATTAGACCATTAGCATCGTAGAGTTTCGCTATTTTTTCCTATTTAACACTTGATTCTTCTGTATTTACACCGTGAACTAAGTCAGACAGAAAATTAAAAGTTGAGATTTTCTAGGCAGATATGGCTAGGAACTATACTCTCATTGTGGCGTAATAATCAAAATAACGCACTTTGCTGCTGTAACATGGCTGCAGCAGGCGTAGTGATATTACGCACTGCCCGAAAATAGTTCCCTGCCATTGAAAGTTACTAAGGGGACTATTTCGGCTGCTGCATAATATCATCATATAAATATTACATCAGAATGAGAGGATAGTTACGATGTAACTACAGAAGAGTCAAGTTTTAAATAGGAAAAAAATCTAAACTTATTTTTTTGCGCGATGCTAATGGTCTAATCAGATTCAATGGATTGTGCTAACTGAATGGATTCCAAAAGGGTAAAAATCAAATGTTTAACTCTGGGAGCTGGAAAATTTGTATATTTTCAAAAAAAGTGGAATGTCCCTTTGATAATGCAAACGCTGACTATAACAGTGTAATAAGAATAGCTCAAATGTTTCGAAGCCTATTTATATATAGATGTGGCCAACTTAAATTTGTACGTTTAAACACAATGAACTAAACAAAACAAAACAAAACAAAAAAGGTGTTTTCCCAAACACAACCGCAAGCATGTTCTGTTGTTTTGTATGTCGTGCAGCACATTTTACATTTACTTCTCTTAAAGCTTGAACTGCAGCAAACAGAATAGCTTAACTTTAATTATATCGATTAACAACACATTGTGCACTCCAAAATTACAAATATCCAACATGGCAAAGCAAAAATTATAGAATACTGTATGTCGATGAGTATCTGTATTTATTTCCACATACATTGAACATCAGATCAATCAGACTAACAAACATCCGCAAACACACTCACGTGGGTCCATCATCCCGCCATTTTAATCTGTCATACGGATGAGGTTACACCACTTCCTGTGTCAGTTAGACTGTTGCAATGCCAGCCATACTTTATTATAACTTAAGACATGCAGGGAACGCAGTGTCAGTGCAAACTGTATTCATTGCTCCTGGGTGGTTAGAAATGGGATCCAAACATAATTCATTGGCACAGCACAACAATGCAATCTGTACTGAGGACGAAAGCTCGTTCTGCAAACGTAATGTGACATAAATGATGATCAGTAGAGGTTAACTGGTGAGAAGTGACAGGTGTTTTTTTGAGTCACAGCTATAGTTTACTCATCGCTGAATCTACTGGTTCAAAACTCTCACATTTGGCACAGTCACATCACTGCATAAGATGTGAATGGTTATTAACACATACTTAATAAAGAGTATTGATTATTCTGTAGTAGAAACTTTATACGGTATCAAAAAAGTTTCTTGCATTTATCTATCTTCAATGCATACCTGTTTATTTTCAGCACAGATGTATTTATATATGTTGAATATAAGGACAGACTATTGCATAGTGCATTTACATTTGATATATAGGCTATGTGAGATTTATTTTTAAACAGGCATTAGTTATCCAACTCATGGATGGTTCAAAATAAATCTCACATTTACAAAATGATGATTTACTTTTTATTAACATAACGGCACACTCCCAACTATTACTGCTACACTATTACTGCAGCAGTAATAGTTTTTTTTGTTTACAGTGTTCAAGCAATGTGTGATTAAGAGAATAGGAAATGAATTTGCATATATGTTCAAATAAAACAAAAAACAGCAACAACAATAACAAACAGTTTTAACAATGCAGGAAACTGCCTTCATACCTCCATCTTCCAGCGCTGCTCGCGTGTCGTCAACTTTATGTTGCTGTTTTGTGACACTTGATGAAGACACGCGCACTCTCCTCACATGAACGCGATGTGTGCGCGCTTTCTTTCTTCGTCTCTCTCTCTCTCTTTTCTCTCAGGGAGGGTGGTCGGCGTTTATATTTAGGTTTGACTCTTACAACATTTCCACGGCCAGGATTGTGACATGACACGCGCTGCTGAAACGGTCACAGAGAACTGGAATGTAGTTTAATATAAGCCTATAAATAATACAAAAATATGCAACATAAAAATAATACAAAAGCAAATATTTAATACTGGTTATTTAATGGTAAGATAATAGGCTAATAATGAAAAATTACACTTTAAAATAAAATTATTCCTTTCATTCACATGATTGGGTAAAATATGGACAAACCTAACTGCTGTGCTTAAATTAATTGGGACCGTATTTCTCCCAACCATGAGTTAAAATATCCCAATTTTTTTTATTTTTTTAACATTATTAATATATAGTTTTGGGGGGTAAAATAAAGAGAAGATTGTTTTTTATTGCACCTTTATTTAGGCAATTTTCAACAATACATCCTCCAACCATAAACCCTGTTATTTATAAATGCAGTAACAAGCAAAATGACTGAACAAAAACAACAAAACATAAAACAGTAACACCTATTTCGTTAACATACACATTAAATAACATTTAACTGTCAGAACTGTTCAGCATTTGGAGCATCACATTAAGCACGCTGGGAAAAACCCTGGTTTGACACAATAACACAATATAAATAATTTTCATTCGCCACAATTTTAAAAGACAAGCTTAAAGGAACGTGCCTGTATTATTATATCAACAGTTGTAATCACAAACCTTTAAAAGCAACCACAATTTGGGTTGTATTTCAAAACCTATCGTGAGCTGACTACCTAGACAGCATATATGGCGTATTCTCAGTCAGCTAAACGCATACAGTTGTGCTGACGTTTTCTCCATAGCAAATAAACATTTTGTGCAATATAAAGGTTCTGTGTTGAGGACCAAAGTTTTTTATGGAACCACACAACTAAACAAAGAACCCATTAAGAGTCTAGGCAGCTCTGAAAACTTAAAGACACAACCATGTGTAATGATGATTTATATGTTAACTTTCTTATGCATTTCGGTTAAGATGTGCTATAAGGGGAGGGACTTTGGTAAAGGCACTTCCATTTATGGATTAAACGAAAGAGGAAGCAGTATTGTTTTGACAATCAGAGCAATCTTTTGATGTACAAACAAAACATAATTGCTCTGGAAACGGTGACGTCAGTAGTTTTATATCTTCTATTGGTAAGAATAGAAAATAGAAGCAGAATAGAAAGAATTGTGCAAATGCTGTAGATTCTAATGCACTGACTGTCATGATGATATTGAATGCAGTGTACCAAAACAAAGCAAATGAAAATCATAAATTAACCATAAATGACTAAATTAAACATATCTTTGCATATTATATATTGATTATTATTGGCAAAACGGTGGATTGACTACAGTACCCATTTAACCATGATTATTTTTTGTTTCATGGGTAATGAAGGAGGTGCAGATGTAAAATAAAGATATAAACTGATGTTTAACGTCATTACACGCTCCACGACACACGTGAAAACTTCCTCTTGTGAACAACATAATAACAACAAATATATTTAGCATACACCTTTGAAAAATGCCTAAGAGTCTTTGCACATGTATGTACCCAGACGTAGTTTAATGTGCTGATAGGCTAGACCAGGGGTTCTCAAAGTTTACATTCAAAGGTCCAAATATGAATTCTTATCTTTTTCATTGGTCCGGAAAAACTTTATGTAAATCATTTGTTTATATAACAAATCAACACAAATAGTTTGGGAAAAATTAGTGTATTTTGCATTTAAAGTAAAAAAAATTTTTTAAACATAAACACAAGAATAATGCCAAAAGTAACCAGGTGAAAAATACAGAGCAACCTAATTACATAAAAAATGTGTGGTTGGTATGCAGAGACACTGACCAAAATTAGGGGTGCACCTATAAATTGGCTTATGATTCTTGCTATGCTTCTCAATGAATTACGGTGAAATGCCGCTACATCCAAAAGTCAGGGGGCGCTCTCGGGCAGAAACTTAACATGCGAAGAACCAGCGAAGAACCAGACACACGCAGCTCCAGGAAATTTCTTAAGGATATATTTATATTGCTGTTCTTCAAACCTTTTCAGGTATTTTCATGATAATAAAGAATATGTATAAAGATTATGTTTGACGAGTGTTGCTTTTTCAAATGCATGTTTTAAACGATTCAAACCCATACCTGTCAAGTTTTGGATTTGAAAATAAGGGACATTTTCCGGCGCCCACCGCGAACAGTCCCACCACCAACCCAAACAAGCTCCAGTATTTTAAGACTGGTGAGGGCCGGATAATATTTTTTAAACCTTAGTGCTGATAATTGTGTTAAAATTAACTAAACAAACTAATTCATTAGCAAGAAAACTAGTGAAACACACAGCTCTGTGAAAACTACATTTCTTTAGTCACACTCATACTGTACATAGTACTATACACACAAATTTGCATCTGTACAAAACCCACTGGCATTAGTTTGAAAAGCCTTATTTTAACTTCTTTTGCATTATACCTTAATGCCAAAATTATTTATAAACCATTCACGTTTCTTTGTAATGAGAACAGTCATTTAGAAAATGAAAATGCTAGATGGGGCAGTGGCCCAAACCAAAAAGGGCACTACAGGGGGTGGTACTATTAGTATGGTTTTAATAAAGTATTATAAATAAATGATGTGTTACTATATTACTAGCATCAATTTAGACAAGTGATTACAAGTGATTATAATGGGAAAATATAATAACAAGAATTAAAGTGTGACAATCTGCTAAATATTCAATATGATTTACCTGCTGGCTTGATGGAGCTTTGAATTAATGTTTGCAATGTTGAACTGCCTTTAGCAGCCTCTCTTTCCGTTCTCTGTCTTTATTTTGTGAAGCCATTGGTGTTTTTGGTATTTTTTGTCTACAAAGTGTGCCAACAACAGCAAATGTAGTGTTTATGTTAACTTAGATCTGACCGGGAACATTTAATGCATTGTAACGATAATAATCTGGATATTTTGTTGCTGTTTGCTTGCTAACTTGTTAGCACTTTTAGAACACCGACAGCAAATCATTAACCAAAGAAATACATAAACAAACTTCCAAATTAGTAATTCTGCGGTTTAACAACTGATATATTATGTAATAAATCTACCTGTTAATGCAACAAACTTCAGACAGAAACTGTCGTCTTCGCTCTCCAGGCAGAGAGTGCACACAGAGATGCTGCGGAGCGGGTGGGAAAACACGAAGTGGATTAGCGGAATTAGTGGATCTTTAGCGATCTGGGATTGGGAATGTTTTTTTATTACTCCGCCCGGGCATTATTATTTTTGTAATAACGCAGGTTAAAATACGGGAGATTAACGGGAAAATACTAATACGGGAGGACGGCGGGAAAGAAGGGTAAAATACGGGACTTTCCCGGCCAAAACGGGATACTTGACAGGTATGTTCAAACCAACAGTGATTTCAGATTAATAAGGAATTACTGATCAAAAGCCGTAGTACATGAAGTAGCTGTGCATAATATCTGGGTGTGATGGCTACAGCGTCACGCAGGAAATTTTTAAATAACTCGTTTTATTTTCGGACCAGGAATACTCTTAAATCTAAAAAGAAAAAAAACTAAACGAATGGTTTACAAGTTTAATATGCATTTTTAAAGTAGCAAATGCACACATTTATCAGTCACATAGAAATTAATGCACTTGTAATATGAAGTGAAAGCGGGTCCGGATCCGGACCGGAGTCCGGACTTTGAGAACCCCTGGGCTAGACTGTGAGAAACAGGTGTCTTCAGGAAGCCACAAGCATTATGCTTCCTGACAGCTCAATTCATGTGCCACATAAGTGATACAGCCGGATGTGAAACCTCACTAAAGGATTGACACAATTTAATGGCCTATATATACACTGAAAACATACTAAAGGCTTTTATGATTTTTTTTATACATTGGGTGTAATAAGGTTGCACAACTATTAGCATAAGAGACCATTCACATCAACAGAGGGTCATGAGCTCCATTCACTTCCATAGTAGGATATGGAATAGGGCTCATGAACGATTCGGTTACAAACATTTCTCAAAATATCTTCTTTCTAATATCACAAGGTATAAAATCTAACAACACTGTTATATATTTACATTTAGCTCAAACCACATGCCTGCATGCTCTCAAGTAAATAAATAAATGGCTCTTTTAAACATAAGGCATGACTTCAATTTGTGCATCTGTCTGAGTATTGCGGCTTTATCAGTTTGTTGTTTGATCTTTAAACTATAAGGTGGGACAACATATATACATTTAATACATTGCAAGTGTCCCCATTTGCAACAAACAGAATATATGTCAATATGTTATAATGCAATGCTACTGGTGGTAGCACAGACAGCAAGCAGCTTTACACAGATACCGGATCTGATAAGGAATGCTTACTAATACCCAAAAGCACTCCTTTAGCTATTCACCTCCGTATGTCTGATCACAACAAAAGGTCAAAGAAAAGTTGTTTCCTGCTTCTGCAGAACTATCTAAAAAAACAATGCGTTCCCTCAAGTCTTTGTTATCTGTCCATCCATTTCATTTACTTCTTTAAAACGTGCAGCTCTTCCTGTTGCACAGTGCTTCTCAATTTGCTCGTTCTTCTTCTTTCCAGAAACTTTGCAAAGAATGATCTGAAATTTTCCCCAACGAAAAAGAAAAGTAAGGGATCAAGACAGCTGTTGGTGGTACACAAGCAATGTGTTATGACGGCGGCCTTACGCACGACCCAAATGGAGTTACAATTCGAGTTTCCATTCATCTTGAGCTGTTTCTCAGCAGATAAGAAGATCGTTCTTACTACGTGATAAGGCAAGAAACAGACAAGAAAGATCCCAAGACTGATGATGACCAAAGCACACGCCTTCTTCCTTGAAGGTCTAGTCTTGCCAAGTGCAGGACTGGGAGTCAGAAGACTCTTCACGACAAATACGGAGCAAAAAATGATGATCACCAAGGGCACCACAAAGCCCATGACAAGTGAGACGTTGTTGATGAAGAGCATTTTGTCCACATTCCCCAACGATAGCTCCAGACACCGAGTACTGCCCACCTTTTCTTTATCTGTGCTGGAGAACAACAGCGGACTGCAGGCCAAAGCCATCAATACCCAAATGCAGGCACAGATGATAACCACAACGCAGCTGGTCTGCATGCGCATGTACAGGTACGGCCATACCAGCGCTATGTAACGCAAGATATTGAGGGCCACCAGAAAATAGACCGAGCTGTACATGTTGAGATAAAACACGTAAAAGCTGAGTCGACATGGGATGTCACCAAACGGCCAGTAGGAGTGTTGTAAGTAGTAGGAGACCCTTAAGGGCAAAGAGCAGACCAGCATCAGGTCTGAAAACAACAGGTTTACCATTAACAAGTTGACTGGCGTTAAACTCCTCTGTTTTTTCCATTGTTTGAAGAAGACACAGATAGATAAAAAGTGGCCAGCACTTCCCAGTGCAAAAATAATAATGTACGCTACAGGGTACATGATCTGTTTGAAGCCATCAGTGCCGTCTTCACAAGATGTGTTTGTCGAGGAATTATTCATGTCTTTCCCTGGAGGTAAACAACAAAGTGGTATCAGTGATTTTAAAGAAACAAGTCTGTCTACTTAAAAAATTAAAATTAATTAATTACTTATTGTGCACTTATTCGCATTCACTTTTTTATGTCCTAAAACAGGTTTTTCTACGCAAGCATAAGAATCTCGGCTGTGTTCATGCCGTTACGCCTTTTTCTATCTTAAAAATCACTAGCAAAATCATCAGTGTTAAATGTACAGTGGACCTGGTCTGCTGGTACCCATATATACACCACCAATGTACATTTCACACTTGCTGTGTACTATCCCCCATATTCAAAGTTGTTTGACAGCTTAAATGTTACATTTACACAACCAATTTATGTAAAACTGTTAAAAAAGATAATCTAAAACAACAGAGTTACCTTTATCTTCAGTATGCAGTGTTGAAATCAGATCAAGTGCTTGTTGCTTCATCACAAGTCAAAGCAGCAATGCATTGCAAGCAGTTTATGAGAAGGTAAGAAAGAGAACTTACAGTAAAGAGAGAGGTTGTCCCAAGTCCTGCCTCCAGCTCACTGAACTCAAAAGTAATGTGACCCAATTATAAGAACTGCACCGTCCTGAATCAGCACTTGTTTTTGACGCACGATTGTTCTTTCAAATGCTGTCGATTAAAATAGTTTTGAATAACCTGATATGCAGCACGTACTGTATGAAATGTCTAAATGAAATAAAAGATCATTTGATTTAAACAAATATAATATTAAGCAGAATATAATGACATACAATCCAAGTTTTAATTCACAGCACAATAGAAAACAATTATGCTGGGTTATTTTCAACCCCCCCAAAATTACACAAATTAGTACCTTTTTAAAAAGTACTGTCACAAAATATACTTAAAAAAAAAAAATTAACTGGGTTTGTGCATTTTGAACCCAACGCTGGTAAAAAAAAAAATGACCCGACGTTTTAGTGTTTGTTCACAATTTTACTTTTGTTTCTGCTTGCATTTTACTTCATCTAGTTGCGGTAAACCAAATCGTGTTTGATAAGACGAGTGTACATCCTGATAACCTTTAAACAAAACACTTTGCACACCAAGCAGTTAGGGTTGGCCTTTGCGAGACCTAAATGACATCATTCAATACAAAATGCTTTCGTAAATGACATTCGAGGGATTTGAATGAACTGCTTTGATCTTTGGCTTGTACCTGGTCATGCACACCCACGTTCTAGGCATTATTATACCAGCGTATATATATATATATATTCATATGTACTGAAAGGTAACCGCAACGTTGTAGTATTAAAGAATAAAATATCCTTGGATCCTCACACATCTTAAATGTATACAGGAAAGACGTGTGCTTTTTCAGGAACACTGAAAACTAAAAAGAGGTGAATCTAAAATTAACAACGTAAAAGTCCCAGGGATTGATATATATATTAATGAACTTTTGAGGTGCCGTGGATGCAGAAAATAAAAATAATTTAGGATTTGAATAGATTTTCCCACTCTTCAAATACTGTTTCGACATAATCATTCCCTACTTTAAGTTATAAAGCACTTGAGATTGTCAAAATAGTTGGCAAACAGCATTCCACCAATGAATAAACTTACTGACAACATGCCTAAACAAAGTTGATCAATTATAAAAACAAACCGTTAAAACAAGATTACATTATAGCGATACATCTTGCTGAGAGGCAACCAAGTGTTAGCGGCATTACAGTCTATAAATCAACAACAGGACACAAAAGGTTTTTCATTAACAAACTGGTCAGTTGTTAAACTTGAGGCATTACATTATCATAAAAAGAACAACTGAGGTACAACATAATTGTTTTTTTTTTAAAAGGCAAAAGCACAAAACACAAATTTTAAACACAAATCTTAAAATTCAACAAGAAAACAGTCCATAAAGAACATCAAGTCAATTAAAGACAAATGACCATGTGTTGACAAACACATGCACTCGCACACAAACAAACAACATAATCCTAAAAAATTAACCCAATAAAATTATTCAACTGCAACAGATTTTAACAACACATCCTTTGCATTTTTCAAAGCAAAACAAAAAGTAAAATAATGCTTATAAAAGTAGAAATGTAATCTGAAAAATACATCGTCTTTACCTAGTACATGATTACGAAAACATCGTTGGCAAATCTCATTCTCATAAACCATTTTCCAGGACTGCATTATAGCTAAATAAAGTAGATGACTCAGAACTAAAAGAGAAAAAATATATTTAAAAAAGCAAAACAATAAATTATGACACTAAATTACATTTTTTTAATACTTTTCATATGCACTGAAAGGTAACCGCAACATTGTAGTATTAAAGAATAAAATTTCTTCTCACATCTTAAATGTATACAGGAAAGACGTGTGCTTTTTCAGGAACACTGAAAACTAAAAAGAGGTGAATCTAAAATTAACAACATAAAAGTCCCTTGGATTGATTCATGCTTGAGTGTCTCAAGTAGATTCACTCAGGTCTCCGGATGCTCTTTCACCGACTCCTCTTTTAATTTCTGCTCCTGAATGCGAGTCCGAGTGGAGCCTATACAAACAAAAACAACAGACAGGGATGACACATGATGTTAAGTTTAATCCCAATACAGACAAGTTTAAATAAAAATAACCACAAAGAGGAAAGAGGAAGCTAGAGGAAACTTACTCATCTCAGCCAGCTTCTGAATGAGCGCTGACTCGCCGCTTGATTTACTAAAAATAAAACAAATGGACAATTGTGTTGTTAATACTTTGGTGGTCTCTATGTAAGTCAAACAGAAACAGAGCGTAAACCATTTCCTCACCTTCCGTCAGCTTCATCTTGCCCATCCATGTCAAAGCGTAATCTCTTCAGGGGCTTGGGGGCGGAGCATCCATCCAATCTCCTCTTGAGAGACCAATCAGTGCTGCTCACCATCTGATTAATCTTTTGAAATTTGTCAGCAGACTGTACAGAAATGAGAAAACAGAGGTCGTTTTTAAACCAAGTCTAATGAGTTAAAAGTATTAATAATAAATACTTTTATATTACTAACCCCAAAAGATTCGCCAATTGAGATGAGAATTCTGTCCGAGGCATCACAAAAAAAGTTTAGAAAGAGGAAGAAAAGTTCAACACAATCCACAAACATGTATTATAACAATATAATTACGCAAACAGTAGCAGCAGCAGTATTATTACTAGTCATATGCAAGTATCATTAGTCTTGTACTAGAGTAAAACTCATAACACATGAATACCAACCTGCTCCGTGGGGTCATGACCACAGGGGACATACGACTGCTTTTCAAGGGGGACACATAGACGTTGTTGCTCCCAGGCACTCGCAAAGGAGAGTTTTTGTAGGGACTGCAGGGAATGTGGGGAATGGGAGACAGAGGAGGTGGCTGGGAGAGAAAGCACATATGCAAATTATCTTTTAATTTACTTAAATCAAGAAAAATATGAATATCCTCCTAAAGGGAATGATGCAAATGTATGAATGACACTGGTAAGTAACCTATCACTTTTCGGTAAGAAATAGCCCTGCATTGACATTAGTCTTTCAAACCACCAGGTGGCGGCATGATACAAGGAACGAGATGTTGTTTCGTTTCAATAGATATGTTGAAGGCAAAATAACATATCTCACCCGAGGAGATGAATACTGAAGAATGTTGGTCTTGAGTTTCTGCATGAAGACCAGGTTGTAGAAGACAATGATGGAGTCGTACTGACCTTCTCTGATTAATACACGCTTAAATGTCTGCAACATTTACACAATGAAAGAGAAATACAGGTTGAGTGATATTCAAATGATCCATTAAAGGAAGTTATGTGAACAATACAGGGTTCATCTGGACACTCACCTCCTGATTAGCATTGGGCAGCTCTTTGTAAGCGGTCACAATAGTTTTGAAGCGCAAATCCACATTTTTCACCTTGCATATGGCATACATTGCCGACATAATCAACTGCAAATAAAACAGATTGTAGCTTTAAATATTTTGGTGGATAAAGAAGATTTGAAATATTAGTTCACTGAACACCAATAAAGGTATGGAACAGAAAATACAGGAAATATGTACAAAAAAATTTAAATAATAATTTTTCAGGACTTAATGTCTTCTTTAGGCACCTCTCTTGGCACTAAACACATCCTGAGCGTTTTTGAGGTTTCGTGAGTGGTTTAAGAGACCCTACAGTTTCCTGCTATTGCTCAAGTGAAAGGGGAGTTCAGCCTAAAAACCTGACACATCAGTTTTTAATACTACATACATATTTCTTGTATTTTCTGGATGTATTCTATTAAAGAGACTGAGAAACAATTACATATGATCACTATAACATTGCAAAAACAACAAATCTGAATCTGGCATGGTGGTCTAAGACTTTTGCACAGTACTGTAAATTTCTTAGATTTGTTTTAATAATAACAAAATCCAAGATAATAAAAAAAGAGTACCTGGTCTAAGTGTCTGTCTCGCATTAATTCATGCTCGTTTTGGAGGGTGTGCTGAAGCAACGTCCATATTATCGGTTCCAGTTCAGGATGTAATGTCAGCAGCTGTGAGAACAGCATTTTGAGTCGCAGGTAGGCCATCCTGTATACTACAAAAGAAACCAATACAGATTTTACATGTCCGTCATTTCATACTAACCAATGTATATATATTTATGTCCACTTAGTCTATGAATTTAATCAATGATCCTGGTGTCAGATAGTTAGGGTCACTTAAATGGAATGTTTGTTTATTTTATTTATTTTTAGTTTTCTAATTGAAGGGACACTCCACTTTTTTTGAAAATATGCTCATTTACCAGGTCCCGTAGAGGTAAACATTTGATTCTTACCGATTTGGAATCCATTCAGCTGATCTCCAGGCCTGGCGCTACCACTTTTTGGTTATTTTTGAGCGCGATGCTAATGGTCTAATCAGATTCAATGGATTATGCTAAGCTATGCTAAAAGTGGTAGTGCCAGACCCGGCGATCGGCTGAATGGATTCCAAAACAGTAAAAATCAAAATGTTGAACTCTAGGGGGGCTAAAATGAGCCTATTTTCAAAAAAAGTGGAGTGTCCTTTTAAATTAATATGTTGTCACAAAACATAATATTTTTTATAGATGACTGGATAATTTTTTTTTATGGATCGAGTAATAAAAAGTAGCAAATTACTGCCCAGCATAGATGGCAGCTCCTTTAATACATTTAAAAAGCATCTCAGGGCAAAACCTCAAAAAGCTGCTTAATAAAATAACAAGAAAATTTCTGTAAATACTAAAACAAGGGTGACTGCACTGAAGATGCTAATATATAGCATAGGATGTTTATATGTTATTTTGAATGGTCTTAAAGGCATAGTTCACAAAAATTAGTTTGTCCCCCTTGTTTACCCACCCTCACATTGTTTCAAACCTGTATTGATTTCTTTGTTCTACACATAGGAAGATATTTGTTTTTAAGCACCATTGACTTATAGTTCCTACTATGGAAGTCAATGGCGCTTCTGTTTCCTGCTTCATTACAAATATCTTCCATTGCTTTTAGCAGAACAAAGAAACTTATACAGGTTTGTAACAACACGAGGGTAAATGACAGAATTTTCATTTTTAAGTCACAATTTAAATACTTAACTCCATAGCTTTGATGATATAACAGTTACTCTAAAATGCAATAAAATACATATTAATAATTTTTTTATTATATAACTTTTTAATATAATATATAGTGACCTTAAACTCTACATCATTTGATCAAACTAGATGGTTAAATGCACAGCTGACATCACATGCTTAAAAACATTTTACAATATGCTAAAAGCGCTAACCACAAGAACACACATTGCCATAACCTACATTTTTTGTAGAATAGACTCAGAGAGTTTGAACGGGGTGGTTTTGTGCCTGGTGTGAGAGGCTCAACCTCGGTTGCTGGGGGATGTTGACTCGGCCGCACGGGGGAGAGATACCTTGAATAGGGCGAGAATGTTAAACACATGCTTAAATTCTTATTTATTAAGTGTAAGATAAAGAGATTAAAAACACAGTTATAAAACATTTGTGGCTGAACACTATACATGTTTACCATTACTATATCACAATCAAGATTAATAAAGGGCTCATTATATTTCTGCTTAGGGCCTAGGGCGAAACCTCAAAGGCATAGGCTACATGTCAGTTTTCATTCTGTGTCATTGTTTGCATCGCTGTGCAATTACACATGCCAGACCACTCATTTCCACACGTTTAACCCACAACTCACAGGTATCGCACACTAAACGTGCCATTAAATAGTGCAATTTTAGTCAGACAGAGTCTCCTTCAAGATGCAAAATATGCGTTAGCAGCCTATGTTAATTGTTAACGATTTGGGACAGATATGATGTTATTTAAAGAGTAACTAAACCCTAAACCAACTTTTTTTTAGTTAATGATCTGTAAGAATGATGCTTTATTAGTGCTGTTCATTGATTTTAGTAATTTTTTTGACATTTGGATATAAAGTGTTTCAATACTACAATATATGGTGTAAAAACGTCTGATTGGTGCCCTCTTCAGGTTGAACGGTGGCTACTGCAGTTGAATTTTCCCATTGGATGTTGGGTCCAAAAAATGACTCGTGACGTAAGCAGGTTCAAGCTCACCACGCCCTTGTAACGATCTCACCACACACTTGATACGCGCTTAGTTCGTCGCCTCTATCTTCGTTGGGATCTTCCCACTTTTCTTGCATTTTTCAAATATTGCCAGTGGGTGGAGTCAGGCTCTGACCAGGGGTTTAGTTACTCTTTAAAAAGTAACTAAACCCTAAACCAACTTTTATTAGTTAATGATCTGTAAGAATGGGGCTTTATTAGTGCCGTTAAATGATTTGAGTAACTTGGAGTGCTGCCCTCTTCAGATTGAACGATGGCTACTGCAGTTGAATTTTCCTATTGGATGTTGTGGTACTACGTGACGTAAGCGGTATGACATTACGATCTAACTACACCCTTGGTACTAGCTCAGTTCGTCCCCTCTATCTCCATTGGGGTCTGCACACTTTTCTTGCATTTTTCAAATATTGCTAGTGGGTGGAGTCAAGCTCTTAGCAGGGGTTTATTTACTCTTTAATGTTAAACTATGTTAGTGGCGCGGCAGGAATTTGAGCGGCGTACAGAGTGGACAGCCACTGTCAGATGCTGACTGTGAGTGTGTTCATTCATAGAAAATAATGTGTTCGATTTTTAGATACATGGGTGCGACTCTTCTTGTCCGTTGTGCGACTCCCAGGGTCCAAAATTAACTTTTTGGCTCACCTGCCACGGGGACTGGTAGATGAAAAAATCCACCAGCCAAGCATATTTTTTACTGGCCGGAATAATAAACAGCCTTTTTTGTCACATGTACATTAATTTCATTTGCTGTATTCATGGTCACAAATGTTCTCAAGTTTCATCGTTTTTTTTCCGATGACAAATTAGTGGTTTCTGTTTTTATCTTAAGCATACTGGTGACACACCAAACAACTCATCACGACAGCGTCAGAATCATATTGTAGCCAGCCTCTTGAAACTTTATTATTTCCATCCCTCCATTTCTCACAAAACTATCTTGTTTTATTGAACTCATCCCCCCTTTGTCTGTGAGTTTTCTTTTCAAAGGTTGGCTCACTCCCGGTAAATGTCGCCACATATCAGCTAATATGCAGCAGATAGCTGCAAAACTGCAACAGACCGTTTTTAATGTGAGACTTGGAGCGTAGAGACTTTCTGTGGCTAGCTCACCTCGTCCCCAGATTAGTTACAGGCAGTGTGGCGGGTAGCCTTTTGAATTTATTCGCCAAACGGAAAATCTACCCGCATTTGGCGGCTGGCGGGTGTTAATTTCGGACCCTGGCGACCCCCTATAAATATCACATTTCAACTTGGCAAATCTTTGTTTTTACTGTCATAGGCGGAAATATGTATGAGGAAATCTTTTTGACCTGATGGGAGGGGCTCTAGCAGACCAATCACAACATCTGCGTTTCGCGAAGCATTGACGCGCTGTTACATTTTTGAAAAGGTACACGTCAGGCTTTGCCGTAGGCTACTGCGTAGGGTTTGCATCTCAGCGTAGGCCATGCCATGCAATTGACGCAAAAGTATAAAGCCCGCTTAAAACTATATATAGCGTGTACCAATTGTTTCATGCTAGCGACTGTCAACCACAGGCTGACCACAGCTCTCATTCAACGCTGTCATGAGCACACGTACACAGAATAGATAAGAGGTAAAACCACCAATGCAAAGGTCACAATGTTGAGAAGCTTACACATGCATAAAATTACTAATTTAGTTTTATGTTTCATTACTTTATTTTATTTATTTATGTGCTACATAACCAGACTTATTTCTCCTATTGTGTTCTTTCAAAATCTTTCATCAAAAAAAGGAAAGAAAAAAAACTGTGTGTAATGCCAAGATGAGATTCAAAGCAGTTATTCACCGATGCACTTTTGTTGATTGCTTCCGATATCTTTTAAAATAAAAGCATCTGGTAAATGCCTAAATGTAAATAAATGTAAAGAGTCCAAAATGTCATTGAATCCTCAAACTGTGAAGTGTACAGCCACACAAGCCTTATAACCTAGAAGCGTGTGCTATCAATCTTAAACGAAGAGTATCGGTTCCCTGTTCTGCTGGTAAAGCGAAATGAAGCACAATACTTCATTCTCACGAAAGGTTACATAAACTAGAACTTGACTACTTTGTGTAATACACTAAAGTATGACTGATCTGGCTTTAAGCTGTTTAATAATGCTGATTAACCAACAACGCTACAGAACACTATTAATCACAGACATAAACTACACAAGCACAACCAAAACTATAATAATAAAAAAAATGTGTCTAGGACATTCATTCCATTACGTCACATATTTATATGTTTGTAAATATATAAAAAAAAAACATTTAAAGAGACAGGTCATCATTGCAAGACAGTCACACAGCAAAAAATAACATGAGGGGGAAGATTTTTTTTTAAATGTTTATGTTTTTGTGTAAACTATTACTAGTAACCGTGTATAAAAGAATTGTTTTACATGTTGAAAGTGGTAAGTAATTCCTGTAATGGAAGATTTAAGCTAAACCATTTGCTAATCTGTGTATAATTCCCTGTTGTCGTTTGAGGGCAAGGTCTTAGTACATTCGTCCCCCTTGAAAATTACCCAGTTAGACTTATAAAGATGCAATCTAAGTTTTTAACAATAACCACATACTGATGTATGCTGCTTTCCTAAGCACTGATTATGCAATCATTTCCTATATATTACACCGCTGACATTTCCTCTCTTATCCAAATCTTTAGGCATGACTGCATGCGCAGTATGTTTTTAGAGATCACTCACAGGTCAGCTGCCGTGTGGTTGTGGTGCAGGGGCTGGTTTAGTGTTGCTGGGGGCTCTGCTTGTTCACCGGGACCTTCCTCACGGGATTGCTTAAGAAGGTCAAAGAGTGGAGAGTCCTGGGAGAAACAAGAAACAACAAGGTGCTCTGTGTTACATCACTCGTCTGAATAAACCAACTCACAATTATGCGTATACGCCTTTGCGCAACATACCTTTTACTGTAAGAGTCATACGGTAACATACCGTAAGTCTTTATTGAACAGAAAATGATAGTATAGCGTAGAGAGAAAAAAAACAAAAAAACTATATATGCTGGGCAAAGATTAATGGTGATTAATCGCATACTAAATAAAAGTGATTTTTTGCCTAATATATGTGTCTGTACTGCGTGTAATTATTATGTATATTTAAACACACATCTATCTATCTATCTATCTATCTATCTATCTATCTATCTATCTATCTATCTATCTATCTATCTATCTATCTATCTATCTATCTATCTATCTATCTATCTATCTATCTATCTATCTATCTATCTATCTATCTATCTATCAGTGGCGGCTCGCGACTGCTCATCCGAGGATGCGCTATGTGTTGAGATGTGCGATGTGTCGAGAGATCCTGTGGGCATCACGTGTTGTCAAAATAAGTTCCTGCTGCACACGCGTCAAAACCGTTTATGATAAAAGAGACGCTCACGTTCACAAAATACACGCAAGACACTTCCTTAACAGTAAACTGTGATTACGCATGAGATTATGCGAGTATCTGGCAAACGCGAGCGTCGGTTTTATCATAAACCCTTTAGATGCGTCTGCAGCAGGCACTTATTTTGGCATGACACGTGATGCACACACGATCCCTCAAACCGCAGAACACACATTTTGAAAATACAAAACATTCGACAAACTATATACATGTTGTGACGAACTTCGCATCGTGCGCTTCAAAAAAAGAAGTCACCAGCCGCCACTGATTGATATATATATAGATATATATAGACATATATAGATATATATAGATAGATGGATATAGATATAAAGATACATAGATACACACACACACACACACACACACACACACACACACGTAAATGTTTCTTAAATACATACATGAATATATTATATATTATGCAAAAAATTACAATTATTTTGTATGCGTTTAATCACAATTAATCTTTGCCTAGCACTAATATATTTAGATTTTTGGTTGTATTAACTTTAACATAAACCTTGTTTTGTCTCATTTTGGATGACCAAGTCATCTTGATGCGCACTTGGAAATCTGTTGAGGCCCCAATGTGGGCCCCCGGTTGAGAAACACTAGAGGATATGTTTGCATCCCAATACTTTAAAATGCCTTATTTGTCAGTATATTTAAACTCCAATACAATGAATGAGTTAGTAAGTGTTTCCTTATTTACACCCACATCCTCCCCGTTCCTTTATCCGCTGCATTTTTGTCACGTCAAATTTGTAACATAAGAGATACAGGTAAACAAGTATGACAAAATGCACAGACTCCATCAATATAATAAAGAATATTTTACTAACAAATAAAATTGGACACTCCTTTGATTTACCAGCTTCATGTTTGAATACTATGTAGTATGTGTGAAGTCACGTTGAGTCATTAATGTGAACTTTGGACTGACAATCCCTCTTTATAATGTACCTGGTGTCAATGAACAAGAGGTGATACATACAAAGACAATAAGAAGGAAAGCAAATGCACAAAACATTATTCAAATTCATTATGTTTCATTATGAAACTGTAATTTTATGAGGAAATTTGATTCACAGCATTGGCCAATTGGAGGTTTGAGAAGGTTAATGGGAAATGGTTACTATTGCATCAGCACATAACTCAGACTACCATGTAATACAGGATATAGCAAAAGGTTTGAGTCTGGATCTGATCCTTGGTTAAGAAGCAATAAATCGAAGAAAGTCCTATCTATTAGAAGTATTTGAAAAAAGTAATATAGTAAATAAATCAGGTGTGGCAAAATGTAAAAATGTATGTTTAATTTCATGTCTATTACTATAAAAATAATGTTGCTTTGCTAATAATGTGACGTAACATCTAAGGTACCATAAAAAAAGCATTTAAACCAGAAGTACTACTGTGAAAGCAAGCATACCGCATGCATGAAAAAGAATGGGGAGCTACAAAGAGGAGGAACTTTTAACTATAACCACTCCCTCTCACTCGGCTCAAATCCGTCCCTTAATGTACATGACTCAGTGTGTGAACCAGAGGCTGAACAACAGGTTGGATAAAAAAGCCTTGACTACAATATTCATCACATCTTTAAGAAGCAAAGGAGATTATAAAGGCAAAGGAGCAATATTCATTTTCACACCCTAAGAGTTGGTTGGAGGACGCTTCAGATGAAAATCAAGAAAACCAAGGACATAAACTAGCCATGGATCATCATTTTCCTTGAAGGTTCAAAAGTGATGCTACAACAGCAGTGTTACAAATCTGAGCACATAGGTAGTGTGAAAAAGACTTGAACTTCCTGTGCCAGGAACAAGACAATGAAACCCTGTTCTACTCATGCAAAATATCCACTACGTCTTACTGAGAGACGACACAAGGTAAACTGATGTGGTCTGCTTATGCAAACGCTTAGTACTCGCACTTTGACTGCACAATTACGCAACATTTTCTTGAGCGGTAACGAGCTGGTGCTTCTGTCAGACTTGAGTTTCATATGTTGGATGTGTGGATTAAGAACTTTTGTAGAAATTTACGTTTTGGTTTTCTGTTGTGAGAGCAACAAACCGAATAACCTTGAACGCAAAACTTTAATACTTCTAAACTGAAGATGAACATTTCACAAAGAAACTGCACGAAGGATGAATTCAAATATATGTTGTACAGCACCGTTTTTAGTATGGTCTTCATTCTGGGGCTCATCTTTAATGTGGTGGCCATTTACATTTTCATATGCAGACTAAAAGTCCGTAACGAGACCACGACCTACATGCTGAACCTTGTTGTGTCGGATACGCTATTCGTCCTTAGTTTACCTTTCAGGATGTTCTACTTCATCAATCGAAAGTGGCCTTTTGGCAACGCCCTCTGCAAGATCTCAGTGGCCCTGTTTTACACCAATATGTACGGTAGCATCCTTTTCCTCACGTGCATCAGCGTGGATCGATTTCTGGCTATCGTTTACCCCTTCGCATCCCGGACCCTGAGGACCAAGCGCAAGGCGAGAATAGCCTGTTGTGCGGTCTGGCTTCTTCTGCTCTCCTGTGGCATCCCTGCAGGTTTTCTGATGGACACGACGTCGTCTAACACTGGTACGCAGTACTGTTTTGAAAAGTTCTCAAACTCGCAGTGGGCATCTAAGGTGTCTAGAGTGGTGGTCTTTATGGAGACGGTGGGCTTCTTGATTCCACTTATGATAAACTTCATCTGCTCAATGAAGGTCCTTCAGACCCTACGACACCCGGAGAGCATCAGCCGGGGAGGGCAACTCAACAAAACTAAGATCTTGCGCATGATCGTGGTGCACTTGCTGATTTTCTGTTTTTGCTTCATCCCATACAATGTAAACCTGGTGTTTTACACCCTGGTTCGGAGTCAGGTTATTACAAACTGCACTGTGGAGATGGTGGTCCGGACTATTTATCCAGTTGCATTCTGCATTGCGGTGACCAACTGCTGCTTCGACCCTGTGATCTATTACTTCACCTCAGAGACGATTCAAAACTCTATTAAAAGGAAATCGTGTGCAGCCCCTATAAACACTTTAAACAATACAACTGATAAAAATGAAAGCAGCAGAATTGATTCTCTGAATAAAAACTCATCTTTACAAGTTAAATTTATCAACGATGAGACATCAGTGTGACTAAAACCCAGCCGACATGTGTCAGACATGGAAAACACTGCTATACACCTCTAGCAGAAGTTGCTACGAGTGTTTTTCCACAGCAATGGCTTCACAACACAGGATATACTAAACTCATAAAACATACTGACAAAATAACACAAATGTATGTATGTATGCCGAGTATATCTCATTTTGGCTGCTTCATGGTGGGCAACATCTACCTTAAAGTTTGACTGATCTTCCAATAGTATATAAAATGGGACCTGAAACAGTATTTCTAGTTTAAGTGTTAAACAATTTCTTGAGCACAAAATTAAGTCTATGGTGCTTTTTTTTTAGAAATGTCTGAAGCTCATTGAGTTTGCTTAACTTATCTTCTCCATCCATTTCTGTACATGTATTACCCATTAAAATGGCAAATCTGGTTTATGTTCAGTAATATTTCTTCAAATCAATAAAACGTTCCCACCGTTCAATTCTCGGCAACTCAAAATCCTGGTATTGTTTATAGAGTCAAGCCATCATGACTAAAACAAACAATTCCATTATATCCGCTTAGTCTTCCAAACAAACGTACTTCCCAAAGGAAAAGGGAGCAACTCACAGACCAAAATGACACTAGGTATGTTTTTGTCTTCTGATGATATCAGTGTTCGTCACTGTAGCAAATTGAACCAATGACGTTTACGTCTGCAGGGAGTGCCTACTACTAGTTTGGGACCTTCACTGCAATAGCTCAAACATTGTTTGTTCAGGGCTCCAGACTGCCACCAAATGGTGGCATTTTGCAACCAAAATTTGAGAGTGTGCCACTGAATTTTACATCCAGTTGCACATGTGCGACCAGTAAATTTGACCTTTTTTTGTGCTGTGACATTGAATTTGAAACAGCACATTGTACTTTCTGCATCTATCAAAGTATTTATTAGTAATACAGTGTAAATTAGTAGAAATGTGAATATTTGGTTAGCATGTTAATTTAGGGTGTGTGCCCCTTAATTTTCTGGTTGCGCCCCTAAAATTTTCAGTTGGGGGCCACTGTGCTCCTAGTGAAAAAAAGTTAGTCTGGAGCCCTGTTGTTTGTTTTTCATATAAATATAGCCTTGATATAACTTTGGTAAATAATTTGCAGGATGATTTAAGATCACTGTGAATAAATCATTACAATTTATAATAAACGTATTCTTCATTACTGATACCATACCAAAAACAAATTTCAACTGAAAAGAGCAAAGCCGTGTATTCAGAGCTCTTGAACAGGACCGAACGAGTCTTGCTCCATCACCCTCCCTGCATTCCTTGCATAATCACATGCCTGGGGTCAAACATTGAAAAAGCATGGCAAAGCATTTATTTTTTTAAAGTAAAAGTTCGCTCAAAAATGCAGAAAAACTTTATTTTATGAATCTTTACATGGGTAGAAATCACCGAACATTGTGACTACAGCATGGTTTATATAATTTTGATGTCATCTTATGAATAATTTCCATATTCCATATTCTTCTTTAGAGCATATTTTTCATCACGTAGCTTCTCTATGAGTTTCAAAATGGAAGGGTGAGCTGTGGACTGAGCCGCTGGTTGCAAATCGCAACCAATTACACGATGCTAATAAAAAAGCTCCCAAAACAGCTACTGTGTGCGTGCCAAACCGTGAGAAAATAACGTCACAGTTTGATTATTCACCAAGAACCGTTACATCCCTAGATTAGGCGAGTCCTTATTCATGAATAATGTTCCAATGCTCATATTCCTCGAAAAACAATGACGTAAATACCCTTTAGGCAGACATGGCAGCCAATGAGTACTCGGAAAAACTTGAATTATTTCACTGCCATGATGTGGCTTCAACTTAACTTTTCAAAGCTTGAGATGAACAAACTATATAGTTAATCCTGCGAGGACAGATAAAGACAAACATTTAATCTCATCTGTGCAGTAAAAGTTGAAATAACCGATCATCAGTTAAGATCTGAAATGGCTCTCACATGAAAATCTCTGACCGAAACTGACGCCCAATAAATCTTTGTATATGCAAAGAGTGCTTAATATATCTGCTGTAGTGGTTAACATTGAAATGGGCTGGAACATGTATACCTAAAAACAACCCTGCCTGCATGTGAGAAAGTCTTGCACAACATCACTGCACTGAGGCAAGTGAAAGCAAGTAAGTGAAGGGGTGAAGAATGCAGAGGAGCATTAGTGAGGTCTTTATAAACCTGAAGAACATAGTGAAGGTGCATTGTTTAATCTTGAGAGTAAATAAAATGCCAAATAATGCCCAAACATATGGTATGAATCATAAAAGGTTCAAGTTCTATACAGTAGCAGCGTCCGGTGTGCATGTCTCACTGTTTGCATAGCAAAAAAATATATATTAATGAATCTGGTTTATGGCATATGGTCACACACACGTTTATTGATTTAGTGTGACAATATATAAGGTCTGAAGATCTATTCAAAAGCAGCTTCACTCAACTGGACTGTGAACATGAGAGCATCTTCAACCAAGTAAGAAAAATCTACAACCATTCAGATAGACGAGACAAAATAAAGACATTTATAGAAATGGTAAGTTGGTTGATTTTGAGTATAAGGAGTATACTTGTGTATCTGTATTCATAAAATTTTGAATAACGCAACATGTTATCAGTATCTTTTAGCTTTCTCTGACAAACATATTCATACACTAAAGCATATAAAATGCTATATTGACCCATGTATGTTAAATATATGTGTAATATATTTGTGACATATCAACTGGAAAAAGCTCCATGCAATAATTATTTAAAAGATATTTTTGATTACACTTTGATTACAATACTAAGCACATTCTCCCATAATGGACTGTATATGTTTACAATTTTAAAACAAATTCTAAATACATTTTTATTTTTAAAATGGTTAAATGTGTGCATATCATGTTCACATAATAAGCAGATATCGCTAATTAATTTTGCAGGCAGCTGTTATTACAACTTAAATTAGCTCCAACCACTGCCATAACTCAATCACTTTATTATTGCTCGTTCATAAACCCAGAATATATAGACACACCCATCCTGGAAGATTATAGTGCGGTGAGAGCAGGTGGTTTGCTGTAAATGAAAAGGAAGTTGGTAACTGTAACGGAAAATTTGGCTTTTGTTGCCTGCATTATGGCTACAAGCCTTACCATGCCTAACAAATGTATTAGACCTGATGTTAGATTTGTGCTGCAGCTGCTCTAAACTAACAGTTTTGGTGATTGGCCAAATCTTTTTTTATGTTTCTGTAATGATTAATCCACCATTATGTTTAAGATCTTTACTCACAGTAAGATTATATGTGTAGCAACGCTAAAATCTAACTGTTGTTATTCGATGAATTTTCACATGTACTATTTTATAAGAAAGGCAGAAAAATAGTAAAGCACTTAATTATTTTTTGTCTTATTTTTTATTTACTTGTAGTCCCCATGTGGTGAAAATCAAGTTTTGTTGTTATGTCTATGTGGTGTTTGCTTTAATGGTGCATTCACACCAGCTGCGGTAGAGGCGGCAAAAAGTTGGACGCATGAACATTTGAATTTACTTGTTTCATTCGCACGTAAAATTATAGTAAATCGAGACATTCACGCAGAAATTTGCATCATGGGAGAGGCTTCTGCGACTCCGCTGAGACTTCGCTCGCTTCCTGAAATGACGTCACTACTACAACAATGTCCTGATTGGTTAACACGGAAATTCAGAATTTTCAACTTGCGCGTTTCCCGTGGCAATGCTCAATTCGCGCATACCGCGCCGCAGGATATTATGTATGGATGCCACATAGACTATTGCATTACTGCTGCTTTATCTCTGCCACTGTGATGCTCACACATGCAGAGTTAAAAACCTCATTTACATAGCACTTTGGTCCTAGGAAATACCTGTGAACCTAGAAACATCCCTAACAAGAAGTCTGCAAAATGGACTGAAGCAGATAACTGGTAACTCGCCACTCTCCGTGCTGAAGCGGAAATCATTCACCAACATAAAAGAATAGCGTGTCATGCGCTCTTATTAGCTTATAATAAACAAAAATGCAGATGCGTCATCACAACAAGATATATCGTTCAGCTCTTAAAAAAAAATAATAATAATTAAACTGGCGGTGGCTCTATTAACAGCTTTTCCCTTCGCTTGCCATGTTGGACGGTCCCGAAACACACACAAACATACCAACACGTGAGTGAGGTTAGCAACAGATTTGATCACTAAGAATTGGTTGGACAGGTACTCTCACGTAAACAGAGCATATTCAGAACCATGAATTAGCGTTTGTATGCAGTGTTTTATTCGCCAAACTATATTAGAGATGCATGGTCAAATCAAACGCGGTGCACCATGGGGCATATGCATGCCAAACCATGAGAGAATTACGGCACGGTTTGATTCTTTACGGAGAACCTTTACATCCCTATATTAGACGAGGGCTTTCTCATGAATAATGTTCCAATGCTCATACTCCTCAAAAAACAATGACATAAATACGCTTTCGGCAGACATGGCAGCCAATGAGCACTCAGAAAAAATGTGTATTATTTCACTGCCATGATGTGGCTTCAACTTAACTTTTCAAACCATAAGAACGATATAGCACCAAAAAAGCACAAAAGTTTCCACTTTTTAATATAATTTGTAACAGCTATTACTCAGGGTTCCCACACCTTAGTTAACTTCAAATTCAAGAACCTTTCAAGGACTTTCCAGGTCCAATACCCTCAAATTTAAGGATTAAATGTGGGGACACATTTCAAGTGAGAGCAAGGTTACATCGTGTTACCTTTAAAGATATATTGTTACAGTTCCCTTTCGAGGAAACTTGCGCTGCGTCACTGTGGTGACACTTTGGGGACGCCTCCAAGGGTAAGTGCGTCTGAATGTGTATATCAATTTCAACCAATGGTGAGGCTTAACGACAAAGACAGGGTGACTCGGAAGCCAGAAAGTATATCTCTATCTGAAATATTGCCAAAGGCAGCGTCACAGGAACGCAGGAAGTATGGCAAGGGAGACGCAGCACCTCGTTCCCTTCTCAGGGAACAACAGTTACATACGTAACCAGAGACGTTTTCATTTGTCAAACACAACTATGCAAAAAAGCATTTTGGTATGAATCAACATTCACATACAGAAGATATACACGTATATAACCTTTAACATATTAGCCTGTGGGCTAACTCTGGCTTATTTACAGTGTCTGTACTGTTGATTAGTAAGTACTTTACCTTTACAATTAAAAAAAGATCTTAAAAAATGTGTTGTGGGGCTTCGTGACCCTTTTATGCTCGAAGCTGTTAACATCAGCGCTAAAAAAAGTTGTGCTGCAAACACACATTTCATATATATATATATAAACTGTGTGAAAACAGACTTTGCAGTTATGTGTCTAAAACTGTCGAATGTAGCATCTATCGTGGTGCAAAAGAGTGAAGAAAGGGACAAATTTGCATATTCATAAATCCGCATATAATAAATGAGACAGAGGGGTAGAGTTAGATTTATGCTGTTTAAAGCATGATGCTCAAATATGAGTTTTAAGTGATATTAAGTGAAATTATTGACAACAGGGGGACTTTAACAGATTTTTTTTTATTATTGAATGTTTGATCAATTTCAGACTTCTAAGAGAATTTGAATGTGCATTATACTAAATACTCTGAATAAATACTAGATTAAAACAGTTTTACATACAGAAAACTCTTGATGCTGTTTCTATTTATTTATTTTATAAACCTTTGTACTGCTCTAAAAGTATATTGTTTCTTTTACCACAGATGGGTTCCTCATTTAGATCTGCACCACAGAGCCAGTTTTGAGCCAACCGAAAAGGAAGTCAGGGCAAACAGAAGTTGTCATGGAGCTTGGGAACATTTCTTTTCCATCCAACTGCACGGTAGACACCAGCTATCGCTTCACCTACTTTAAGATCTCCTACAGTGTGATCTTCACATTTGGAGTAGTCAGCAACGGCATGGCGCTTCGGCAGATTTGCCGCATGCATCGGACCTTCACCAGCACTGCTGTCTATATGGCCAACCTTGCAGCCGCAGATATATTCTTTGTGGTCTCCCTCCCCTTACGCATATATTATCACCATAACAAAGCGGGCACCTCAATCCACACCAGTGACTGGTCCCCAGGAAGTGCTTTCTGTCAAGTAACCTTCACTTTGAAGTACATAAGCCTTTATGGAGGAATTTTTTTTCTGGTGTGCATTGGTGTGGACCGCTACTTTGCCGTCGTGCACCCTCTGCTGCAACACCTGAGAAGGGTTCGAACCGCCTGCATGCTCAGTGCCTGCATTTGGTGCCTGGTCCTAGCCCTTAGCGTATCTCTGCCCTTCTTGAGATCGGCTGCATCTGGACAGAAAAAGCCCTGCCTCTTGGATCCTTCTTCCAAACAAAACCGTACGATCATTTTATGTGCTCTCGGCCTGGTTCAAATTGCCTACATGCTGCCTGCACTCCTGCTACTGTTCAGCTACTGCAGCATACTACGCAGGTTGCCACGACGACGGAAGATCTGCCATCGGCGCACTCTTACCATCATCTACTGGGTACTAGGGGTCTTCTTTCTTTGCTTTACCCCTTACCATCTCAACCTGCTGGGTTACACCCTCACACAGGTGGGCCTTGTGCACAGCTGCATCCTGTTACGCATTACTAAAGCTCTGCACCCTGTTGTGCTCTCCCTGGCCAGCACCAACTGCTGCTTCAACCCCTTGATCTACTACTTTTCGAGCAGCCTGGTGCACAAAGAGGGCAGCAGAGTAAGTGGCAGTCTTTGAGTACTGCCGGGTGCTAAAATAACAGCAGTGATTCTAATCTAGGAACAGGTTTGAGTATTTGGGAAGTCACAGGTTGGAGTATTTAGGAAGTCTCAAAATGACTTACCGTATTTGGGGGATTTAACTATTTCTCATTAAATCTGACCTTTGACTACCTATTATTTTAAAAATGATTTTGATTAGATAAGACAAAAAGAGTAACTTGGGTTCATTGTAAAATAAAGCAAATTGTGACTACGTAAGTAAACTACACATTCAGAAAACTGCATAATGCTTGGATGAATGAAATGATCCAAATAAAGGGTATATTTTTAGGACCTCATTAGACTTAGTCACAGTTACTTACCGCCCTCCATGCAAGATTCTCCATGATAACATGTTCGCAGTGCTCCAGGTGCTTCATCATGTCATGTTTAAGAGTGGGCTCGGCTTTAATGAAGCTCTCGATCACCTTGTAGAAATCAAAAGCATGCAGCTGGAAGACACCCAAGATCCAGGGGAAGCACAGATCTGTTTCTGTAGAATCGCAGGCCCCTGAACCCCGACCAAAACCTCCATTCTTTAGGGAGTTCCCTGGAACAGGAAATGAGATGCTTATAAGCAGAGTACTTTATCATAATTGAAATCTGCCAGCAGAGGAAATGTGAAATCGTCACTATGAGTGTTATCAGCAATCACTGCATAAAAACAACAAATCAGGCAAAAATAATACTTACCGACATAGGTCGCCAAAACAACTTCCAGGGCGCATGCAAGCAGTGAGGTATGAAACGTTGCATTGTTGAGAAGCTTACTAAAAAAGAACAAAGAAACGTTTATCGTGAGTGTGTAATTCGTAGAAAATTAAATGTAGATGATAGGTAATGATATGAGTTTTACCTGAAGTTTTGCACAGATAATCTTTTCTCCTCCTAAAAAAAGCACAGAAGTGAGCACCATAAAAATGGCACAAGTGATAATAATACAAACATATGGATGTGAAGTGTATTTACCGATTTGAGCATGGACTCCATTACTTTGTAATAGAGCTGGGCACCAAGATTAAACCTCTGCAAACCAGAAAATAAACAAAATAGATTTGTTGCACATAAATAATAAACACATGGCTTATCAGTACTTACAAAACATTGGGTTTCATTCACTTAAAATTGCATTCGCTTTTTGTATTTGAAAACTTTCCACCTTATTCACAACACGTGCATACACACATGGATTTGTTCTTACGTTAGTGAATTGTGTATTGTACATGAAGCGAGCACAAGGTAGACAATTTTCATAAAACATGCAAAAAACACCTCCATATTAGTACTTTCTGCAATGCTTGTCCACAGAAAATTGTAGAGCAGTTTGTCAACGAAGCAAAAGAGCTAGAAAAGAAATCGATGATCATATTTATTAGCAGTAAAGTTGCATTTTCAATTTGTGAGGTTTTGCTAACGGTCAAGGAAGCAAGATGTGCTGTGTATCCACCTGAGTAACTAGTAGTGGTAAAAAGAATATGAGATGCGATAAAGACGACTTAATATATGACTTTATCAGAGACACGCATATGTATCAAAAATGAAACCAAAAGAAGGCCTAGATCAAGTGATGAAGAAAAGCAAAGCGTGAAGATTTGTCATACATGCATTTTCTTTAGCCTCTTTCACACAGTAATTCCCCTGAATTTATCAGAAAGACCTTACCAGTAGATAAAAAAATTTGCTGTTCACACATGCACTGACCTTCCATCTTTTTACCAGAAAGACATCATTCACACATCAGTACCAAAAATAAACTCTAAACCTCTAAACTGATGCGGCGAGCTCCGTGTTGTATTTGTGAAAAATGGCAGGTTATGACTTCATATCCACGGTCCGTATTTTGTTGGTGTCACTTTTGTGGCAAATGCTGACAGTCGCGCAGTTGCTCATGACCAAACACTGTATTAGGTGACTTGAACTAAACTGGTGAAGGGTCACAACCTACATCTTGAACAGCAGTAATGTTTACACATAGGCTTCACAGAAAGTGTGCGAAGGATGTGGGCAATTCGGCAAATAGATGGTAAGCAGTTTCAAACAACTTTGGTGAAAACATGTGGATGTTAAATTCAGGTGTGCTCGACTTTAGCAAGAGCGCGTGTGGTGAGATAATCAAAACGTTCTAATTGGCCCGAAGCTGTCAGCTGACGTTGTCCGTTCTAAATGCTGGTAATCTATATTTTCTGTTCCCACATAGCATTTACTGGTAAATTACTGGTAATCTTACAACGGGTGTACCTCATATGTCTTGAAAAGTGAAGCCCCTGGCTCTTTGATCGCCCCCTGGTGGCTGGCTTCAGTACAAGTCATAAACCCCGCCCTCTTCATTCAAACAAATGGGACTCTGCTCTAAATAAACTAATTATTTACTAGGGATGCACGGATACCGATACTGGTATAGGGTATCGGCCTTGATACCACATTTTCTAAAGTACTCATACTCGTTAAAAGTCTCCCGATACCTGGAATCGATACCACGGTCTGAGAAATGTCTATGTTTGAGCGGCGTGTAAGGGGTTAATGCCTCTTGTGTTGTCCAAAGAGGCAGAGTTTACAACAAACTGGAAAGCTAGTCCTTTGTTTTTTGTTAAATTATAAGACTAAAGCTGTTACCTGTAAATTTAAATCATGTTTTTTTTTAAGTATTCGGTATCGGTATCGGCAAGTACTGAAATGCAGGTACTCGTACTCGTATTTTTTATCCTTTCAGGTAGTTGATATCACGCTGATATATGTTCAATTGTTCTTTTTTGTGGTACGTTTTATTTTAGCTAGTAATTTGATGCTATAGAAACGGGGCATGTCGTTATGATTGGCGTGGTTGAATTGGTCACGCAGAAGTTTGATACCGCAGCTCCGCCTCTGGCTGCAAAGACGATTCCTTCTGCGCATGCCTTGGCTCCAAACCGGCGTTTTTACGTAACATGGCGGCGACAATGGTCGGACATTTTTGGCTTCAATTCATTACAATGGAGGAAGGCGACGTCACGTCGTCCATCTTTTTTTTTACAGTCTGTCTTACAACCTCTCTTACTGGTAAATTGGCAGCACCGAGTTACCAGAAAGGTTTTGTTCACACATGATCTGTTAACTGCAATTTACCAGTAAATTACCAGTAAAGACTGCATGTGTGAAAGGGGCTTTTGTGTTTAGAAAAAATAATATAGCCAATATAATAATGTATATGCTGTATAGACGGTTTCAGCAGCAACAACATAAACAAGCGGCGTTCGTGGCCAACACATAACTTCCAGTTAACTTTATATAACAAGCAAAATAAACAACACGTAGATTACCTAGGAAACCAAAACATTTGTATTTTCCACACGGTATTTGTTCAAGAGTTCAGTTTAGCAAGTAGTCAGACCTTCAAAAAAAACTGAAACTGAAAGTAAAGTTCCGATCAGACGCATAAACGCGTCACCGCACGTGCGTCTGATCAAACCTTATATATAATACCAATATAAAAAATATATTTTAAATATTATTTATCAACATTATTATATACATTATTATTCGCATGTTATTTGATAATAGCATATGCAATTGTTGCGTACACATGCTATTAAGGAATTTTGGTACAAAAGATTTTTTTTAATCGTGATTTGTTCGTAAAACCTCCATACGCACATTTCACACACAAATTCGTGTATGCATACTTAGTGAATGAGACCCATTGTTTCATTTAAGGAAGCACATTTATACCCTAAAGCTGATAATTATTTTATATTATGGTCGATTGTTCTGCAAAACAGCATTCATACTAACAAATTTGATCTATTATTGTTTATGCTTCAAATGAAATGTTAGCAATTAAAAGTAATATTGGCAGAAAGGTTGGACAACAGCAATGTGGCCACTGACAATATTACACAGCCATATTGTTACCTTTCTGCCCAGCCCCTCACAGCGCTGACCCACAGCCTGAGCAAACTTTTGGCTGAAGACCTGACCCAGCTCCTCAACCCTCTTGGTGATTTCTTCTGAAGGGTCAACAGTGCAATTCTGACAAAGAATTACAAACAAAGTGATTAACCTTGTCTTAGAAAAAAAACTAAATTTTCATGTTGAAGAAAATTTTAAATAAACTTGAAAACCTTGAAATAAACTTGGAGGTTGATGGAGGGTTGGTCACTAGCTGAGGTAAGTTCAACCCTGAGTTGCTGTATGGAATTCATGGCAGCTCTGGAGAAAAAAAACCAACAGGATTTTTTTATACTTTTGCTTATACATACACACACCATATAAGAAAACAATTACTATTATATTTGATATAAAAAATCATCCCTGCCAAATTACATTACAAATAATTTAGCTCTCTTAATGTTAAAGAGAAACCCAACACATTTTGAGCTTTAGGAGCTATGTGAATACATCAAAAAGCAGATTATGGAGGGAACTCCATCATGTGATCTTAGGCTTAAACTCGCTGCATTACAAAACTGCTGTGTTTACATAACCCTATTCACATTAATGTGGTACTCTGATAAGTGAGTAAACTCCAACATACAACTCAACATGTCAAATGTATTGGGTAGAATGTGATGTTCTGGGTGAAAACAGACCCCAATCGTACCTGATCGGTGTCTGCGGCACAGGAAGTGTGATGTCCTCTCCGCACTGATTCTTTCGTGGAGTCATTTCCACCTTTGTCCTACAAAGAAAATCAAAGGTGACATTATGCAAAATAATAAATATGCAGTTATGACAAACAGATTTTAATCCGGAGCTCAAACGTACTTTTCTGTTTTGTTAGGGGAAAGCGTCTCATCATCAACCAAAAACAACCTGGCATCAAAGTCTTTATTTTTCTGGTAAAATTCTTCATACTGCTTGGAAAGTGTCTCAATCTGTAAAAGAAAGCAAAACTAAACCATAAAATTTATTGAAAATTTATTATACGTACTACTGTATGTATTTTCTAATTTTATTAGTTAAAGTTGATGCGCAATAACATTCCTTATTATCAGCAGGCAAACAGAGGGTCTATAAAACAGCAGATGTAGTTCATTACCTTACAAGTGCAATAAATGTCAAATAAAGGTTCACATAAACGGTGCGGTAGCAACATATACAGTATTACCTTACTGTATTTTCCATCTTACAGTGCAAAATTGAGTTTTGGATCAATTTCCAGAATTGAAAGCAGGTGTGGGGATATAACTACACATTTAAACAGCTTGTAGTTATTCAACAAACACCATAATAATAAGCTGGCAGAACTCTCAAGCTGCCACAATTTTAAAAAGATCACAACTGTTTTTTGCACTATTATATACACCATAACCTTTATATATACCAATCTTTTCCATGAACACTACGTTCACAGAAGGCTTCCAAACAATGAAAGAACAGAAGCTTTTGTTAAATGTATGGTATACAGACCGAAGGAAGTGCTTGGAGTCCTGACAAACCCGCAGAGTCCAGGAAGGCACAGAAAGTGGTCTGGTACACATTTTTCACCTGAAACAGAAAATATTGTGACTTTGGGATGTCTTAAGTTACATACTCACACAGTTCAAATTTAAATCAAGTTTACAAAAAATACTATGAAAGCGTAGTCTGGGATTATTGCAAGCATGTTATCAAAAACAAGGTTTATCCAAAAAGGACTATTTTTGGGAACTGATGGGCAGGCCCAAACGGAATCAGCGCCCGCAGATTTCTGCGGAAAACTCAGCGGAATTCCGCAAATGTAATGCCCGTCATTGACAAGCACACATACCCTGCACTTGAACGTTTTTGTGACCAGTAACCGTCATTGACAACAAGCACACATACATAGCCTATCCTATAAGTTTGTGAGCCGTCATTGATAAGTACAATAACCTGGTGCGTGCTGTTTGCTTGGATCGTTTTTAATGATAGAGAGCACAAACCATTTGATATTTGAGATGAAATAAAACTTACAGCTGAGTTAAGCAGATCTCACTTGACTCTGTCGTCTATGTGACGCGCGACAGTCAGCACATGATCATTTCAAATCCGTTTACAAGTCAAATGCTCTTGTTATGTTTAATATAAACTTTACATTGTGTTGTAAAAATGATACAACTATCTTTATATGTGCTAAATACTATAAAAATAATATATGTTATTGTATATTAAAACTATAATTCCATCTTTACATGCACATTATCTGGTTCATGTTGGTCCAGTTTAATTCAGAGGACTCACTCAATTTTCATTGTAAGCCTTTAAAAAGTAATTATTTTAGATGCAATTTTTTTAATATTTACATCTTATATCCTCTAATATATTTTTTAAAACATTTAAAATCATTTAGCAGATTTTTCCAAAAAATTTCCACAGAAAAAGCTAAAAAAGTCAGCAGATTCTGTCAGGCCCTGCTGATGGGTGATGGGATTGTGTGTAAATGGAGAGCCAACCTCATCCACATTGCAGTCGCCCTCCTTGCAAAGGGTCTCCAGTAACTGCATGTCCATCTCAGGAGGACGAGGTTTGGCTTTTCCCTGATTACGTCTGGATGTTCTGGTTGGAGGACTAAGGGTAGCTGAAGTAACCGCTGACTCTGAAATAAAGATTTGAGAACCAATGAAGGTTAGATGAGATTTTCTGGTGGCCAGTTTAGCCAGTTGTTTTGATTTTTACTTCCCCAAAAACATTTTACTAGCCTTAAAATCTTTTATAACTTACTTTCCTAAACATCAAATAAGAATGACACATAAGTACATACATAGCATAAAGATTCATATGGTATATATCATTAATTTCATTAATTTGGAGTCAGATTCAGTTAATATAGCTCCATTTCTGTGGATGATACGATTGGAAAGAAAAGCACTGTGTGCATAAGGTCTCATATTAACTGTTGACAATGTTTTACGTCACAAACTACACAAGCATTTGAAGTATTTGTTACTACTGTCTTTGATCAAAGTAACATGAGGAGTACACACTGTAAGGTGACTGAAGGAGAGACGGGGCGCAACGCTTGCTGAAGTACTCCAAAACACAAAGCAGTAACTGGAAGGCTATCACAAGGTCATCCTCCATCTGCAGAGACGTTCCTGTACAGAAAAGTGAGGCAAAACTAATGAATAACAGTTTGAGAGTGAACACAGGAACAGTGTTTGCGTGACAAACATCAGCCAGTTAGAAAGAGATGGAAAAGCTCTTAAGCACTTCTTGTAAATGTAACTTTAAGACAGCAGCTTCAGTGAACAAGCTTTGTAATTTACATCATCTACATTCAACAATGGAATGTCACAAATAGTAATTTCCTGTGTCATTTTTCCTTATCGACTCACCTTTGGCCAAGAGAAACATGGTCCAGCTGTTTTCCAAAAGCTGATTTCTCCTTTGAGTAAAACAGATATGAGATGGTCACATCACTGATTTAAATGGAACAACACAAGAATCGTGTGCTGGAAACAGCTGGACAAAACAGAAAAGCACATGCAGAATGGAAAAGGAAATTTGTACTCACTTAACTTTGTCTGGCTCTGCAAATATTTTTTCACAAGTCCTGGAAAGATCAAATAAAATATGTGTTTGATGTTAGTCTCTACAATATTATCTTTCATAATTACTACTTCAAACACCAAATGTCCAAATTTCACCTTTATTTTGTGTTACATAAAATAAAGCAAAAAGCCCCAAGAAGCAGTGTCACCTCCTTAGCTGTTATAAAATGCACTGTAACACCACTGCTTCGCGGGGCTTATTGCATTTATAAAACGGTTACTTCATATGCATAGCAGGATTTCATAAAATGAAACACAAGTAAGTTGTAATTATATTAGTACAAATATTATTCTTCCGCCAAACAAAGTAGTTCCTCAGAATCAAGTGTGGCTGAAACAGAGCGTAGTTCCCAACCAACACAGACGCAGCAAAGACACAATGAAAATATGAATAAAGACTGTGGTGTTTATTTCATAAATCAACATCCATCTAATTTATACATTAACATATATCGTGCAACTGTTGAAGTGATGATCAAATATGCGTGGAAGCATGCTTAACTCTTTCCCCGTCAGCGTTTTTTTTTTAAGTTGCCACCCAGTTTTAGTTTAATGCCTTACAGAAAAATGATCTGCTTTAAATAAACACAAAATATCAAATGAAAGAACAGACCCTCCACTTTAAAAAAAATCCTGTTTCATCCTACCTTCATTTGTTCTCTAATCACCTCTTAAATTTTCAGCTAAACGCGGAGATAATTCAATTTTTGTGAATACCTTTTGTAAGAGATCAGATTCAGAGCCTGACCAAAACTTCTGTGTTTTTAGTGTTGAGTGAATGCTTCAGTGTTTAAGTTGGGTAAGATCGCTACCCAGTGGATAGCGTAAATATGAATTTGAGGTAGAAATTCCTCAGGGAACGTTTTCTCTTTATTGACGAGATGACTCAACAATATTAATTGACATTTATCTGGATATTGCCATTAATTGTGCAATTGTAGACAAATAAAAAATATTATTAAAGACTGTGGTGTTTATTTTGATAAATCATTACGCAGCAACAATGCGCAGTAAAACTTATGCAATGCGGTCTGAACCATGGGTTTACCGGGGTATTTTATCACAGCTTAGAACGCGTTTCAACCAGAACTGCCTATTTTATGATTCACATTAAGCAGCTATGTTTTACCACAACTGTGCTTACTTTTACTGTACAATACAAATGTAGATTATAAATTTTTACATTTGAATAAAGAATGAAATAATTAATTTACAGTGTGACTTCAAGGTAGTTCAAATAATTGTATATATTAAGGATGTGACAAGATCTCGCAAGATTATAATGTCATGACATTTTTGTGGAGGTAAAATGCTGAATTTCTTTTTTTGTTTGGGAACTCATATAAAGTCTGAGACGTGTTGTGTTTGTCAGTTGATCATTCACATGTGAAGCGTCTCAGCAGTTTAAACCCTCAATCTGAGTTTACATGATTTAATATCTGCATGTTCTTCCTCAAAAATTATGGTGCCATTTCATTTGTATTTTACGAATTGAACAAATATTAAATATTTTTTATATTTTTTATGAATCTAACATAAAATGTAAAAAAATGTAGACATTTGTAATAATATATAATGCTGGTTTTTAATACAGATACGTTTTTGTTTAATAAAACAATGAGTTTACTTTGTGATATTTTATTTGAACCAATTACTATTGCCTCTAGGTTATTGCTCACTTGTGTCTATTTTTATTAACAAAAAATATTAAATTACTTTATTATCAGTTACCAAAATAATTGTTAGGGACAGTCCTAGATTTGTTAGTTCTAACATACACCTTCTGGTACTACTTGGACACGTCATCAGTGAAGAACCCAGGGTCAACAGGTGTTTCAGGTCTTTAATCAACAAACCCCCTCGCCCGAGCGACCCTGCCGGGGGTGATCAGTTCCCCGCCTGTGACCAAGTGACGTGCATCTCCTTATACGTGTGGAGTAGCTACCCCACGTATTTGGGTACTCCACGGACCCCCCCCCCTCCGGATCCACAGCTATCGTGAGGCTTTTTCGGCAGCCTCAAAGATGTTCTTTATGGCTCGTCTGCACAGATGTCCTTTAACCCCAACGAGTTTGAGTGTTTGGACCAACGACTGACCCGCAAAGCCCCGGCAACCAACCTCTACTGGCTCACTACGTACTTTCCAGCCAACGCTCCTGCACTCCTCCACCAGTTCTGCATACTTGGCTTTCTTACGCTCATTTGCACCTCCAATCTGTCTTACCAGGGGACAGTAAGCTCCAATATGACCACCTGTCTGGTCGACTCCGATGTCACCACATCACCACACAAATTTTAAAATTATGTGATATCAGTTTCGCATATTTCATATATTTATTTATCATTGAGGATTTAAACAAGTAATGTAAAAATCTTCTCTTGTCTCATGAACCCAATCTTGTGTCCTAGAATATAATTTTTTTAATTTCCACCATGATCAAAACATTTCCCCTTAATGACATTTCTGTTCATTAACACATGCTGACATTGGTTTTAACCACAATGTCAGGTCATCAGTAAAGGCAGGGTTCTTGCAGGTTTCAGCAAGTTAAATTTAAGACCTTTTTAAGACCTTTTAAGACCATTATGAGTCAAATTTAAGACCAACACGACACATTACTAGAAGCATTCAAATGATCTCAGAAATTCTTAAAACGTTCTATTTTTATTGATTCAGTTATAGAAAAATATTAAATGAACGCAGTTTTAAAACAGATAATCAAAATACATGGAAATACATTATGCTTAACTCTATTAGACCGCGAGTGTTGGCGCCGACAAATTTTACCCATAGCCCTTTAGGAAGAGACAATGTAAGCCCAAAAATGGCTCATAGTGAGCCATTGAAATACATTGAGTTAGAGGCAAAGAGCTGTGATTTTTCTTAATTAATAGTCAAGAAATGCATTGATTTACAATATTTATACACCACACTAATATGTGTAAGTAGTATTTTAATAAAATTCTATCAACTATTTTTTTGACAAATAAAATCCACTAATATTAGATCAGTTAGTATGGTCAGCTGCTGGTTTGTGCCTAGTTTTACACTGCCTCATACAACTTTAAAGCTTTAAAATGCATCACACTCTGTAGTACGTAAGCTTAAAGGGGAGGTTTCCCAGACAGGGATTAGACTAGTTTTAAGAGCTTTCCAAACTTGAAAACAATTTGCACTGACATATCTTAAAATACATCAAAATGCACACAAGTAATGGTTTTAGTAAGGCATGTTTATTAAAACTAGTTATACGTCATAATTAAACTAAGGCCTAGTCCTGGTTTAAGCTAATCCCTGCCCGGGAAACCACCCCATAATGTTTAATGTACAACTGACTGTGTGCTGTGTATATATCTTGTGCCTGTTTATAAATATACAAAGAACAAAAGATCACTTTCAATTATTATTAATCCCTAAAAGCATTAATATATGAATTTTATTAATACAAGTTATTAATAAATTAATGTATTGCATTTAATTGAATACAGAATCACAGAGCCAAAAAACACTCCACCCATACGTTTTATGCATAAATATGCACTATATACTGCCATCAGGTTTAATAGCCTCTCTAATTACACAATAACGGATTAATCTGCATTAAGAAAATGAAATTTACCATTAAAAGGCTGTTTGATATGTGTTGTTAACGTTATCCACTAAGACCGTTTCTCAATCCGAAGGCTGTAGCCTCCGAAGGGTCGCATTTCTTATTTCAGAAATAGTCTTATTTCAGAATATAAACTTTGATATTAACTTTAAAATATTGATTATTATTCTTAGTTAATCGTTAATTGTTGTAATATGCTTATGACTTGCGAATGTAATGCTCAGTTAACTTAAATAAACCAGGCGATGCTGTATGCAGCAGCCTGCCTATGCGAAAGGGCTCTGATCTACCGCTGTTCATTTAACCGTAACTCCTGAAGCATTTGCGCAATCAAAAAGTTTGAAGTGTTCCTAAAAGAAGACCGTTGCACTTTTTTGAAATATATGGTTTAATACGGTACTTTCTTGCTTTCCGTCTGCCAATCGCTGCTGTTTGTGGAGAGCTGAAGGTAAAAGCGTTAGGTTCAAGTGCATCGCAGCGGAGAGCAATATTTAAGTCTAAAATATAAAACTGTGTAACACTAAAGTTCACACGCTGTTGGTGGCTCGTGACTCGACGGCCCGACTGTTTAAGTTGATTTTAAATAAAGCAGCATTGATTTTTGTTCGCTTCTTTGTCCTCTATGTTTCAGAACCTGGCAAATGCTCAGGTAAGCCACGGGCTTATAAATTACCCCGAAAAAGATTTTTGCTTATAAGTTTAAGGATTGTTTCTCGCCAAACCCACAGTAAACAGTCAGATCACAACACCTGAAATAAAGCTTATGGCACGTTTCGCGTGGATTATGACAAATGGCAGAACGTTTCTTTTTAGAGACCCACCATTACGCTATACACTTTCTGCCTCCGCCATTAAGTTAGTTCTTCAGCGTTTTAAATTACTATTTTATTTTCTGCCGACAACGCTTTTTGGGAATGAAAAGAGGTAAGAAATTTAAGACTTGGGTAAATTAAATTTAAGACCTGGGATAAAAATCTGGGTGTTTTTAAGACTTTTTAAGGCCTTAAATTTAACATTCTGAATTTTAGACTTTTTAAGACTTTTTAAGACCCCGCGGGAACCCTGAAAGGGTTCACCTGACCTACAATTATAATGTACCACCTAGTAACTACCAAATGCAGAAGAGGGGCTTAAATAAAACAGATAAATGTCGATCTAGCAAACAATCAGCAGAGCAGATATTTCTGTATCAAGACCAGGGGTTTTCCTGACTCAAAATGAGGTGGAGGTGGTGCAAACCTGATGCACACATACATGTGTACCGTGGCTTAACAACACGTAACAAGTGACATATTTTTAGTGTTTAATAATTAAATCATTATAAAACATTAAATTAATTGAAACCAACATTGCAGCTAATGTGTTCATTTACACTTAATAAACTGCAAAGTTGTTTAAAATGAAATGAAATAGAACATAATAGAGCTACATGATTAAGCATTAAAAGACTGTGATTTTGATTCAACCCTCAAAAAATCTTAATTCAGCATTTCTACATTTCAGGTCATTATATTTTCAAGGAGGAAATACGCAGTTTTGGCAGTTCAGAAATCCCAAACAGTGGCCGCGATGATGTCATGATGTCATCGGGTATTGCGCAAGCCAGATGTGTTCGTGTTCGTTCCAACGGTTCATCGGATGCTTTCTTTGAGAAGTTAAGACGAAAGAAACAGAAACTAAAGAGAATGAGTGAGGCATAAGGTAACGTCTGACAATAACCCAGACGTTGTTTTAGTACCAAAAAGAGGATCTTATCCCTTCTGAAAGGGTTTTTAACGCAGGGGGAAACATTGGCTGCGTCCAAATAACCACACTTGCGGTCTTTGCACTACTTACATCGTTTTCCTGTATTTTACCTAAGTGTTCTAGTGGGCGTGAAGCTCCCATGCGTGCATGTAGAATTACTCATTTAATGAGACACACTTAGCAAGTGTACAAATGTAAATCCAGATAGTGGCTGGAGTTCGCACCAAAACGTATTCGTTTTTATTAAGGCTACTTAAAATTATATAAAACATAATCACTCTGAAATTAACATTTGCTGAACTTAAAGATTATATATGATTATCTGAAACTTTCAGAAGCAGAATTCTTGGCACCTGTAAAAACATTTAAATCTTTTAAATAAAAAGTTCTTGAGAAACGTGATCTTTATTTTAAAGTTAAGTAAAATAATCATGATTCTCATTTTATCCAGAAACGTGCAGCTCTATCACATAAGCTTTTTTCATTGTGCTCTTTTGCAATGTTTTGCAGTCTTTGTTGATAGTTGAGTTGTACACAGTCACAGCCATCACCATCTGACACCTTTCTTCCTTTAATCTTGACACAGAAAACCATTTTTACTGCCTTCACTGCTTAATATAATTAAATCAGCTGACTCACTGAGTCAGCTCTGATTGATTCACAGAGCTCTGATTGATTTGCTTGGTGACTGAATTGTTTCAAGGCGGCTGCCTCCAAAATCTCTATGCAGAAAAAAACAGAAGATGGCTGCTGCCACCTTCAGGTGTAGTCTGGTGTAGCCAGACTACATACTGAGCTGGGACTTCATACTGAAAATCAGGAAATAATGATTGCTTTGAATGGACAAGGATCGCCCAAGAGTCCATATTACTTCCACGTAAAGCAACCAATCACATTTTGCATTGTTTGGGGCGTGGAGAAGTCTCCACAATAACAAAACATCATTCACAAATGTCTCTAAAGTTTATGGCAAAATGACAATATCTCTGTACACTAACTGCTTCAAACAAAACTCTTGGACGTCTTTTACTCTTGAATATGTTGATCAGACAGATATGCGTTATTTCAAGACAGACCATTTAAGAAAGCGACACACACTCATCAGAGGATGACTTTAAATCTGCTGAAGTGTTTCCCGTTAAGTGTGCCATATGCATCAGATGCTCAGCCATAAATCTGTGGGCGTACTTTAGGTGTGGCAATGTGAAACACATTCCTGTACTAAATACTAGTATTTATAAGGTATTAACAATTGACCAATAATCCATACATTTAGAATCTGCAACACAAGCTGAAGCAATTACTGACACAATGAATATTTTTGGATAAAATCATGATCACACTTTGAATAACACGCTTGACGTTTCATTATTTAGGAGCGACGTGAGATGAATCACATATTCCTTACTTGAGACACATAATATCTAAATCCATGGTGAGGGAGGGGACGATTACACCTTGAGACATGCCCAAACATCACCTTATTAATGAGCATTTAGCACATAAATAAAGCAATCTCACAAACAAGCCACACGTATTCTTCCCTTCTTGCTTCTGTAGTCTATACGAACAATTCTTGCCTCCAACTGTGATTAAGTGGTCAAATCATAAAGAAAAACAGTTTTTGTGATCATCTGAGAAAACAGCTTGAAATTACTATGAAAACATAATAACCTTCAGATCTTAAAACGTCCTCATTCCAAAAGTAAGTTATTTTAAACTATGCTGCAAACACATCTTGATCCACACTTAATCAGAGACATATAGACCTAAATAGACAAATGTCTACATTTCCAAGCAAACAACATATAGTTTGCATTCAGAAACTTGGCACTTCCAGTCATAAGAAAAAAAATAGGCACACATTTTTTTTTCCGGGTACAATAGCAAAAAACCTGTTTGAATAGTATTAAAAACTATCTGTTAAATTGCAAACATGTTGTACATAAAACATTCAATCCTAGCACATATAAAATGTATTAAGGCCCGTTCACATCAAATACGATAACAATAACTAAGACAACGTTTTAAATATCCTGAATTTTACAGAATAGCAGAGTCCAAACCACAAAAATAAAGATACAGAGAAACAATATGGTAGAGATCCCCTTCAGAGTGTTTTTTAAGCTGATAAACAACAAAACAATGACACCCAAACTACCCATTCTAACATTTAAAAGGCAGCATGCAAGTAGGGCTGCATAACAACTAATCGTTTGCAGAATAGAAGTTTTTGTTTCCATCAAATATGTGTGTGTATTGTGTATAAAAATTATGTATATATAAGCACACACGGATGCAAGAATATAAGAATTATTTTATAATAATATTAAGAAATATTTGCATATGTTTATACATTTTTATATTTATTAGGGCTGCCTAATGATTAGTCACGACTATTCGTTTGCAGAATAAAAGTTTTTGTTTACACAATTATTATACACAGTACATCAACAAATATTATGTATATATAAATACAAACACATGAATGCATATTTTTAAAGGTGACATAGAATGATTGAACGAGTATTTATCCTTGTTCTGTGATGTGACATGTAGACAAAAAAAGTTTTGTTTGGGTCTGTAATGCCTTAGAAGCTTCCTAAAAACCTCTCTCAGATAGCTCTATTAGGGTGGGGTATTTAAACAAGTGGTTTTGCACCTATTTGGCTCCCCCTACTGGCTTAACTTGCAATCTCATTACTGATTGGCTGACTTTGCTGCCACTAAAAAAATTTAGCCAATTATTTTAAAGTGGAGGGGCAGTGAGATGCCTGTGATGTCATAGACATCAGTTTTTCAGATTGGGCCGTTTTCTGGCTGACATTTCTAAAAGAGGAATTACTATTAGACTGAGATGTTTAGCATGTATATCACGTTTTGTATTTTTGTGAATGTGGGTAGACTACCATTATTCAACAAAGACAAGGTAAAAATGTTTTTTTATTCTCTGTCCCCTTTAAGGAAATATATAATATTTATAACTGTATATGATATAAATTATATGTAAATATACAAATGTTTATACACATGCAAATATTTATTAAATGTATACATGAATGTGTGTGCACTTATATATACATAATTATTATACACATTACAAATGCATTTAATATGTAAACAAAAACTTTTATTCTGTAAACAATTAGTAGCGACTAATCGTTAGCCAGCTCTAATATTTATATATAATTTATATTATATATAAATATGAATACTTAATAAATACACATTTTATTTCCCTAAACTTATACGTGTGTGTATTTATTAATATTATACACAATACACACACATAATATGTAAACAAAAACTTTTATTCTGCAAACGATTAGTTGTTATGCAGTCCTACATGCAAGCTTATAATAAAGTTAATAACATTATAGTAATGTTTATAATTTCTGTTCTTGGTGTAAACAGACCTTCATTCTTCTAAGATACTCAACATGAATGAAACACTGGCATTTCTTTAATATACACCGCTGCGCACATTCGATAGAAAACTATACAGCACACTTACTTGACAAATCTTTGATAGAGGGCCAAGGTGACATCATACTTGTTCTCCAACCGTGTCACCGCAGTGTTCACTTTAGGGCTTATAGTGTCCACATTCACATCCATGTTCTTCACAAGGCTGATAAACTGCTTTACACTGCAATCAAATGACAAATTTCAAGATGTAATTTAACATCTTTCAATCACACTCAAGCAGTGCAAAGGTACTTTATAAAATAGAGAGGGTTATCTAAGGATCAAACAGGCCAGACTGATGCACTTTGGTGATCCCAATTGGGAAAAAAATCAGCAATCCTCAATGAAAACTCTTAATTTGACAATATACATACCTCAAACCCACAACCTTCTGGAATTCAGTGAAGGTGAGTCTGGTGCTCTCCAACTCAATGCCTGCGATGAACAAGCACGCTCCCCACAACTGTCTGTTTGAATATGGCATCTGATGACACAAACATTAAAACAATAACATTGTTATTACACAACAACACACCAGAGTGAAAATAACTGTATTATTATTTCAGAAAAAAACCTTACATGTGCCTTGTCCAGGGATCTAATCTCCTTCTCCCAAATTCTCCATGCATGATCACAGATAGGATTGGTGACCTGGAGCTCCTCGCAGAGAGACACAAATTCAGATTCCTTGTCGTCATGACTGGTAAAAAAACAGATACAGACAGTTAATAAGTGATCTCCATAACTACCTATTGTCAGCTTTTTAGAAAACATGACATTTACATTTATGCATCTGATTTTATCAAAACAGCATTACAATGCATTCAACCTATACATTGTTTGAACAGTATGTGTGTTTTCTGGGGTTGAACCCATGACAGTTGCGTTACTAACACACAATATACCTGTTAAGCAACAGACAAGCAATATCAAATGTTGAATTAAAATCTTTTGTTATAAAAAATGTGAGTTTAAACACACTATAAGGGCCAATGTCACAGCTCCCAAATTTTTTTTCTCACTCTTCTAATAGGTAGCATAAGTTGACATCTCTACCAAATGACTATACCATGGTGTAACTATAATAGTAAAAGAGTACATTTTCATGAGGCACGACCTGTGATTTGAGGTTTTGTGATTTTGTAAACACAAAGTGATACAGGCATTATTACCGGACACCAGTGGTCTACTGGTAAAAACAAAACAAGTTCATTGTTTTTCTCCACTGACATCATCAACCACAAACAACAGTCTGCAGCAATCATTTAACATAGTTTATAAGAGAAGAGCCTGTGTGAGAGATGGGATGTTTACCGTTCAGGGGTCAACGCTGTGTTGTCGCTGCTGTCCTGCGATGCCTTCAGTTCTTTCTTCTGCGCGCTCCCGCTGTTGCGCTTTTTCGGCGGCATCTCGACTGTTTCTGATTAATATCGCGTCCGATCACAGCACAGCGAACGAACACAAACCTTGTGCTTTCTGTTAATGTTGTTGTGGTTAGTGGTTGAATGTCAGAGCCCGCGACTGGTTGTTTGGGTCCGCAACTCTCCGCTATTTCCTCAACTACCAAAACGCGGGAAAACTGTTCGACGTAACGTCCGTCACAAATGTGTCACTTCCGGTTAATTATTTTAACAGCAGTCTCTTTAAGGTAGTGATGGTCAACCCGGATCTTTTTAAGGATTCGGGTTATTCTGAGTCACTCACTAATATGATCCGGGTTGTGCGAGTCACTCGAGTCACTTGAGTCACTTGGTCAAAATCTCCCAATTCCAATCGCTAAGTCATACTAATGCCAACCAAGCAACTCGGATCACGCATGCAGCTACGAGTTTATGACTCCTCTGCTCACAAAAAAGGGCTTATGTGACCTGAGGAACTCGTAAAAAACATGCATGCCCGTGGTAACATTATCAATAACATAATTGTAAAAGTTTGGTGTGTTTAGTTTTATTTCATAACGACAAATATATCAACACCACATTTAGAAGATGTCAGGCTTGGTTGACTTGGACGTGAGAGGAACGTGTCCTGTTTCAGATTGACTTAAAAGATCCACGATAGGCTTCGGTTAATCTTGTGAGTGAGTCCCAGACAGAACCGCTCGCCCGGTCCTGCACGGGTCCTGTGAGTGAACCACTCACGTCACTCTGAGTGACTCAGTCAACAAGAGGAGCCGTGTACGTCCGTCGGTGGCGGATCTTTCCAGCAGCACTGCTGCAGCAGTCCTCGTATTTAAAAATGTTAAACATTTGCAGCTTCTACCCAAAACATTGTGCCAGTCAAATATTTCAACAGATTAGCCTACATGAGTCAGTGGGTTAACGAGCAAGGCTTGTTTCTCCTAGCCCAGGATTCAAGCTCTATGAGTTGAGTCACTCTCTGTGTGAATCCCCGAGCCGCCGACCAACTCATTGTCGCACGCACGCATCCCTTTGTACTCGGACTCGGAGCTGCAAGAAATAATGATCCGGAATAGCAGCTTTTGGTTCACTCGGTACCCCCAGTCGACATTTGGTGATGTAAATTAACTCGTTGTTGCAAGTTATAGAACCTATGGCAGCTTATGTAGAGTTATTTGTTGTAATTCTGTTGTAAACATTTGAAGAGCTTTGTGTTTGATACAATTTCTCATTTTTAATGCAAAATCTGAGAGGACTCAACTGACTCGGGTTAATGGTCACTAAGGACTCATGGTTCTCGAGTCATTTTAGGGATCGGGTTAAATGATCCGAGTTTCGGGTGACTCGCTCATCACTACTTTAAGGAAAGTCTCCCTTCTTGGGGGGCATTTTGCAACGCATCCGGACAGCTGTTTTCACGAAACTTGAATGGGAAAGCATTTTGTAGTCTTGGGTTTTAAGAGCATACAGTAAGATTCAGAACAAGAGCATATTATTATGTAATACCCACTGTGAATAAATTGGTCAAAGATAATGTACGGTATATTTAACTGTCTGGGCCTCATTCCAACTACATTTAACTTTTATGAATTACTGCTACATTTAACTTTCATGAATTAAGAGTCCATTCGAAAAATGGTTATCTTTAAATGTTCAAGGCTTAGTTTCTGCCATACGATTGTATTTAAAATGCAAATACGCTTAAATTAGAAGTACTTAAACAAGTTTTGTAACAGATGTTTAGTCATCATGGGTGTAATACGGATTTATAAACAGTTGTAGGCTATGGAGACTGGTTGTTTAAAATTTGCTGACAATACTCCCTGTTTAAAAAGATAAGACATGCCTAGAATTAATAATAATGATAATTGATAATTCTCTCAAAGGTAAAATGAATGGGGAAACTTTTTTTTATCATAACAACTCAAAAATATAAGCCTGAATAATAATAACAGATTCAATGTTTATGTATGTCATTTAATTAAGATGTTAAAGGGATAGTTCACCCAAAAATTAAAATTCTGTCATCATTTACTCACTCCCATGTTGTTACAAAGCTGTATAAATTTCATTGTTCTGATGAACACAAAAGAAGATATTTTAAGAAATGTTTGTTACCAAACCATTTGTGGACCCCATTCACTTTCATAGTAAGCAAAAAGAATACCATGGAAGTAAATGGGGTCCACGAACAGTTTTGTTACAAACATTTCTCAAAATATCCTCCTTTGTGTTCATCAGAACAAAGAAATTTATACAGGTTTGTAACAACATGAGTCAGAAAATTATGACAAAATTTTAATTTTTAGGTGAACTATCCCTTTAAACATAACCACTTCATATAGTAGAAATAATGGTGTGTGACACCGTGAATCAAGTCACTGAGACTTAATTTATGTATAATACTTTTATTATTTTAAAGAAATTGTCATCTACTGAAATGTAAATTGAGTTTTTGATACTAATTATAATATGAGTGATATATTAGGCAAGTCATTACACTTGCTGCATCCTTTTTGATTTTTTTAAAAATATAATGCACAACATATTTTTGAATATTCATTTAATTTATTTCCTCACATGTCAAATTAAATAGTGATATAATATTGGTCATATTTCTTCCCTCATTTAAATAAACATTTATCTCCCTTTCCATACCGCTGAGCAAACCATACATATGTGCAGTTTCCCAGACAGGGCTTAAGACTAGTCCCAGACTAAAATACATGTTTGAGCTGTCTCAACTAAACACTATTTTAAAATATATCAGTGCCACTGTTTTGTTACAAGATGCACAGCAGCAATGTGTTTTTGGTAAGGTATGTTTTTAAAAACAACATAATTGTCCTAATATAAATAAGGCCTGGTCCTGGCTTAATTTAAACTCTGTCCAGGAAACCACCTCATAAAGTTGCACTGTTCTCTATGTGTGATAAACATTTATAATTAGTCTAATGCTTTATTGCATCTGGAAGTTAGATTTAATTATACAGCTCATCCCATAATTTGTGCGCTTTTCCATTAAGAATGACTTAAAATATTGCCACTATTTAAAAAGATGAAAAAAATGTATTTGACATAAACAGGAGCAAAGGCACTTTTGTCCTTTGTCTGTCTGGAGTGAGAGATGTAATAAATAAAATGGCCTATTTGAAACCCGGCACCCTTGAGAAACCATCACCACAGCAACTTTCAAATCTGCATTGATATAATACAGAAAAAATAAACATATGCACTGAAGAATGTGACAAATAAATTCCAATCATATTACTTTTTGGCACACGCATCTCCAGGTTTCATCAGGATTTTTCTTGTATACAGAGGGTACTCGTATTATACACAAATAAATGGCAAAATATTATAGCTTGCAGGTACAGGCCATTAGACTTGGCCATGGATACTGACATTATTTCTTGATCTAATGGCATACACAGACTTGAGGTGCTTGTAACAGTATCCTGAAAGAAAATGAAAAAACAATTGTCCAGCAATAAACTCCTCAACTGACCTAAACAACGACGCACAACTTTGAGTTGAGCAGTTATTTGATGCTTTAGGGTGTAATGTAAAAATACAGTACATGAACAGATGTATGTCAGTCAGGGAGAAAAGAAACCCAGAGAGAATCTTGTTATATTTTTTCAGGGAGAGAGATATCTCCAAATCTTAAATGTCCACTGTTTTTGGGCAAGGTCCATATATAGGCTATGCTCACAGGAGCATGGTGACCGGTTTCTCCAGGAACTTGCGGAACTCAGCGAGCCATTGTGCACCAACAGCACCATCTACCACCCGGTGATCACAGCTCAGAGTCACAGACATCATGTTAGCAATGTCAAACCTATGAGAGACACAAGTCCAGGTAAAAAATACACATCACAGAAAAACTATAAAATGTTAACTTATATCAATTAATTTCGCTCACCCTTTATCGTTGTCCGCAGGAAGCAGTCTCTTTTCTGAGCCACCAACAGCTAGAATGCACGCTTGGGGTGGATTAATAATAGCAGAGAAATTCTTGATTCCATACATTCCCAGATTAGAAATAGTGAAAGTGCCACCCTAAAAAAGCAAGCAAATGTTGAAACCAGACTGCTTGCAAGAAAAATATATTATTTTTAGTTTAAACAGTTTTTTATGATACACACCTGGAATTCATGTGGTAGCAGTTTGCCCTCTCGTGCTTTAGATGCTAACATGGCCACGTCTTTACTTATAGATACTAGGCCCTTAATATGAGCATTAAATACAATAGGAGTGATCAGACCCATAGGCGTACTGACAGCAACACTAACATCCACCACGTGATTTCTGTGAAGACAACAAACATTGAAATTACACAGATGCACTGTGCATTATATACTGTAGTAATATGTGAAAGTAATGCTGCCCTCATATGGCCTGAAGCGGTTTTGCAATGTGGGTGGTCACTTACTGTCTGATGACTGTATCCATCCAAGAGGAGTTAGCCTCTGGTACCTTTAAACAGGCTAGAGCCGAGGCCTTGATAATGAAGTCATTGACCGAGAGTTTGATGTTGTCTGCTTTCACCTCCTGATCGTGAGGAGATTAAGAAAATAAAGAAGAGTTAGGATAGAAATATACACACAATAATGAGTCAAAAAAACTGAGATCACTTACAACATTGAGTTCTTTTCTGAGTTCAAGCACTTGGTCCATGTTGACATCCACAGACAAGTAATAATGGGGAATAGTCTGTTTAGACTGCATCAGCCTCTGGGCAATCACCTACAGAGAGCGAAACGGGGCATTATGGGTAAGATACAGCTAAACAGAAATACATAAACATACATGTAAAGAAGATCGTAACTCACCTTGCGAATGTTGGTGATAGGGATGTCTGTGAATGTTCCTGTAGGTACGGCAGCAACAGCTGGGGCAGCTGCAGGGGTGAAGGTGGGTGGAGCTGGGCTGGGGGCAGCAGCTGGTGCCTGGTATTAAAACAGAAGTGCTTTTTTACAACAAATACAGTGAAGCATTTTTGTGTTTTACTTCCAACATCAATGCTTTGTTTCAAGATAAGATTTTGTGTGTTTGGATCCTCTGGGATTTGATGACTTACAGGACTGGGTTTAGATGGAACGAAACTATCAATATCCTTTCTGGTAACTCTTCCATCTGGTCCACTTCCTATGGAGACATCAGTATTCAAATGTGAATCAGACATAAACAGTAAACACCTCTCTGATCACAGGCACTTTTCCAGAGTCATTAAAAACAGCAGTTGTAAAGCCTCTCCTAAAAAAGAGTAACCTAGACAAAACCATACTTAGCAACTACAGACCTATCTCAAATCTTCCGTTTATAAGCAAGATCGTTGAAAAGGTTGTTTTCAATCAGCTGAACAAATTCTTAAACTCAAATGGCTATCTGGACAACTTTCAATCTGGTTTCCGTCAGCATCACAGCACAGAGACAGTGCTCATAAAGATAATAAATGATATTTGCTTAAACTCTGATTCAGGTAAAATATCAGTGCTGGTGCTACTAGATCTTAGTGCTGCCTTTGACACAGTAGATCACACCATACTCTTACATAGACTGGAAAACTGGGTAGGGCTCTCTGGGATGGTTCTCAAATGGTTTAAAACATACCTACAAGGAAGAGGTTACTATGTGAACATAGGTAACCATAAATCTGAGTGGACATCCATGACATGTGGAGTCCCACAGGGTTCAATTCTTGCACCGCTTCTGTTTAATTTGTATATGCTTCCACTTGGTCAAATAATGAAAAAGAACCAAATTGCTTACCACAGCTATGCAGATGACACCCAGATATACTTAGCCCTGTCACCCAATGACTACAGCCCCATTGACTCTCTATGTAAATGCATTGATGAAATTAACTGTTGGATGCGTCAAAACTTCCTCCAGTTAAACAAAGACAAAACCGAAGTCATTGTATTTGGAAATAAAGATGAAACTCTCAAAGTTAACACATACCTTGACTCTAGGGGTCTAAAGACACAAAATAAAGTCAGAAATCTTGGTGTAATTTTAGAGTCTGACCTTAATTTCAGTAGTCACGTGAAAGCGATAAGCAAATCAGCTTACTACCATCTCAGAAATATTGCCAGAATTAGATGTTTTGTCTCAAGACAGGACTTAGAGAAACTTGTTCATGCTTTCATCACCAGCAGGGTGGATTACTGCAATGGACTCCTTACTGGGATCCCCAAAAAGACCATTAGACAGCTGCAGCTCATACAGAACGCTGCTGCCAGAATTCTGACCAGAACCAAAAAATCTGAGCACATCACTCCAGTCCTCAGGTCCTTACACTGGCTTCCTGTTACATTTAGAATAGACTTTAAAGTATTGTTACTCGTTTATAAATCACTTCATGGCTTAGGACCCAAATACATGACAAATATGCTAACTGAATATAAACCTAACAGATTACTCAGATCATTAGGATCAGGTCAGTTAGAAATACCAAGGGTTCACTCAAAACAAGGTGCGTCAGCATTTAGCTTTTATGCCACCTCTAGCTGGAATCAACTTCCAGAAGAGATCAGATGTGCTTCAACAGTAAACACTTTTAAATCTAGATTAAAAACACATCTGTTTAACTCTGCATTTACTGAATGAGCACTGTGCTGCTTCACACTGACTGCACCTTTAACTCAAGTCACTTTACTCCTGTTTTATTCTTTTTAACATTTTAAACTGTTTTATTAAAATCACATTTATTTTCTTTAATTGTTATTTTAAATTCTCATGTAACTTTGTCTTTATTGTGATCTTATCGTGTAAATCTTATTTTACAATTTCTTTTTCTTTTTTATATATTGTTTTCTCATTTCTGTGTAAAGCACTTTGAATGACCTCTGTGTATGAAATGTGCTATACAAATAAACTTGCCTTGCCTTGCCTTGCCTACAAGAACTTAAATAATAAACTCAGTAAGCCCAGTGTCATTCTTTTTTGGGTCACATCTCAGAAAACATTAACTAAAACCAGTGGTCTCGTACCTGTGACTTGAGCAATGTCAATGCCCTTCTCAGCAGCAAGTTTCTTTGCTAGAGGGCTGGCAAACACTCTGCCTTTTCTAGGAGCGGCAGGTGCAGCGGTAGGCGCTGGGATTGGAGCAGCAGGGGCTGCTGCTGGGGTGGCCACCTGAGGATTGAGTTTTAGAGAAAATCAGAATTCTATATATGACACATATCCTAAAATTACTCTTTATTGATCACATTTATAAGTCTGGATTAATCAAAGCCCTCTGGAGCAAGAGTTTATGTTTCTGTCAGATCAGTCTATTCTTGATAGCCACACCAATAAAACTGATATTGCATGATTAAAATATTGCAAAACATTACAAATATTTCAGTGACCTTTCCCTTGAAGCCATAACACAAAACTGTTCGTATCGCAATGGTACTAACAGACCTTGACCTACATAGCAGTGACCACATTTAGGTTGCGACATATAAAATACATTACATCACATTATGGCAAGTTGCTCATGTTATCATAGTGCTGATGCAACACTTATGTGTAGAGTAAATGCTTGCTGCTAATTGTGCAGATGCATTGAATACATCTCTGCATCTAAAGATGCCATAGAATAAAAAACTGTATTTACCTAGGCATAGATGAATAATAAGAGTTCTGTACATGATAATGAAATATCATGACCCTCTTAACGTGTTTTGTTTCTTCATTCTTATTTAAACCTCCTGCATGCAAGAGACTGCTGGAAAACAGACCAATCTCAACATAACACTGACTGTTATGTAACAGTTGAGATGTACGCCCCAACATGTTTACTAATGTGAGCTACTGGCATGAGCCTCAGAGCAGAGCAATGGAAGTATAGACGGTTTCAGCAGTAACAACATAAACAAGCGTCTTTCTTGGTCAACATGTAACTTCCGGTAAACTCCGCTAAGAATAAATAACAATAAAGTATTTTAGACGTATTATTATTTATATAACAAGCAAAATAAACAACACATAGATTTATTACCTAGTAAACCAAAACATTTGTTATTTTCGATGAGGTATTTGTTCAAGAGTTCAGTTTAGCAACTAGTCAGACCATTTAAGAAACCTGAAACCGGAAGTAAAGCTCGGACCAGACATGTATCGCGTCACCGCACGTGCGTCTAATGAAACTAATGGTCTCTGCGGAACAAAAAAGGGGGCGTTTCCCAATTTTGGGGTGTTTTCAAACTGGGATTAGGCGTTTTAACAATCCAATCAAAAAAGTACAGAAGCCCTGAAAAGCCATACATCATTATTTTTAAGAGAAGGAGGTCTCTGCAGAACAAAAAAGGCGTTTCCCAATTTTGGGGGTCTTCAAACTGAAATAGGTGTTTTTCCACCTCTTTGTCTGATTGGTTCAAATGGAGTGCCTTATATAAATAAAATACAAAGTCCTCTCACGCTCTGTTGCTCGTTTTATATACATATTTTGAAGCGCAACAACATAATACTGCCATGGCATGGTAAAAATAGTCTATGAATGATTCAAGATTACTTCACAGTTTTTGAATAGATTACGCCAAATGATCTTTCTTTTTTTGTGATTTTGACACAATAAATAGTTTGTATCCCTTTCCATATTTTATTTTTCTGACTGAATTACATTATTGATATGTAGTTGCCTTTCCAGTTAGCGATTTAAAATTATGTCAAACGTTTCCTTTAGGCGTATTCGTAAAGAAAAATTTTTCATAAGTCTGTACTTAGGCACTCAGAAAAAGTGACATGCCGTATTATTTTTTTATTTCTTTATTTTCATTTTTTTTGTACATAAATCATTGATCAAGAGAATACATGAAAAAAAAAATGATGTATGGCTTTTCAGGGCTTCTGTACTTTTTTTATTGGATGGTTAAAAACGCCTAATCCCAGTCTGAAAACACCCCAAAGTTGGGAAACGCACCCTTTTTTGTTCCGCAGAGACCTGTACTTGGAGAAACCTCCTTCTCAAAAAAATGCATTTGGGAATCGCCCAATCAATTTGAGTCAATCAGACAAAGAGGTGGACTAAAACCTATTTCTGTTTGAAAACGCCCCAAAATTGGCAAACGTCTCTTTTTGTTCTGCAGAGATCTTCCTCTCGAGCAATCAGAGCAGAGCTCAACATTATTATTCATGACTATTCCAAATACGTCAAACAAATTAGCGTCGCACACCTGAAGTCAATAGATAGGTGCGTAGGATAAGACGACAAAAAGTCTCAAAATGTACAAAGAACAATTCCCGCACACTATCTGCTTGCTGAAAAAATGTATTTAATGAAAGTTGCGTTGCAACGTTTCGATCAACTGATCTTCATCAGGCAACTGCAATTGTTACAAACATCATCAAATATAAATGGACAAATGTCCAATCACAATGTAGAAAAACAAATCACATGATAGGTGCATCATTCAAAATAGTCACATGATTACATCTCAATTCAATAATCTCATGATATCATTTAATATATGTAACCCGATACACAACTCATATGTAAGTCTAATACACAATTCAAAGCATCACATTAAAAAGTGCTTCATCATTTAACCCTAAAGGTGATAAAGTTTGAAGAGTATCGATCCAATAGAGTTCACGTCTCAGTAATAGTAAATCAATATCACCACCTCTAGGTGGCATATTCACCTTTTCAATTCCACAAAAGCGTAGTGAGGAAACATCATGATTAAGTGCATTAAAATGGGTCGCTACCGGGTAATTCATATCCTTTCTTCTGATTGAACTTTTGTGTTCACTAATTCTTAGCTTAAGTTGACGTGTTGTTTTTCCCACATATCCCAAACCACAAGGACAGCGTATCAAATAAATCACGTGTGTAGAGACACAAGTGATTACTGACTTAATGTCAAACTTTTTTCCGGTTCTAGGATGACTAAAAAAAGAAGTTTTGAAGGTGTTGTTACATTGTGCACAATTTCCACAGCGATAATTTCCATTAGGTAAAGGGCTGATTAATCTCTGTGAAGGACTCGGAGTATTCTTCTGAAATTGCGCATGTACAAGACAATCTTTTAAGTTCCTAGCCCTTCTAAATACAATCAATGGGGGATCTTGAAAAATGGCACTTAATTCTGAATCGGAAGACAAAAGGTGCCAATGTTTTTTGAGGATCGATCTAATCAGATGAGATTGAGAAGAATGGGTAATAATGAAAGTGAAAGAATGTTTTTTAGATAATTTGGTCTTCTTTTTTAACAATTCAGAGCGTGTCTTAAGGAGAGTTACATTAAAAGCTTCGTCAATCCATTTAGAGGGATATCCCCGATCTAAGAATTTATTTTTCATAATTAAAGCCTTCTCTATGAAATCAGTGTCAGAATGGCAAATTCTTCTTAGTCTGAAGAATTGACTTTTTGGAAGGCCCTTTTTCAAAGCGATAGGGTGAAAGCTGTTGGCTAAAAGTAATGTGTTGCGATCAGTGTCTTTTGTGTATAGAGTCGTAATCAATTTCCCATCATTTTTCAAGACCCACATATCAAGAAAATGTACTTTTGTGTCATTGATCTCACAAGTGAATTCCAAATCCTCGATAAAGCTGTTCAAGATAGACACAAATTTACTAACATCATTTTGATTGCCCAAAAAAATACAAAACACATCATCAATATATCTGTACCATTTCAAGATCTGAGAAAAATATGGATTTTTTTCAGGATTACACACAAAACAATGTTCAAAATGACCCACAAACAAATTAGCGTAATTGGGGGCAAAAATCGAACCCATAGCTGTACCACTTATCTGAAGATAATAGTCTTTATCAAAGCTAAAATAGTTATATTTCAGAACATATTTAGCCATATCGATCAAAAAATCAGTCGGAGGTGTAACATCACTCCGTGTAGAAAGATAATACTTCAGGGCATCTAGTCCCTTCTCATGTGAGATGTTGGTATATAGACTAGTAATGTCCAAAGTCAGTAACAGAGCATTCTCAGGTAAATCATGTAATACAGAAATCTTGTTGATAAAGTCAGTTGAGTCCCTAATGTAGGCAGGTAAGGCCTGTACATAAGGTTTGATGAAATAGTCCACATACTGAGATAAAGGAGCTAATAGGGAATTAGTCTGTGCCACAATGGGGCGACCTGGAGGGTCTGTTAACCTCTTATGTATCTTAGGTAGAGTGTAAAACACAGGTATCACAGGATGTAAACAATTCAAGAATTGAAACTCAGCTTGAGATATCCAATCTAACGCTTTAGCATTTTCCAAAAACTTTTGAACATCAGTTTGGAACCTCTTAGTAGGGTGATTAGGAAGTTTTTTATAGAATTTCAAGTTTTGTAATTGTGAGAGACATTCTTGCTGGTACTTAGTCAAATCTTGGACTACAATAGCCCCTCCTTTGTCCGCTGGTTTAATGATAATCGACGGGTCATTAATCAATTCAGCAAGGGCTTTTTTCTCAGGAAGAGAAAGATTGTGAGACAGTTTCTTAGACACGGAGCAGGATTTCATAATATCTTATGAAAGGACAAATCGTAGAGTTGTTAATGGACCTGTAAAAACGTTTCTGGATAGTTTTTGAACTTAATAAAGTTATATACCTTCTATGTAAATATCAAAGAACAATTTAACATTATTTCAATGCATTCTTTGGCACCTTTTACGCATTGTCAGTTATAGTAATAACAATGATATTATTGTTGAGCAAGGCTAAAGAAGAAAATTGTCATCGGTGACTGCAAGCCCAAATAAACAAAGGGAAAATAAGCAGCAGAAGTGTTATTAAAATAACAGAGCTCTTTACCGGTGTGGGGGCAGGAGGTGGACTTGTAGCCACACCTGTTTCCACGTAGTCCGCAAAGGCGCCAATATCGGATTCCTTTTCCACAATGATGCAGAGGGGAGTGCCGAGAGGAACATCTCTAGTGCCCTCTGAAATCATGATCTTAGCCAGATATCCCTCTTCCTGCACCTCAAAACCTGAAAAGAAAATTCAACACCTCAAACTTTTCCATAAATGTAGTTTATAGATATATATCAGGTATCTTTTTAAATCCACTATGGAGATGAAAAGGTGTATGCACAACCCCAAAAACAGACTATTAAAATAGTTGCTTTACATTTATCAAAATAATGTAAGAAATTATTTAGTTTAGAATATTTAAGCCGAAATAATGGACGTACCAATTGTTGCCTTATCGGTCTCAATTTCGGCTAGCAGGTCTCCCTCACTCAGCTTCTCACCCACCTTTTTCTCCCAGCGCTGCACTGTTCCCATAGTCATTGTAGGGGAAAGAGCTGGGAGAAGTACCTAATATGCAGGAAAGACTTTTATTTGTTTTTTAGTAATTGCATACAGTTTTGACTGTTGAATTTTTTATTCAATTTGTACATTTACAACTTTCATCTGTGCCTAACATCTAATACCTTCATGTGGGCTGGGTAAGAGCTGCCAGGAACTTGTGAAGGTGCTGGGGAAGCAGCAGGTGCTGCTGGAGGGGGCGGCGCAGCTGCTGCTGCAGAGGCGGAGCCAGCGAGTTTATCCAATGTTAGGTCCTTAAAGGCAGCGATGAGGTCAGGCCTAAATGTCAAAGGATGAACAGGTGACACACATTAAGTGGAGAATTTATGTAAACACAACACCACACAAAAAAAAGAAAGAAAGAAACAAGCATAGCATAATATTAATTTGTATACTATCAATTGTGATTTTCCTGTCATGATGTTCTGATCATTCCAGTTGAAAATTGCTTACGTGTCCACGGTAATACAGATGATTGATCCAATGGGTATATCTCTTGTACCCTCAGGAACCAAGATTTTGGCGAGGTAGCACTCATCCTGTATTTCAAATCCAACTGTAGCCTTGTCTGTTTCAACCTGACCAAATTAAAATGGCACAGTCTGTACATTGTCGTTGGTTTATAGTTAAAACCTTTAAAAAAAATAGCAGATTGTACCTCAGCAATCAGATCTCCCTCATTGATTTTATCACCTTCCTTCTTCTCCCATCGTGCAATGGTGCCCAGCTGCATTGTGGGGGACAAAGCAGGTAGCTCCACCTGTAATATTATTAATAATATTAATATGGTTAAACTAACAGAAACAATTACTCATCTGAGCAGAAGATACATTTACATTGCGAACCACAGAATTGAGCATCGAAGAGTGAAACATATGATCTGCTCTAAGTAGCAAATAACCAATGTATAACCATTATGCTGTATATGAAGAACATACACTGGCGGATCATTTTGTGCATTTACAGCAATAAGAGAAACTGTAATGTCTTTAGAGACACTATGTTTCAGAAAGATATCAAGCAAACGTTTGTATGGATCTCTACCAGCCCGAATAGCTCGTGCAGAATTGCTTAAATACCCTGGAGAAGGTGACACCAACACATAAAGCAATGATGCAACAGACCACTGCTAACAGAAACTCACTAAAAATAAAAACAGGAAAACTACACAGCTTTAATTTTAACATATATCTTATATTACATGCACATAATCTTTTCGTTTAATACCCACTTTTTACAAGAGAGCTCAAATGTTTTCATTTATTGTGTTTTAAAAACTAAAGGAAGAGCATTTCAATGAAGGGAGGAGAATCGGACAACCATGCATGAGCCACCATAAAGGAACACAATTTAAAAATGTATGTATCAACACAGAAGACTTACAGTTAGCCTAGCTTACCTTCTGATGAGGCGGTAGGCTGTACACTCGCGTGCTTTGACTGAACCCGGCCGTTTGCCTGTGCAACACCCATGATGTGTTACTAAGGATGCTGTTGTACACACGTCGACCGTGACACAGGCTCCGGATCCGAGCAGGGCCGTTGGAGTGGTATCGTTTGAGATGGTGGCAGGATACCGGTCCGGATCGAGGACTAGAAGCGGGGCCCGAGAGGACACTGGGCCGGGTTAGCCTGACAGACGGCCTCACTCGCAACGCTAAACGTAACATTTTTAAAAGTGAACAACCCTGATAAACTAAACTGGATATAAATACAGCTACTCTGGTATCAGGATATCTGACACCTGTGGAAGCAGCGGTCTGTCCCCCCCAAAACCTTACAAACAAGCTCACTTTCCAATGACCTCCCCGCTTCAAAACATACCACTTTACGACAGACACTCTCCTTCGCTTCGTCCGCCGGGTGACGCAGCGGGGTTGCCAGGTTTACAAAATCCCCTTTATTGATTATCATAGGTGATTGGGATTTTTTGATTGGGTTAGCATCCAACAAAACCACTTTCTGTAAAACAAAATTAATTATATACACCACAATATGTTTGAGACTGGCTCTGGTGTTTGTGAGATCGTGGAAATTATAGAAATGGTTGAATGTTCATATCCTTTATAAAGGATGCTTTGTTTTACATATACATTTGCGCTTTCATTTTTATTTTATAATATACTTACGTTTGTATATAAACTACTCTTCTAGAGCAGATTTACGACAGTGTATATATTTTTCTATGAAAAATCAAATTATGAATATGTGGCAACCTGCGAACTGTCAAAGCCAGTGTCATAAACTGTCGTAAAAATGCCGTAAAGCAGAAATTCAGAGTTTCTGTACAGAACAGTCGCACATTTGTGATTTTTGTGGCTCTTGTATAGCGACTCAATTTATGTTACAAATGTACATTAAATTCAGATGTATATAAACAATAATTAAAATATTAAATTTTAATATTAAATAATTTGTAAATATTTTTGACATTTTTCATCATTGACACCTGAATGCCATAGTTGCAGGTAATTTTTATGTATCATACAGACAACAAGCAATATACTGTACTGATAACAAAACAACAGCATGTGCTTAGAACAGCATTTATTGTAATGCATTTTCAACAAAATAGAAAAATATAGAATACAGTAAATGCAAGAAGCCTCATATAATGTTTTGTTATGTTGGAAGTGCATCGGTCTGTTTTGTGTCTATTTGACGATTTTAGTGAGGGCCGCTGCACGCCTCTCTGTGTTCTTGAACAAGGCACGAATAAGACTTTTCATCTCATTGCAGGAAAATTCCACTGCCAGAGGTCCTTTTCCTTCAGCCCACCTAAAAATACACAAAATAAATAAAAAAATACATTACAAAGTGTTCCCAACCATAATTTACTTGGGTAACCCTTGAGATTCAGATTAAGTAGTTGATATAAACTTTTTATATTTATTTAATCATTTATATTTTATACAGTAATTTTATTTGGCATTCGCTAAAGTAAAACAGAAATCAAATTTAACCTTTGAAAAAAATAGTTTGGATACGTAAACAAATCACCTGTCCACTATCTCCTGTAGACTAGCACTCAGCACAATCGAAAGCTCTTTTAAGGACATCCATTTCTTTACATAGACTGGAACCTCTTCTTGATATTTTTTGTTCTTGTTTTCATCTGGCAATGGGATGAAGACCAGTGGGCCTTCCTCAATGATGGTTTGACAAAGTGTTCGCAGACGGTCACCATCCTCATTGGAGATGTCCTGGAATAAGTGCTCTGGTTATTTTATGCTGTTAACATCGCAAGTGCTGTCAAAATGAAAACAATGAGCATTATGATACTGCCTTACCTCCAACATCATAATCTTATTAATCAGCTCGCATATGGCAGTATTGAGTAGTGTCCCCATTGCTTTACAGTAAATATTAACAGGCAAAACATCTTGCCAAACTTTTCCCAACCTCCTCAGCTGATGAATTACCTACAATACAGAACAAATTCACCTTTGAATAAAATGAAAGCATTAATGACAAGTATATTTCTGCACTCAAAGCAAAAACAACTTTTTCTTGGGTTTGATCATACTTGTCTGATAGCCTTGCTGGCTACGGAGAAATTGTCTTCATCATCCAAGCTTGAAAAGTTTCGTGCCGTGGACAGTCTCTCCAACATCTCTGCTTTTTGAACATTCATTTGTGCCACAAAGCATCGAGCACCTTATAAAAAAACCGAAACAAACAAGTTAAGGCATATTAATCGTAACCTGGTTTCAATCATAAATCACCCTTTCACCCTTACCCAGTCTTCTAAATCCTGGGACCAAGTCAACAAAATATGCCACTCCATTTTTCAAGGGAAGATGAGGTTTGAACTGGTGACCCAAAGTTAAAAGGTGGTGAGCGATGAACATGCAGTTATTGTGCTGGATGGCAGCCAAGTGAGGCAACTTCAGAAAGTTCTCCCTGATTAAAAAATGCACCAATACATTTTAACAACAGTACATAAGGCATACTGCTATGAAGAAAGAAAGACAACTTACTTGTGATATGTAGGCACGACATCATAAAACAGGTGAAAAATGTTTCGGACAGTGTAGAAAAGTTGAACTGCACTGAAAGAGGCATACCACAAATGTATGTATTATGTCATTCAGAAGCATATTCATAAAATAATAAAATTCAAAGTGTGCAATCCCTGCTACATACCACTGGGGGGAGCTGCCCACTGCCTCAGACAGAGTTCGTATGGCCAAGTCCATTAGCTGCTGCACTGACTCGCTAATGCGACACACAGGCAGGCACAGTGTCTGCTGACCCAACTGCTTCTCATTCTCCAGGTTTTGCTGATCATGATAACCACCTTTCTTAACCAGCTCCTTCTTCTTTTCCTTCTCCCCTCCAGGAGGATTTGGTAGTTTAGGGATGGAAAGTTTATAGTCTGGAGTGATCTGAGGGTAAGAAGTCGATCGTGTGAAAACTAATGTATGATTTTTGATATTTAGTAGTACATGAGCTATCTTACTTTCACTGTGTTGTGCATCTCTGATGTCATCAGTTTTCGTGCAGCTACAATGACATCCTGGCATTTTTTGCTTGCGAAATGACAGTTGACGTTCCTGGCATATTTCAAGAGGTCTGTTGAGTCGCCTGTGAGGTACCCCATTTTTTTCAGACTGCTCTCAAAATCCTCAGTCTGTTTAATAACCTGAAAACAGAATTACATATTGTATTACAAAGACCACAGTTTTCCGAGAAGACAGTCCATAGGCCTTGATGACTCTTACCTCACTATACTCGGCTAGCTGACTACTGTTAGTCGGTATGGAATGAACCAAGCATTCACGAATTATGCAGTCGGACATCTCCTCCCAAATCAGTTCCCCTAATATCTCAGACACTTTCTTTTCACCTACAAAGACATCTAAATAAAAACACAAACAGCAATAAAAAAAGTCATACAAAAAATTAAAGGTCACGTTCTTTCTGATCCCATTTTTTAAACTTGTGTGTAATTTTGCTGTTAGAGCATAAATAATACCTGCAAAATGATAAAGCTCAAAGTTTACTGCCAGGCGATATATTTTCTTTAACAGAATTCCCCTTTCAAAGCCTACAGCAAAAGGCCGGTTTGGACTACAGCCCTCTCCTTCCTGATTAAATGACGTCAATAAAAAATCTTTTAACTAAGCTCTTCCCACAGGAATATGTCAGTCGCCAGCTTTGGCTCAAACGGCTCTGGCTAAGCTAAGCTGCTGTCATCAGCCACGGCTAAAATATTTTTTTGTTAAAGTTAATTTAATATAGCAATTAAATGAGATTTTGGCCGTACCAAAAAGTTGTTTATGTAGTGTCTTTAGCACAGTGAGCACTTTGGTGTAAACCTGGCTGGGATTTGGATGTTCTGCTTTGGTTTCTTCACACTGCAGACTCAAAATTGTGCCCTGCTCAGGCTGACTGCTCACTTCCACAACCAACGCCGGGTATAAGATTAGAGGCTTCAGCATGTATTTAAACAACACCTGCCCTATAGGATGAACAAAGTCAAACAGTCTTAAAAATACAGTTCAATATGAAGAATATTTGGTACATAAGGAGTGGAAGTTTAACGGTATTCATACCAAACAGTTTGATCTTTTTATGGAGCTCTCCTTGAACTGAGAGGGCCTGGAGAATACTGGTAAGAAGAGGATGAGGAAGAGAATCATCTGCCATAGATGCTCCTGTGTTCAAATGAAGCGCTGTCGTCAGGAAGGACTTCATGCTAGTGAGCTCTGTGGAAAAAAAAATTGTTAAAAGATCAGAAAAAGGCACAAAGTACTGCTACAGTACAGCTGGGTGATTCCTGCGAAATTAGACTTATGAGGTGTTTTGATAAAAAAGTAAATGCAAAGTAAGAGTATCGAAATAAGATGCATACAGTTATAAACATCTCTTCATGTACTATTTTGCACATGATTTCAAATGACATCATACAAACCAATTTTGTTGTTTTTTTCCACATTAAAGGAGAACATTTTCATTACCGCAACGTGTCCATGACTGGATTTGGGTTCTTTGACATGGAAATATTTATAATTAAAAAATCTAAAAAATAAAAAGCTTCAGTGCATGTTATACTATAAACATTAACAGTAAAGAAACATGTGCTATTTGGTGATCATTGGTAAATGTAGAGATAATAATAAGGAATATAAATGTGTCCAAGACCAATTTTCTCATCCTCCACAACAAATTTCAATCATTGTTCGAACCCTGAAGGAACTAACATTTAAAAAAAAAATAGTTGGAAGGGAAATAATTGACTGTGACACTCAAGATGGCTACCAGGTAAGCAGTTCTTTTTTTAACTCCAGATAAAAGTTAAGATTTTGTTTGTCATAGTACCTAGACAACTTTTTAGTTCTCATTACCGAAACATGAGTTTGTAAATGCATATATTTTATGTAATATCATGTTGCGGTAATGATCATTTTTTATAATGATAATCTAAAAAAATTTAAATAATTCTATTGAAAATAGTTTTTTAAATCCTCAGACCTTAATCATATATGTGCAAAAAAAATTGGCTTAAAGGTTTTTTTAAATTCTTATGCTGGACACCTTTAAATCTGGAATTCATGAGAATCACCCAGCTGTTTGACATTTAACATATTGGAAGGTAAACAAACACATCTCCATACATAAAATTTCAATGCCACCTGAAAGGCAACGTCTACACAAAGTATAAGATTAAAAAGACACAAAGTATAAGATTAAAATAAAGAAAAGTAGGCAGTAACCTTTGGTAGAAGGAAGTTTCCATACTGCCAGTTTCTGCCACTCCTCTCCAAGATGATAGATGAGGTTCTCTCTCTGTATGGTGATCTCTGAGCTGAGGGCTCGAAGTAAAGGCAGCTCTGTATCCTTCCAGGCTTTTAGGGCATCAACGTTAGCCCGTGCCTTTATAATGGAATTAGGAAAATGTAATTGGACATGAAAAAGCATAGACCAATAAACACACATAAAGTAGGTCTATTTTTAGTACTGATAAGCTATTATTGAATATGACTTACTACTCCATGCTGCTTGGCTGCTGCCACATAGTTCTTTTCTTGTAAGGCCCTGTGATATTCCTCCATTGCGGTGTCAAACTTTAAAAACATTTGGAAAATGAGGAGGAGCAAAACAATGTGGAGCATATCTGATGCACCGAACTTAAATTATTAGTTTACTACTCCCTTCACCAAATGTGTGTCAAGCAAAAAAAATTATTGGATACAACTGCCAATTTTCCTTGAGAGATCCCTTCTAAATGAGAAGGGCATATGGATGTGAATTTTTATTTATTAGAATTTGCATTATTTGGTGATCCATTGCATTAAGCAAAGATGCAAATTACTGTAAGCTTTCTTTACAATAACACTCTTATGCCTAAAAACATAACTCTAGCCTGTTGGCTACAAAATCCATTTCTCCAGATCATTAAGTTTAGAAGAACAAAAAATAATTTAGCATTACCTCTTGGAGATGCTGAAGCATGCCTATAACACCAGTGTTTCTCTCCAGCTGCTGTTTCAGCTTGGCATACTCGGTTACTGCATCATGGAGGTTCTGCTTAACCTGTATGTACAAACACAGGATCTTTAAAAAGCAACATTTTAAGCAGAATCTGGGTTTTACTTTAACAATAAAAACTACTATTGAATAAAAACAAGATTTTTTTAGAATAGTCATTTAAAGGGATTATTATTTACTCAACCTCATGTCGTTTGAACCCCCAAAGTCTTTTACTGTTCTTCAAACAAAATTTTACTATGGAAGTAGATGGTGACCACTACAAAAATGCATTTGGGTTTTGAAGAACAATAAAAGACACACGAGAGAGTAAATAATGTCCAAATTTTCATTTTTAGGTGAACTATCCCTTTAAGCATAGCAAAATATGCTTACCTCATTTTCAATACAGCTTTTTAACAGATCAATGTCTTTGGAAACTGATTCAACCTGGTCCACCAGCTCCTCCGCTGCCTCCATACTGGGTATAAACTCAGTATATTTTTTATTAATCATATCAGTAACCTCTCCCTATAGATAGAGAAGAAGATTGAGTATGAAGTAGATGAATCCCTGCTTTCACAGACAAGGCTTAAGCCTAGTCCTAGACTAAGACACATGTTTGAGATATCTCAAAAGAAAACAACTTGCACTGACAGATCTCTTAAAATATGCAAGTGCCATAGATTTGTCTCAAGATACACACCAGTAATGTCTTTTTCTAAAGAATGTTTAAAAAGATGCTTAAACTAGGTTGGTAACTCCGCTGTCACGGCTGACTTTTTGGTTCCGCTCAACGAAACTCAAGATTTCCTCAGGCGCCGCACGGTGTTGTGGAAAATACTGCTTCTGTTGGTTTGTTGATGGCGAAATTTCTGAGTTTTTATAGTTAACACCACCGGAAGAACCATAGGTACCTTCTCGTTTTCAGTCCCCACCTTTCATGTTTATCTACTGGATGTGCGAGCTCGCCAAAGACAGTTGTTTGTAAAATCGTCGTTGTTTTTGCTGAAGTTGAGTAAAGACATTCTTGAAATTGTAATAGACATTTAGTTTAATTGCTAAACTACAAGTGAACGAAATTTTAATAAATTTGAACGACGACCATGAGAGTTTTACCACCCCCAAAATCTGCTTGAATGGACAAAGAATGTGAAGCAGCCGTATAGCCATGTAGTAGATGTCTGTATAACTTTATATTAGAGTGTGTGCGAAATGTAATGTTGTTATGGGACAAAACAAAGTGATGATTTTCGAGTTTCAAATGGCCAGTATTTAACTAAAGCCTAGTCCTAATACTTGTCTGTGAAACCAGGCCTAAATGTCCAAGAATGCAAGTTTAATAACAGTAATAATAATAATCTGTACCAACAATCGAGTAAAATTAGGTTAATAACAGGTTTAATCTGTTTGTCTGAGTGCTGAGCGTAGACTGGCACTGACATAAGCGTGACACGTCAGCCTGCTAATGTCTGATGATCACTTCTGCAGCAAGAAATAAACACAGTGCTATTATACAAATTACACATTTTAAAACGTGTAATTGCTAATCACACTGATTTATAATATCATAAAAATAAGCGTAAGACGTCGCAAAAGCATATTTAAACCTCTTTAGTTAAGGGTCAGTTTCAGCTAACGTTAGTATGATGTTTGTTAGCAAACAGGGGTGAATTATAATAACTTCCATTAATCTAACAACAATATTAACATCATTTTAGATAGTTCAGGTTGAAATGTAAGCTTATGCTTGTTTTGAGGTGCTTGCTAGCATGCTATCAAAGATGCAAAATGAAAACAGAATAATACAGAAGTTTAATATCTAACATTAGCTTAGTAGATCTAACTTAGATCGTACCATTCAAAGAGTGACACATTTAGCCCGTGCACTGTTGTAACGTTAGTTATCTTAGATTAGTAATTGTATGGTTTGAAAGACTGTTAGCTAAGTTAACTTCACACTGAGGCTATTTAACGTACCTTAGTTTCTTCCACTTTTCGCGACAGTTTGGAGATTTTGCAGGCGAGGTCATCCTTCTCCAGTTTACCTGAGCTGGCGAGCACTTCGGTCACAAACGATGACATTGTGAATAAATGTTTTTACCGACACACGAATAAACGCATAACAGTTAACCACTACTGCCCGCCATTCCGTGCGCAAAGCATGCTGGGAGTCTGAGTCATGCAGCGCTGCAGCGAAGAGTACATATTGTTAACTTAGAAATATATTCAGTCATAGTAAGACGCTGTTTAAACCATACATTTAGGTTAAGTAAAATTAGGTCAATTTATTATCTAGAGGTGAGTCTAAACGTTCGAGACTGTACTAAAGATCGGACAGATTTAAAATTAGATTAGGCTTAACTTTATTGTCATTATGCAAAGTAGCCTACAAGGTCAATGAAATGCAATTAACATCTAATCAGAAGTTCATCAGTATTTATATTTATGTACTTTTTTATTATCAAGTATGGTAGCCCATACTCGAAATGTAACCCCTCCAACACTGTGAAAAATGTCTTGTTGCACTTAAATGTTTAAGTTTAATCAACTTCCATTAACAATTCATTGCAACTGTCATTGCTATTACTGATACAAATAAAGTTAAATTAGTTTTTTAAGTTACTTAAACTTTAATTTTTATCAACTCCTCACTAGTCAAGAAAGAAATTAATTATAATTTTAAACCAATTGAACTTAAAAATTAAAGTGCAACAATTCATTTTAACAGTGTAGTGAATAGTGAATACACATCCAAAGCAGTGGGCATGTATCACTGCAGTGCCCAGTGGGTGCCCAGGGAGCAATTGGAGGAAACATCCCACAACCTACCGGCTGTGAGACTCAAACTGGTGACCTTCATGTTACAAGCCCAATTCTTTAACCATAGACCATTGGTTCTCAAACTGGGGGCTGCGAGATGGTGCCAGGGGGGCCCCAGTCTTATGACATTTTAAAAAAGACATTTATTTGTCATGAATTATGTGTAATTAAACCTAAAAAAATATGGCTACTAACCAACAGTATACTTTTAATAATTTAATATGTTTTGTTTCATTAAAATGGTACATTTTAGAACAAATTTGTTATAATTTTTCTTTGGGGGGCCGCAAAGGAATGCACCAAACACAATGGGGTCCTACGCTGAAAAAGTTTGAGAACCACTGCATTAGACCACAACCACCACCAAAATAGAAATGAAGAAGGTGCCAAAGGATTTCATTAGATACAACTGTATTAACACCCTCTTGCATTTAAAGTGTCTTCACACATGGATCCACGCCCCCCCCCCCCCCCTCAGCATTTAAAATGGGTGAAGAATTGTTTGTTGAGAAATCTAGAAGGTAATCCCACAGTCTTTTTCCCCAGAATTTTCTTTAAATGGATATTTGCACTTCAAATATGTTGTCAAATGCATTTGTAGTTCACATGAAAACACCCTTTCCCACAAAGATGCACAACTCAAAGCAATGACTCCAAATAATTTCATCTTCAGTGAATGATGTCCTGACACACCTAAAAAATAGAGTAGATGTTAGCAGAAAAGACTGAAACTCTAAATATTTCAGTACTGTGTACTTGGATGAAGATGAAAGAAAGAGAGATCTAACATACCTGAGGCTTGCTACTGTGCCATCAAGGATGACAATAATCTCAAATTGACCCATCTTCAAAGACTCTGCTCTTATTTCCCATAAGAGGCTGTTTTCATTAATTATGTAAGTAAAATAGTCTGGCTCTACCAGCAGCAGTCTGTCTCCAGCACTGTGTCTTAGGTTAATCTCACTGAAATAAACTCCCGTTCTTTAGTTTGTCTTGATTTAATCAATTTGGGTCTGGTCTTGGCATCAACCATATGGCTCACTCCCAAGTCTCCAACTAAGCAAAGCAGGCAAAGTTTATTACATTTCCTGAAGATCAAAGTCGGAGCACATTTCTGTGGCCTGGAGAACTTGACAAAGCATCCAAATGCATCCAAATAATTGAATCAGTGATGAATTGCACTATTTATTCAACATTCTTCATGCAGTTTGTAGTCTCTGTCCTTCATTCATAACAAATTATATTTTGGCTTTCCTGACAAGAATAGGGCTAAGATTAAACTGTCAAGGTCCATCACATGTCCTACATCCCACAGGGAGATGTCTAAAAAAAAATGCCAAAGGTGACAATGTGTCACAACAATGTACTGTAGTTAGTTAAGATATAATTTACATTTATGCATTTGGCAGACACTGGGTCTCATTCACTAAGCATGCGTATGCACAAATTTGTTCGTAAAATGTGCGTACAGACGTTTAACTTACAAATCATGATTCAACAAAAACGTTCATACTAAAATGTATAGGAACAACTTAGACCACACATGCGCGGTGATCATGTACAAGGAAAAAGAATCCTATGACATATAAAAACCCTATAAATCTCCATTATATATTTTTTCCTTGTTCACGAGTTGAGTTAATGTGCCAGCGTCGCATTTTCAATGACTCACGACATGTCTTGACACAGGAATTTTCGATCTGTCCCCTTAATGCATGTATACGATTCATATCTGATTTATTTCCACATATGAATGAGGCCTGAAACCGATCAGAGAATATTGGAATCTATGCGTTTTTTATCTGCTTACACACCCATGGGTCATATCCCATAGGTGCCACTTGAGGAGGAAAATTATTTTATCAAATTTAGAGTACTTATAATAAAGTTTATAATAATAAAGATTCTAGTATCGTGTTTATTTTGTTGGTATTGGAGACACTTAAAAAACAATACCATGCTCACTGAAGACAAACAATGAGAAGTCCATCTGAGATAAAAACGTACCTGCATTTTGTATCAGGTTGTTTTGAGTAACAAGTCATTCTGAAAGCTTCCAACCTGTTAAAATGAATCTATAGAGAGTAAAGATAAAAAGACAACAACTATTATTTAAAATTAAATAATACTCCTCTCAAGACATGGGTCTGACACATCAGTAAACAGACATACCTATACAAAGAAGCAGAGAAATAAGGAAGGACAGATAAAGGAATAAACAAAAGCAAGAAAACTCAGAGGACAGGCCAAAGTGAGAAATCAAATTTTATTGAAAGATAACAGAAGGGTAGAACAAAGGAGTGGAAAATCAGACAATCATACTGTACAATGACAGAATACACAAAGGACTTTCAGCTAAGTGTAGACTAAGATAAAGTGGCTTCAGCAAATCTCTATAAAAGACTATATTCTTGCAAAATGTCTACAGCTGACATGAAAAGAAGACCAGGGTAACACTGCCTTCACTGCCCCCTTAAAAAACCTGCAGTCTTGCTTTACAAAATGTAATCTATGTGATCTTTCCCGAGATCAAATGTCTACAAAGAGTGAGAGCAATCAAATCTCCCTTCAAGGAATTCAGAACACAGTGAATACAGACCAACAAAAGTCATTGTGGAACAAAACTGAAATCCAGCGTCGGAGACACAGGTCAGATCACCTTGTGTGACTGTATGATGGTATTTTTCCAACACAGGATGTCACGTTGAGCATCACTTTACGATCACAATGGAGGTGCTGTGGATGGACTCCATGACAGCAGCCAGACGGCTACATAGATCATGGGGGGAGTTTCTCACTTTGGGGGGCTCTTTCAGCACAACCATTTCAGCAGAACAGTCCAGGACCCTGGGTAAAAATTCACTGAGCTTTTCCTGCAGAGAATCTGGTTACCCAAAAAACAGACAAGATGGTGTGAGTAACAAAAAAAACTTGGATATATTTATAAATATAGGATTATTTAGAATTGCTTTAAAATAACTAGGGATCGACTGATATGGATTTTTAAGAACCGATGCCGATACTGATTTTTGTTTCATCAGCCTTAGCCGGTGACTGATACAGGCTGCCGATTTTCTTGAGCCGATATCTGGAGCCGATACTACTTTTGCTCACTCAATTTACATCATAAAAATGACACAATGATGATGCCAAATGTTACAAGTCTCAATTTAAAAAAAGTGACATTTATTGAACTTAAAAAAAAAAAACTATATTTAACAAATAGTAAAAACAGGTGAGGGTGCTATGGAACCATCTTTCGATGTTGTCATGGAAAGGTTGGTTGTTTTTAGTCACATGACCTGTATTCGCTTGCGGCTTCCAGCACTCTGTCTGTAAATAATGCCGGAAAAAATCGGTGAACACGGCAGCCACGTATCGGCCAATGCCGATACACGTAAAACTCGCAAATATCGGCCCGATATATCGGTCTATCACTACAAATAACTACGCACAAATAACTGTCTAATGCTGCGTTGACACCAAACGCGAATAGAGCATCTGGGGCGAATGAAACGCGCAAGTTGAAAAATCTTTGGTGGAAAATCGCGCCAGGTTAAACAATCAGGAGCATGCTCTAGTAGTGACATGATTACAGGAAGTGAGCGTAGTCGCAGAAGTAAACTCAAAATGTTCAAGCGTCCTTTATGCCACCTCTACCCCGTCTGGTGTGGACGAACAGTAATGCTGTTTTTCAGGATAAATAAGTTATAAAGTATGCTTATAAGTATGTTTATACTTATTTGTAAGTACAATTAACTTCATATGTTATTATTAGAGAAGTTTATTTAAAGTAATATTCCACTTTCTTAAAAAAAATCCCGATTACTTACTCACCCCCATGTCATCCAAAATGTTGATGTCTTTCTTTGTTACGTCGAGAAGAAAGACTTTATTGGACCTCAACAGTTTACAATTTAAATGCAGTTTTAAACGCATCTACAAAGGGCTCTGAACGATCCAAACTGAGGAAAAAGTGTCATATCTAATAAAACGATTGTCATTTTTGGCTAGAAAAATAAAAAAACTGTGCACTTTTAAACCATAACTCGTCTTGCACCAGCCATGTGACACGCCAGTGCGACCTCACGCATTGTGAAGCGCACCTTTGCGGACCATTTTAAACAATAAACTGACACAAGACATTAATTAGACATACAAAAATGTCGGAACGGTCCTCTTTCTCCACACTGAGGCGGTAGTTTACATACATTTTATGACCTTTTGACGTGATGATGCATTATGTGAGGTCGAGCTGGTGCTACATGGCTAGTGCGAGACAAAAAATTGTGGTTTAAAAGTGCATATTTTTTATTTTTCTTGCCGAAAACGACAATCGTTTCGCTTAGATAAGACCCTTATGCCTCGTTTGGGATCGTTCAGAAGCTGCGTTGAAACGGCAATTTTAAACTGCATTAAAACTGTAAACTGTTGAGGTCCAATAAAGTCTGTTCAACTGAGAAAAATCATGGAATGTTTTCCTAAAAAAAAAATTTCTTCTTGACTGAACAAAGAAAGACATCAACATTTTGGATAACATGGAGGTGAGTAAATTACTGGGATTTTTTTAAGAAAGTGTAATATTCCTTTAAAACATGCATTACAATTGTTGTAGCTTTTCCATTTGCTTGTATTTAACAAAAAGGCTTTAAATAGATTAGGTCAGGAAAATGCTTTTGGTTGAGCCCTGTGATTATGCAGAAAATGGGGGGAAAGAGTAGGCCTACCAGTCATGTCCTGCCCCAAATAGGAGCACCAGCAATTCCTGATCAGCTCTATGACATCCAGGTCCTCTTGACTGATGCTGTCTCTGACCATGAGATGCATGCAAGGGATGACACACTCATTCATAATGGACACTCCCTCTGTGATGTCATTCTCATCCTGACTTTTAAACAATGTGGCGACATTCTCATTCAGCTCCTGCAGGGGGCGACATATCCACATAAATTAAACTCAGTGTTTCTGATCATTAAGGCACACCTGACCAGATTCATATTTTTCTTCCAAAGGTCTTAGATCTGAAGACTAATTTCTTTAATTTCTTTACAAAAAATGTTTTGATTTTTGAAAAAGTTTGGTAACACTTTATTTTACTTTCTGTTCTACATGCATGTACTATTTCGTGTGTACTTGTGCCCCTAACCAATAAGAAGTACAATATTAGGACTCAAAATTATTTACAATTTATAAGATGATTATGCTGATGAGCATAAGTGTGAAAAAATACATACTTTCAGACATTTTCTCCTATAAAGTGCAATAAGCGGCTGGTCCACTCCTCTTCTCTCCCCTTTTCTAAGAAGAGTGGAGTTGTCCTGGTGTGCATGAGCAAGATAATTCAGCGCCTCTCTTATTCTGCAATGCAAAATATATACATATTTTATACCTTTCACAACAATGCACCATTCCTGTCCGTTTCTCACAACTCATACATACTTTCCGTTCTGGTACTGCTCAAGACCTGTCAACAGGTAGGCAAACACTGTCTTGAACATGCTGTAGTCATCATGCCATTCCTGGGAAGACAAGGAAGAAAATCCTGTTTGAAATGATGAAAATACAGCAGTACAAATACAGAAGTAGAACGGTGAGTTAAGTTTACCAAGTACTCATCCATGTCCATATCTTCTGGTTTAATAAGTCTGAGTTTTGTTCTGGCCTCTCTCATGATACTTATGGCCCTAAGAGATAAAAAAAACATCACTTAGTATCTTAAAGTGGCTTAGATTAAACCAGCTATACAGTTTTAAAGGTGTAGTGTCTAAGAAGCCAATGTGTACCTATCATCAAAACTCAGGTTACGATCCGCAAACTGCTCCAGTAAAGTCCTCTCAATGACACGACCAGGTGCCTGATTCTGAAAGAGGTAAACCATTACATGCTGGAGCCGAGGGTCCTGCTGGGGTGTCGTCTCTTCCTGGGACAGCTCAAACAATCTGGAATATTCCTCATGAAACGCCTGTAGGAAAAAGCAATTACAAGAGGCATAGTGTCATACCAGCAATTAAATTAAAAGCTGATTAGGGCAATTGAATTCAGATTTGCTGGTGAACACCTTGATAAGTCCTGCCTCAGGTCCATCTTTGTCAAAAGCCTCTCTTGCTTTGGCAATAGCAAATATGACGCCCTGCATGGCTGGAGTTAACATCATCTATTTGATTGAAAACGAAAAGCAGAAAAGCACGATCTCATCATTGATTTAATTCATTTAAAGACATTAAACCGTGACTGTATTACATGATGGTCATTTACCTCCTCATTATAGCCATCAGCATCAGAACGAACCAGGATTGTGCCTACATTGGGTATTTCCACCTCAGACACCTCATTCTCAGGCTGCCTGCGTCTGGTCGTGGATGGGTTTTCCTCTGTGGACGGGGTCTCGGTCTCTGGCTGAGGGTCTGGTTCTGCCTCTGGTCTTGCCTCATCACTGATGACCTGCTCCTTTGCTTCAACCTCAACCTCAGTCTCAGCTTTGTCCTCCTTAGAGGCTGACTCGGTCTCAGGCTGCTGAAAAGGTTACAGTGTTGACGCTTTGTGAATGAAGTTGATGCAACAACAAAAACATGATGTGTATTAAATGTGTATTTATGCTAGAATTATTTTATGTTTTTTTCTAAAATATCGCACCAATGCTCAGTGCATATACAGTTAAATGTAAAATGTGAAATTGACCACTAGAGGTCGTCTCTTTACCAGTTTTGACAAGCCACAACAAAAAGGTCATGTTAAATATACACCCAATGAATTGCAGTTTATTTTTACCAGAGAGCAAATAAACAAGAAGCAGCACAAGCAGAATAATAAATCCTGTGTCATAATCACAGAATTGACAGGCTGATTAAAACACCATATACAGAGCCAATACTAGACACAATGAACACACAGGGCCTAAACAATTGCCTGTTGATTGAAGGCTTATAAACATGTTCTCCACAATCATTTATCGACTGTGGGAAGGTAAGATCGCTCTTGATGGTGAATGGAGGAAACACAGAAGTCATGCTCTATTTAAAGCCCATCACTCTTTACTTCTGATACACTGTCCCCAACAACCCCAGCGAGAGGAATGCTGGACCGCTCTCAGCTGTCCAAATGTTTTTTATCCCTATATTCAATTGCATAACGTATTCCCTTACAAAATACTGGGTTTTGCAACATGAGTGACTAAACATTAAGTGCAAACAAACATGTTTGAAAAGCAAACATGATTTTGCACAAGCATAAAAATGCTTGGTTATTTTCAGCCCAGCAAACCTAGACGTTGGGTTAAATTTACCCAGAATTTTTGAGCCAACAATGAGTTAATGGGAAACTCATTTTCCAGCTCCCCTAGAGATAAACACTTGATTTTTACAGTTTTGGAATACATTCAGCCGATCTTTGGGTCTGGTGGTACCACTTTTAGCATATCTTAGCATAATCCATTGAATCTGATTAGACCATTAGCATCGCGCTCAAAAATTAACAAAGAGTTTTGATATTCAATATAGTTTTTTGCAATAATATTACACAGCGCCTGAAAATAGTCCCCTTGGTAACTTTCAATAGCTTGGGGACTATTTTGGGGCACTGTGTAATATCATTGCGCCTGCTGCAGCAGCAAAGTCCTTGATTATTACGCCAGATTGAGAGTATAGTTCCTAACCATATCTGACTAGAAAATCAACTTTTAATTTTCCATCGGTCTTAGTACACGATGTAACTACAAAAAAAGTCAAGTTTTAAATAGGAAAAATATTGAAACTCTAATGGTTATTTTTTAGTGTGATGCTAATGGTCTAATCAGATTCAATGGATTATGCTAAGCTATGCTAAAAGTGAAACTGCCAGACCTGGAGAATAGCCAAATGAATTCCAAAACGGTAAAAATCAAGCTGGAAAAGAAGCCTATTTTCAAAAAAGTGTCACTTAAAAGCAACCTAGCATTTTGGGGTGAAACTACCCAGCAAAGGTTAAATTATGAGTTTATCCCTTTTTGACACTGGGTTGAAAAAACACTTCTCTCACATATTTCCACTTTACTCATACCATTGCACATACAGTAGCTTTCATTGAATGTCCAAAACTTACTACTATTACAAAATTAAACACTGTTTTCAAAGGAGATTTTATATATGTCCAGACCAACCTGATCTCACAAATTTCCGTGGCATAGTCACGGAATTTTTTGCTCATTTTCCGTGGCATTCTCATGGATCTCCTCATATTTCCGTGGCCCTGCCACGGACTTTCTTTTCCGTGGCATTCTCACGGATTGGTTACTCAACTGTTTTGTCCTATTTTCTTACCATTGTCACTTCGGTTTAGGGTTAGATTTACATAAAATGACATCCCTACCCAAACCCAACTCTAACCCCAACGCCAGGCGACAATTGATTAAAGTTTAGAAAATATAAAAGAATACATAAAAAAAAATAGTATAAACCAATACTTAAAGTGACATACTAACTCAAACACCAAATCTAACCCTAAACCGAAGCGACAATGGTTTGAAAATAGGAAAAAACAGTTGAGTAACCAATCCATGAGAATGCCACGGAAAAGAAAGTCCGTGGCAGGGCCACGGAAATATGCGGAGATCTGTGAGAATGCCACGGAAAAATTAGCAAAAAATTCTGTGACTATCCCACGGAACTATTTAATATTTGACCACAATCAAGCTCAAATGTAGTTACAAGGTTTAGTCACAAGCTCTTTGTTACACAGCTCTATTTGCAAAACCTACAATGAAATGCTAAGGGTGACCAACTGATTTATGAAAAATGAAAAAATATGGAGATACTAGGTTTCGTCACGACCATGATATGGGCATGATGTTTATATTTGCTCAAATATAAAAAACAAATATGCATTAAAAGGATAGTTCACACTTTACATAAAATGAAAGTTTCGCTGCAAAATGAGATAACTCAGTTTTTTTAATTTTTTAGAAATCTCGTTTTTTTTTTTTGTTGTGCATTCCAATAAATATAAATTTGCAGTTGGTTTGTTTGATTTAAACCTTCATAACTTAAAAAAATACAGCTAACTAGCACCATAAAACAAAATAATAACATGATAACATAATAATAAACATGTTTTGACAAAAAATTTAAAACGGATTTATCTTGTTTTGCAACGAAACTCTTCATATAAACATTTAGGTTTAATTTGGGCGACCTGTTCTTTTAATCTTACTGCTCTTAAAACCATGATAAACACTCAGCTAATGATTGTAAATGGTGATGTTTTCAATAACTTATGATGGTACTAACATTTCATAGCTGTTTGTTGAGGAAGTAGATCATGACCCATATGCATGGGCGGAAATCCCGGGGGGGTCGGGGGGGACAGGACCCCCCCTATCTGAGGGTTGTCCCCCCTAAATTATCATTAGAATATGTGTATTGAAAATAATTTAATGATTTATAATACTTAAACTAGTTGTGTAAGAAGTGAAACAATACAAATGCAAACGGAGCAACAACAAAAAAACGTTTTAAATATTTGGATTCCCCCTCCCTTGCCTCACAGTGGTTTGGTCCACTGCCCACGCCCCTTTTACCTCACCACCACACATTCCGGTGGTAGAGAAGTGTACGGAGCCGACGCGTTAATAAGCTATATACAATACAACGTTTCCCATCACTTATCAGTTTATCCTCATATGTTTTAAAACTGGACTATTTTGACATATAAACATGAACATATTTCGTTTTCTGAGAACAGAAGCAGATAAACGATCAAGAAAACATTTTTATGCATTCATGCAGAGGTGAGGCAGAGCTGAAAGTAACAAATTACATTTACTCACCTTGCTGTAACTGAGTTTTTTGTGTACTTTTACTTTGAGTAGTTTTTAAAATCTGTACTTTACTTTTACTTAAGTATGTTTAAAGTATTGTTGGTTACTTCGCTACATGTTAAATCATATCCGTTACTGAGTAAAAATAAATAAAAAAGTAAGGTGATAAAGACGCGCCACGGTCGGATGATTGATTGATGGGCGGGGGAACGCGCAAAAAGAACCATGGAGAGGGACGAGACAGGCGCAGGCTAATGCAGACCCTCAATTCAATTCTTACGAAAGAAACCCCTGGCCATTGACGCAAAGCGATTGTTTCATTCAGGTAGGGTTCATGCTCTTGAGTACGGAGTTTGAGAATTGCCGACCGTGTTTAACCGCTAATTTGCACGATGCATTTTTAATACATGCGCATTATCTTCCGAGGTCTAGCAGCTTCGCGTCAAGTCAAACAACTTGAGAACGTCCTCGAGAATGCGCAGATCATTAGACATTGCAGAGAGAGAGAGAGCGCGAGAGAGATAGATTGAAAGACATCAGGTACACAGGTCTGGGAGCTAATAAACGTGTAAAGGATGTATAGTGTATAGCCATGGCACTCATCTCATTATATGTTCATTTATGTATATAGTTTAATAACAATGTATGTTACCAGCAATACATCAATTACAACCTTCATATAATGATTGTATTTACTAGCTGCTGACCTCATATTATTTTTGCTTCAAAAGTGCATAACTCACCTGTAAAAATCATTAAATAATTCCATAAATGTTTCTTAGTTATAAAAAGCTTTTTATTTTATTAACATTTGTTATTGCACTTTAATTGTAGAGATGTTTACAATTAAAAACATAGTTTGAGATGTATATATCCTTCCTTTGTGAACTATACTAGAAACCTCTCCCCGCTGTAAAAAAGTAACTCTTAAAATTAAAATGACTTTTTACTTGAGTAGATTTTTAGACCAGTAACTTTACTTTTACTTAAGTAAAATATTATTAAAGTAACTTTACTATTACTTAAGTAGAAAATTGTATTACTCTTTTCACCTCTGCATTCATATGTATTAAAATTAAATTTGCGTCCGTTCATAGAGAAAGAGAAACGTTTTCTATCTGTACCCATTTCCTTGCAAGTACAATTTTGCCTGTATTATTGGTGTCCCCTTCAAAAATTGTTCTTGAAAAATTTTATGTTTATTGTCCCCCCCAACATTTAGATGAGATTTTCGCCCCTGCCCATATGTACTGTACTATTTTTTGCGTGTCTCAAATAACGCCGCCATGCCCTCACCTGACTCTCCTCTGGCTTCTCCTCTGGCTTCTCCTCATTTTGCTGGCCATGTTCCTGGCTACTGGAGATCTGCTCCTCAGCTCCCTCTCTTACATTCTCAGTGGACTCTGATGATATCGAGTTGAGTGCTTCTGGATTGGCCACAGGCTCTGCGAAATTAAAGAACAGTCAAATTATAGCTGCAACAGATACATGGAAAACATCTCACCTTTGATAGACAAGCTTCTGACCTTCATATTCCTGGGAAGGTGCTGGTGGTGTTTGATCCGGAGCAGGTTCATGTTCAGTTACTTCATGCGTGTTTTCTTCGGTTGGTTCTTGCTTTGGTTCTTCTTTCTCTGGATTCTGTGGCCGCTCTGAAGGCTGACCTGGTTCCTCTGTGTTGGTTGAAGTGTGTACCTGAACAACTTGCGAGTCTTCGTGTTGGGCTTGGCAGAACTGCTCTTCCCACTCTCTCAGCTCTTGCTGGAGCCAGCGGTTATCTTCCCGAACATAGCGTTTAAGGACTGGAGGGAGGGTGTCCATTCCTTTTAGGACGTGTCCAGTCTCATTGTCTGTGTCTTCTGTGATTCATTGGGGGATAAAAAAGTTGGGGAAAGATAATTGATTAGGATACAAGAGAGAAAAAGTAAAAAAGGAAGCTTTGATTTTATTTCCACCCAAAACACTAAAAAGCTACCAAATTCACCACAGTACACACTTAACCAAGTGTATGTTGCTCTTGGTGATTTAAGATTTTATTATCTGCAATGAAAAATGTAGCAAAGCTGATATGAATCAACAAAACATATCACGATCACATATTTTGCGACAAATTACATTTATGCTGATCAGTTTTGCTAAAATCAATGCATGGGTTAGCAGATAAAGAAAGCGCCTGAATTGTAACTAATTGTTTTTGCAATACGTAAAGCATTGAAGTGGGGATTTCTACAATCACAATGGAGATTATTTTTTGAAATACCTTGTATTATCTTTGTAGTTTCAAGATGTACAAGGTACTTTATTTAAAGCATATTAATACAGATGCTGTCTGTATAAAGTAATAAAAAAGCTGAGGGGGTTATCTAGGAAAAGAATATATTGTATGTGGTGACATAATATCTACACTTTATCTTTACAGGACACTTAGACCTTTTTCCTCCATATACACATTTACATAATATTTCTTGTGGTGGCTTATGGCCCTGCTGAACATTAAATATTCATAATCATCCTCACAAAACACATTAGCAAACAATCCAAATGTAAACCACTAAAAATGAGGTTTCCTTGAAATCAATAACGTTGTTTTAAGGCTATTAACAGTGAATAAAAACAAATGGAAATGTATAAAAGCAAATCACAACTGTAATCCGAGCATTACGTGAGGAAAGTACCTGCTATGAGGTATGGCAAATTGTCATTGATGTACATTAGGCAGTAGGCGCTGGCATTTGTCATGCCGCCGTACGAATCTCGGACCAGCTCTTCCCAAGTGGACTCTGTAACCATTACATCATTGTACTTCAGCCAGCGTTTGTGAGTGTGATCATAGATGTACGCCCAGTAATGGCCAGCGGACGCCTGTCCTTCATGAACAAGCACAGCATGTAGCCTGTAGGGCACCTGAAAACATTAAATGAGAACGTAGGGTGCATAAGTGTATCATGCAAATTTCGTTCAAAGGGCTCAGTCAATATAAAAGCACCGGCGACTGTTCAGGATATAGACTTTACCTGACACAGACTGTTATCTGAGTACATGCCCTCCAGGGCTTGACTGACCTTGTCAATGCTGGCTTTCAGATCTGCACACAGTGAAAGAACACAGATCAATGCGGTACACCTGAGGCCGGGATCCTGATACAGTCACAAACGCATTAGGACAGCTGCTTGTGAATAACTATGGCCTTCGGAAATTAAAATGCACAATATGTGTTCGCATTGATTCCAGCATGTGAAAGAAAACATTAAGTGAACGCAGCGTACACAGAGAGATCCTATCTGAAATAATGATTCCAGCTGAGATCTCTTTCATTTCTCAACTCTTTTTACTGAACAGCAAAGAAGATGGAAATCAAATTGAAGCTTTTGCTTCTCAGATGTTTCTCCTGAGATAAAAATCATGGTAATCTTAAATGTGTCTCTTTCAGTTTTTAAAAGCAGGCTTAAAGTCTCCTTCAGATTGTCTCAAACTGTTTAGCTTTGGCTAGATATCGATGTGTGCAAGGTTAAAAGATTTCAATATGAACTCACACATTTACAATTTTGCATATGACAGAATTGTTTATCCAAAGTAACTTACGCTGCAGTACAAGATATAAATTTTAGCAATACATGGCAAAAATGTATTTCTCACGATTTTTGTCTTTTTTTTCTCAGTATAATTAAATTTAAATTGACTAAATGTCTTATTGAGAGATTTTCCCTTGATTTAGGCACACCGTATAAACAGTTCCTTGTTGCACATACATTTTTAAGTTTAAAGAGCACCTATTTTCTGATACACGATTTTACACATCCTTTGGTGTGTAAAGCCCGGAATACACTGCACGATTTTTGCCCTCCTATAAGATCATTACCTTATCACACTGTGCGACATGGATCGTTTAAACTCGGGTACGAGAGGCACGTAGACTGTATGATGATGACACGGAAGCTTCGGCGGCAGCGTCACACTTTGCGCAACATCAACAGCATGCGCTCGTGGTAAACAAATACCGGCGCGCAGGTCGTAGCAGCAAACACACTGTGCGGTGATCACGCCGAATTTCTGACACTAAAGAAACCCACTGTCAGAACCCAGAACCATAGTTGCTCTTAACTCCTGTCAGTATTGCATTGGGAGCTAATCTTCCAAATATGGTAAGGAACATCACATTTCCATCTGATGTCAGAGGTACTAAGGCCAATCACAACGTACTGGTTAACTGGCCAATCGGAGGCACAGTGCTTTTCAGAATGATGGGCTTTGTACAAAATTAATGCTTTTCAGGGAGGCAGGGCATAAAGGAACAACAATAATGTACGGTATGTGGAAAATAATGTGTTTTTTGAACCACATAACCAAGCGAACACATTGTATTATTCCAAATTCACAAAACTAAAATGTTGTTTTTAGCAATGTAATAGGGGCTCTTTAATCAACTTGAATTTACAATTTATTTCAACTTTCTGGACTAGTAAGGAGTTGCTATAAATTATACAAATATAGTTGAATTAGCTTAAGGATGCAATTTGTATAATCCGCGCCGCTAGAGGGTGCCAGATCAAATCAATAACAATGACGTAGATTAATGATGCTCTGAAGCAGCGTGGACTGATGGGATTTGTTGTCTTTAACTCAAATGCTGATGCCCATCAATCAGACGGGAACGAGAAATCATGTTACACATGAGGTAAAGTAATCAAGTTTTATAAATGTTGTGTTTGATGACATGGTTTTTTTTTTATTATGTAAGGTTTCATGTAATGTTCAAAACGCAATTGTTAGTCATAGATCTTACAGTATTAGTCCAATACGTTAACACAGCACAGAATTAAGTGTTCAGATGAACAAACTTACCATAAAAAAGCGAGTGGCCCAACAGACGCTATTACTTCCGCATTTGTCCGCACGACACTGTTGTCATGTGGTTTTTACGTAATTTAAGGCGGTAACAAAGGGTAACGTAGATATTAGCGTCATTTACAGGCGACTGCACTGCCCCGTGTCACTGTTTAGGGCAGCAATTTTCTCATAATTTACAAGTAGTTGAAAACATTATAGATATTGTTAGTAATCAACTGGACAAAATATATAACACCGGACTAGTGGTTTTTGGATATTTTACTGCAAATATCTTACAAATTGTACCTTTAAGTTATTTCAACTTTATTTTTATAATTTATTGCAAAGAAAGTTGAAATACTTGTAATTTTAAATGGATTTAACTTAAAAATGTAAGTGCAACAAGGATTTTTTTTACAGTGCACTTATTTATAAGACAAAAAGAAAAAAAAAACTAAGAAAAAAAATCAATTTTTGCAGTCTATGTGTTAAAGTATTCTCATGGGATTGAAACGTATGACCTTTTGTGCTGCTAACACAACAACAGGAGCGAACATTTCTCACCAATTTCATCCATGACCAAAAAAATCCACACTTTTAAAGCCTGAAACTCTTACTGTATCGTCTCAACAATTTTCTATTTATATACTTCATACTTTAATAACACATCACTGAACACAAATTTAAAACTATATGAAAGATCATCCTGTGAGTAATAAAATGTAATCTAGGGAGGAACAACCAACACAAAGTATCTACCGTTTATGGTGTTCTCAGCCTCTGTTCTCCAACGCTGTAAGCAGCCACGGACAAAGTGAAGCTCCTCTTCGGTCACACTGTGAGGGGCTGGCTGCAGGGGGGCATCCATAGACGGCCTACACTGAGTGAAAGGTTTGTGTATTTGAGTCCTCTGTGTGGCCATCTGAGAGCAGCTCGGACCGTCTGATGGACCTGTATCGTCTGGTTCTTTTTGACTACAGCAAGACATTAAACAAAATGAGTAAATATCAGTTTTATAATGCTGATGTAATCACGAAATACATGAGAGTGTGTTTGGTGTTGGGTCTTGCCTGGTGTCACCTGAGGTGGGTTCTGTGTGGACAGCGTTTGGGGGTACAGGAGAGACTGGAGATGCATTTGTGGGTTTCGTAGTGGCAAACTCCAGTACATACTGCAACATGTCAGCCAAAGGGTATTTAGCTGGCCCTGAGCCATAGTTTTTATACCTTTAAAACAAAGAAGGGGGGACAATAAAATCATTGGAATGGATATAATGTAGAAAGCACACTGGTTTTGAACGTACCCCTCGAGTTTCTGCTGGAGGACTGTTAGCTGGTCCTTCAGTCTCTTCACCTCTCCTCTCCTACCATGGGTCTGGTCAACATTGTTGTGTAGGTATCTGTACATCATAAACAGTGAATGACCATTTCATGAGTTGGTGATTGGATCACAATTGGATTGCACTCAACCACTAAAACTGTGTAAATGTGATTATATTGTGATCACTTAGTCAAACTTGGTGGCACATTTTCAGTCATGCTCTAATGTGAACAATGAGCAATATAAAATATTTATCATTAGATATTTATTTTTAATCACAATGGAGATGAACTGGAAATGCATAACCAGATAAAATCCATATGTAAGGTCTAAAGTAAGCTATGAATACACCAATGAATAAAAATATTATTTTCTAACCTGTCCATGTAGATCACTTGGGGAAATTCCAGTTTTTTGTGTATTTTTTCTGGTCGCCCTAAAGACTGATTGAACTCAAATCTGGACAGCTCAAAGGTCAATACTGGAGGCAGCTTGGAGAACCACCTCTGCAACAATGGGAAAACAAATGTATACTTAAATTTATAAGTCAACATTTTAGAATAATTAGATCAAACATGTATTGAGATAAAACCTCACCTCCTGACCGATTGTCTGATCTGAATGAAGGGATTCAATCTCTCCTTCAACCATGGCACCCTCCAAACATTCATCTAAATTATTGAAGCCATTTACTTGGAGAGGGTATTGTCCAAATTGCTCAATATTAGATTCGATCTTTCCTGTACACAGTGACACAACTGTCAGCAATGGGTCCGATAAACACAAAACAATGAAGAGAAAAAATACTCTATTTTTACCATACCTTCAAGAAGTCTCTCAGCTACAAATGTTCCATAAAACAGCTGGACCATTGGGTTGTTCTGTTTATCCTCTGGGTTACTGAAAGAAACAGCTGTAATGTTTTATTTTTCAGAACTACATATGTCACCACAAGTTTAAGGGTAACTTTTTTTAATATTGAGATGGATAAAGAACTTTCCATTGATATGGGGTTTGTCAGGATAGGACAATATAATTACATCTGAGGGTCTAAATATTGAGAAAATTCTTTACAGTATTTACAGTAGTAAATTTAGAAAATATCTTCATGGGACATGATCTTTACTTAATATCCTTACGATTTTTGGCATTTCAAAAAAATCTATAATTTTGACCCGTACAATGTATTGTTGACTATTGCTACAAATATACCCATGCTGTTTTATGACTGGTCCAGGTTCACATATATTATGGTCCTGGCAAGTAGATAAGCCACCAATATAGTGTACTGTTTTTTTCTTGCTTATGCTTAACACTTCATGTAAAACCATCCCATACAGCAGACATCTCCGGGCTGGATCTGCACTGGATCCGGCCTGGAGTCATTTGCTGTCTGGAATTGGTGCACCCATTGTTTTTTATTTTTAACAAAACATTGCAATGTCAAAGTTTTTAAGTTACAGTGTTGTTAGCTTTATTAGGACAGGACTAGTTAATATTATAGAAGTGACTTCGACAGTCAGCCATAATAATTTTTTACCATGAGAAATCATTTCTTATTACATGGGGTTACTGAGGTAAAGTGACTAGTAACCCTGTCAGAAACAAATGGTCAAAAATGTATCCCTAGTAACCACTGGGGTGGTACCCTTAAAAAGTGCATCTTTGTACCTAAAGAGGTACATATTAGTTCCAAATAGTGCATATTAGTACATTCAGTAAAATGTACATATTGGTACCAAATGTATACATATCTTTATCTACATTATTCATTTTAGGACCTTTTTAAAGGTAAAGGACAGCTTGGGACCATTTTTTTCTGACAGTAAAGAGCAGGGGTCTTCAACTACTCTTCTTTGGGGGCCAGATTTTAAAATTGTTAATATGATGCGGGCCAAATTTTATCCCTATTTTTACCTTTTTTTTTACTTTTACCTATTTTATATACGTTATATGGTACTTTTTGTTACAGGATATTAAAAACACGCATTTTCAAAAAAGATGCACAGTTCTTGTATCCAGTATTTTGCCTTTTAGTTACTGAAAACTTAGTTTCTTTTTTAATATTTTAAAAACAATTGCAGTTTAACTTTGCAAGAGCGAAATATTAATTGTTCAACCTTGAAAGTGCAACGGTAAATAATCAACACGTGTATTTTGCATAGCACTAACTCTAATGCAGAGCTTACTTCTTTTGTTTATAACTGTTTAACTTTCCTAAATTGTTACATTTCAAGTAATCACAACATACAGTCAGTCTTCTCCTAATGACTAAATTGCACTTCATGTTTTATTTTTTAATATTTTAAAGATATATAGGCTAACCACTTTTCCATTGTACACTACATTTTGATGCGACTGTCGGAGTTCGCCCCCTGGTGGCAATAGTAATGAAATTTCTGTTTAATTGTAAATCCTTGTCAACATGGGAGAGAAGCCTTTAATCTATGGATATATTTACAGTTAATCATTAACTTATCAGTAATCAATCATTTTAAAGGATTCAAGTTTTACTGATAAAGTGATTAATAATTTTCATCTTGCATTGTGTTTTGATTGGAACACACTGAAATGCATCACTTCGGGTCGGCATGTCACATGCGGTGTAGTCGCACAAGTAAATTTTTTAATGCATCCAAAACTTAAATTGGATCTGATAATTACACCTACAGATGGTTGGCACCTCATGCAGTCCCCTTCCGACTCTCCTTTCGGTTAATCGGCTGTCATTTGTCAAGTACAGTGGAAAGGTAAAAGTAACCATGCTGATTTTAAATCAGACAAAGATGACCAGCAGGCTGGATATATGCGATTGGAGGGACGCGTTTGGCCCGCGGGCCACCAGTTGTTTAGCCCTGGTATAAAGGGTCACATGATTTCAACATGTCGGCCTCCATAAGGCGACCTTGTCCTTCTAAACATATTTTATAAAAACTATCCCTAACAACTCCATTTATATAGTCACTTAATTAAAAATAAAGCTATCATTTTTTATATGAACTTACTTTCCATTGGCAGCCAGTTGGAACGCATCCTCCAGCCAGTCAAGCAGCTTGTGTGTGAATTCACTGACATCCTAAAATAACCACACTTAAAATAAACACCTTTTTTAAGCATACAACACACTGCCTCTTTAGCAAGAGCACTAACACACAGTTTTATAAACCGCTGTGATGTGAGAACCTTCAAGATGCCTTTTAGTAGTGCACCCATTGCAACTATTTTAAGATTAGTCTCTAATAGGACAGCTGTGAATTATATCTGTTAAATGATGTACCTGTTGTGCCTCACTGGTTCGAAATGCATCCCTGAGAAGCTCCACAGCTGCTGATGGGTCTACATACCTTCGGTTTGAGCCCACCATCAGAGCAAACAGACAACGCAACTCCTGCATGAAGGCAATGTTCCTTTTCTCCTGGAAAAGTATCACAATCAGTGCATCATAAATGTAGTTGTGTAATGGTAAGACATAAATATATAAGAGTCCAGACAGAGATGAAGTGTGAATAATGGTTCCATTAAACTGTATTTCATGTACACATTATAATTAATTAAGACTAAATGAAATTCGTGCTCATCTGGCAGATTACTCACTGAGTGACTCTTGCATTTCTCCAGCACACGCTCAGATAGGCAATAGTTGAGCACCAGTCGACGAAAGACCGGCAGGTGAAACAGAGACTAAAACGAGAGAAACATAAATTTGTGTCATTTGATTAAAGCAAACTGCTGTAAATTAGGTCCATGTGAATTGCTTCCGAGTTTAATGTGTAAACAGAAATGATATCAAGAAAATGCATTAACGCTAGTGCCAAAATAAAACATTATTGTCCTTACTTTAAAGACCAGGCAATATAAAAGGTACAAACTTATGTTGTGTCCGTACTAAGGATGTTTTTATGTCCATGCCAAGGCTCTATTTTCAAATGACAACATTATGCATTAGCTGAAAGGCACATTAAACAGCATGACATATTAACAAAAGATAATTTTATGCTTATCTAAAAGCCATAAACTCATTTCAACATCAGGTTTTACAGTTCACCGCTCAGTCTATCATCAAAACAATGCTCTATTTAATTAGTTCAGACGTCCATCGATATCAATGAGGGCTTAAATTTCAACACAGACATCTGAGAAGCTTGCTAAATTCGGTCTGGAATGGCCATAATAAAATTAGAGCGATGAGATTCTTCTGCATTCGGGAATGAAAAACAGACGCTCCACCTGATCTTCTTTATTCTCCAGTCATTAGCAACACTCTTAATTTAATTTGCACAATACAGCAAGATTACACAATAACAGGTTAGATGAGAACACTTTTAACAGGCCTTTATTTTCAGAATTTTGTTTCTGAAAGAATCTGTTCAGCCACTACAAGATTAATGAACCTAACACTCTACAATTAGCTTTTACAAAACAATTGAAAAGATGAGAAAATTAGCGGTGGACTGATATGAGGTTTTCAATGGCCGATAGCGATATCTGGAGTATAGTGGTTCACCATGTAATTATAGCCTAAATTATTTAATTTAATTATGGCAAATGAGACTTAAATTGAAATGGCTTGAATTAAAAGAATATATTTACTCAATATACATTGGAAACAGGAAATGTTTTACATATATTGATAGTGCTTTCCTTAGGTGTTCCTGTAGCTCAGTGGTTCTCAAACTGAGGGGCGCAATTAGATGTTTTATGGCATCTTATAAAATATATTAATTTATCATAAATTCTGTGTAATTAAACCTCAGAAAATAAGGCTACTAACCAACAGCACTACATTATATCATTTAATATATTTTAATCGAAATTCTAAGTTTGAGATTTTTTAAGTCATGAATTTTCTTTGGGGGACCACAAAAGGATGCACCCTACACAAGGGGGGTGGGGGGCTCGCCAAAAGTTTGAGAACCACTGCTGAAGCTTAACTGGTAGAGCACAAAGGTACTGATAAAATTGTAATAAATGTATAAATTGAAAGGAACGTTAGTTGCTTTGGATTGAAATGCATTGGGTCAGAAAGGAACAAACCCAACCCACATTAATTTAACTTATGCTGGCTTGTTTTAACCCATTGTTAAGTCTAATATAAGCATATAAAAAACAGCTGGGGTTTTCCCTTTAAGAATGTAAAGATGTTCATCTATCCATCTAAAAATTAAAGGGATAGTTCACCCAAAAATGAAAATTCTGTCATTATTATCCGCAAGTTCCGAACCTGTATACCTTTCTTTTTGTTCACACAAAAAAAGGAAGATATTAGTAAATTATCATAAAACAGGAGCACCATTGACTTCCATAGTAGAAAAGAAAAATAATATTGGTGTTCAAAAATGGTTTGGTTACAATATCTTCCTTTGTGTTTTAACAAAATTTGTCAGATTTTAAATTTTTGGGTGAACTATCCATTTTAGTAACATACATGTATAAAAGTATAACATAATGAAATGCTATCGGCTTTTCTAATATTTAGCCTACAACAGGATCATTATTGGGCCATCCTGAACTGTAGATATCAGTATTAGCCACTTAAACATACATTACTGTGCAAGTCTTAGACCAACTATGCCACAATTAGATTTGTTGTTTTTGCAATGTTATAGTGATCATATATAATTGTTTCTCAGTCTCTTTAATGGAATACATTCAGAATATACAGGAACTGTGTATATAACATTAAAACTGTATAAAAATATAAACTGATGTGTCAAGTTTTTAGGCTTAACTCCCAGTCCACTTGAGCAATAGCAGGAAACTGCAGGATCAATTAAAACTAAATAAAATGAAATCCTAATTTTTAATTTAAAAGAAACTTTTAATTTTAACTCCATTCTGCCCAAGAACACTCAAGATGAGTTTGGTGCCAAGAGAGGTCACACTAAACACAGACGATGCCTGAAGAAGACATTAAGTACATATTTCCTGTATTTTCTGTTTGTATCTTAATAAAATAAATTGAAAAATAAATATAGATGGACATTAAAACTTCTAAAACAACAAGTCTGGTGGTGGTGGCCTAAGACTTTGGCAAAGTACTGTACATATCAAACAACCACTTGCTTTTCATATGTTCTGTAGGATCCTAAATGTATGTCTGAGTGGGCAGTATATCAACGTTTTGGTAATATATTGATATTTTTCCCAGCAGGATATGGGATGAGACAATAGCATCTGATCTACAGTATTATGAGACTTATTCTTTTCAGTAAAAGCTCTGATAGAAATGTAAACTGAGGTCAGACATAAGCTTTCCAACCAGCTCGCATGTAGTACAGCAATTTCATAAAGCTATATTTTCAAACAGGGAAGAAAACCCTGTCTTTGAATTTTAATTTCATACCCTGTTTAGATAAAGGTGAATTTGGCATCTCACATGAGGCTTTGACTTGACTTTCACTGATATATATCGTAAATCGGAATTTATGGTCAGTATCGCCCAGCACTACCTAAATAAGCATTTATGATTAAAACCTACACTCACCTGAATGACAGCACTGAACCAGCAGGTATTTCCTACATTTCGGATGCCCACGGGCCAGTCCTCCTGTCGGATCCAGTCCGCAGGGCTGCAGCTCTCTCCAGATGCCTCACACCTTTTTCTTTTAAAGCGAGCCGCATTCTCTTCTGCACTGACCTCGAGAGCTCTAGAGTAAAAGAGAGACATTCAGTCAAGACCAGAGTCTGACAGCTGCCGCTCCCAATTAACTGGGAAGGTTCCTAAATTTCACTTAAGCCCTGGAAGGTTAGATTTTTTCATGGCTGTAATTTGAAGGCTACAAGGGTGTTCTGAAAACAGATACATTATATTATTTAGGACACATTAATGAACCTGTGCAGTTCTCTCATTTCTGCCTCTGCTTGCTGTGACTCTTGAAGACTGAGCTCAATCGCCGTCTGAAGATCGTCTTTAGCAGGCCCTGTGGATAAATATAAGGATGGGTGATGGGTCAAACAACTACAAATATCATAACATTATCTATGTCAAATCTTTATATAAATAAGTTGGTCTTTAGAAAACTTGATGATGTTCAGGTTATTTGATATTGATAGCATCTTTTATATGTCTTGTCTCTCCCATTCGCCCACCATTTTGTGTATTAGATGTGTTTCTCTCATTATTGGCTTGAGTAGGATCTTCTGGCGTGTGCTCTTCCACTGTGGTCTGGGCAGTCAGCAGCCCAATCGCATGACTGATGTCATCTTGGCTAGCCTGGATATCAAAAAAAAATTGTCATTTGCTACTGAAATTAAAGTGAATATAAAAGTCACACTTGCAAGAGTAGGTCAGGCATGTGTTGTATTCGCCATATTTTTTGTTTTATGACCATATTTTTCAGTGTATTGCTGTACTACATACGTTCAGGGCGCTCTGGAGAACATGGAGATCTTGAACGCCAGTGATCTCTCTGAGCTGATTAATCAGCATTTGATTCTGAAAAAGACAAGCAATTGAATGTTTGAATTGAATTTGAATGTTTTATTGTGCCGCAGGCGTATTAAGAATACTTCTGTTTGTGATAACAAGACCCACTTGAGTAATTAAGTATTGAATAACAAGATCGCTTCCAGAAAATAAAAAGCAGGTGTGAATTGATGGGATAAAAACAAGAATATGATATGAGATGCGGTTTACGCATGGATTAATCACCCAGCATAACACATTTCTGACTTCTGAGGTGTCAAATGAGCGTGGGTTGAAAGAGTCATGGTGCTATTGCTAGCCTGTAAAACATGTATGTCGTCTTGTTTTTTATATGTACACCTGACGCATTAAACCCATACCTTGTCCATTCACTCATATTTGAATTTTACATCTGTTTAGCTACAGTATATCTGAAAATAGGCCCTACCATGTGGCATAAGTGGCATGTAAACATTTGAAACGCCTGTGGCCGCAAAGAAAGACGCAGGAGCTGGAGGTGCTATTTAAAGCAACTTTGACAGCAGGTGGGAATGTCAGCATGGCTGTGGAGGCAGCCAGACACACCAGGCTGGAAGCAGGAGACATATATGGTGAACTGGAGGCTCTATTTTAGGCCTTGACACAGATAACGCTTCTGTTTATCATGGTGCTCTCTAGAGCTGATTCAAGCGAAGAGAAAACGTCATAACTAGATTTAATTTAAAGGGTTGTATTAAACAAATTGATTTAAGAACACCAGGGAGTTAAAAAGTAACTCCAAGACTTGGATTCCAAATTCATAAACAGTATTTAAAGACATGTAGCTGTTTTGACAGACTGTGGTGTAAATAACACAGTGCTCACAGCCATGTTCTTCACAGACATCAAATGTTATCCCAATCCTGTTAGCCAGAACTTTTTATTTAACGAGATTAAATTTAATTTAACTCAAACTGTGCGCGCTCCCCCATGAAAAAACTCACGGTTTTACTAAAATAACAATAGTTGGGTACTTGTAGTAAAATGATATTTAACACACATTTACAGTTGTTTCAAGATAGTAACGTCAGTTTAACCATAACATTTGTAGTGAAACTATGGTAACACAAAAGTAATCAACCCGACAAAAATATGGTTACTGCACTTTTTAATAATCGAACGGGTAAGTTGTAGGGTCTGTATTATAAATACACGCTAGTTTAAATACACGCAGATTTAAAAAAAAAGTTTCTTAACTTTTCACAGACCTAAACTTTTTACAAAAAAGTGGACCGAATATGCTCACCGAATTTGCTGACTTTTCTTCATGTTCAAAACCCAGTTCAACTCTCATGGCAGCGCTGAATGTCTTTATATTTTAATTTCTCCAGATTCCTGCTTTGCCCTGACTCCAGAGCCTGACATACACACACACACACACACGCGCGCGCGCTGCGCTGGGACAAGAAGTCTCTCGTGCACGCGCTGGCGAATCTCCGTGCACGCTCTTGGGAAAAGGTCAAGAATTTTAGAATAATCCGGTCACGGATTTTCAATATTTAGTTTCGACAAAATAATCTAATATCAAATACTCTTACAATAATAGTAATTTAAAATCTTTCACTTGCCAAATTAATATGCGCGCTGCAAAATATATACATTTTTTCTTGCTCAGCATATCTTCTTCGTTTTACAGCCTTCGTTTTCTATCTAAACAGCCTTAACATAAATACTGTGATATTTTACTGTTTGTCAGTGGTGTAGGATAAATATTTGAAGGGGAACATTTATTTCTTACTCATTTTTTCTTGTGAACTGAACTATGTTTTAATGATGTAACGTTTGCTATTTTATAACATAACATATTTGTCACAATCTTTTTTAGCTTCTAAACAGAATTTTGTGATATACACTAAGCCAGTTGAGTCAACAAGGGATGCGCCTAGCAGCTAGGTTGAAATGAACCCATAAAATGTTTATATTTGACAAAAAAATGGGTTAAAACAACCCAGCAGTTTGGGTTGAAACAACCCAGCAAGGGTTAAATTCCCACCCTGTCGGCTGGGCTCGTCCCTTTTGGACGCAGTGCTGGGATGAAAATAATCCAGCATTTTTTAGAATAAAAATATGTTTTAATGGGAAGAAGATATCATGAAAATCTGACTTTTCCATGTTTAACCTTCTAAGACCTGGTGTGTCCACATACGTGGACATAACATTTGTTGTTGTTTGCACCATAATACTTTTGTATCTGTGTAACTGGAACCTGTTGTACACAAATGTGGACAATTACACTGCTTCATGTTCAAAGAAAAATATTTGGTTATTATATTTATTGGTTCTTCCTAACCCCAAATAGCTGGAAGAAATCTGAAACAAAAGACAAACCAAAGCTCAGGTCTTAGGAGGTTAAATGCTATAATTGGGTCCCCAGTGCTTGTATCAACTTAGAAAATGTGAAAAAGAACAACCCAATTTAGTTTTAGTAAATCATTCTCTGCAAGCATGCGACAAATTATGACACACAAAGTGGCAATTTTAACATGTTATAATAAAATATCTATATGGAATTTTTCACATACGTACTCTGAGGACACCATTTGACATCTTGAAAAGTCTTGTGAAATGTCTCCTTTAAAGACTGAAAAATTCCCCAAAAGTACAAAAGCTGAAACTCGGATAGCCTTTTACGCCTTTTTACTTTGAACTAAGACTGCATATTAATTAGTACCTAAAAAGCTCCTATAGTCCAATTCACGATTTTACATTTCCTTTTGGTGTGTAAGTGTGTATTAGTAACGATATGCAAAAGATCTCCAACGTAAATATTTTTTCTTGGACTAGAACAAACACATGGATTGATGGCAACAGTTTACTTCCTGGGCTTGCCGACATTATCATAAGTCCTCCCGCTTCGGACTCAGCCTGTAAGTTAACTCTGTTACACTGTAAAAAGTACTTTGCTGCCTTAAAAATTTTGTTGAATCAACTCGGATTTACAAGTCATTTCAACTTACTATTATTTATCTTGACTAGAGATGAGTTGTTATAACAACAGGTGAGTTGTTATGACTTATAAATTTAAGTTGACTTTTCTCAACTATATTTAGTTGTGACAACTAATTTCTGTTGACATGACTTGTAAATCTGAGTTGATTTAACAAAAAATTTTAAGGCAGCAAAGTTTTTTTTACAGTGTAGCATTGCGTTGTGACCGAATCTTTCAAACATTGTAAGGAGCGACACATTTCTTGCTGATGTCAGAGGTATTCAGGCCAACATATTTAGAACATACAGATTAGCTGGCCAATCAGGGACACCGCGCTTTACAAATCAATGAGTTTTGTTCAAAATCATTGTATATCTGGAGTTACAAAAATGTATGGTATGTGGAAAATAATGTGTGTTTTTAACCATAAACCATGCGAACACATTGTATTATACCAAGTACACAAATTAACATTGTTTTTAGCAATGAAATAGGTGCACTTTAAAGATAGGACCTTTTTAAGGTATCGTCCCAGTGATAACTTAAAAAAAAAAACATATGCACCAATCTTTTTTTAACTATCCCATTTTAACTACAAAAAATAGCATAGGATATTCTCAATATATAAATATAAGAAACAAAGAAAGGAATGACACAATCATGATGAAATCACTGCTTAGGGTCTATGTCTACATGCTGGGAGTACACATCCGTCCAAAAGCCATATCTTCTTACCATCATAATGGAAAATCAATTTGCTGGAGTGGCAAGCAAGTTGCAGCAGTGTATTTGTTGCAGTCATATGTATGACAGCCATTCTGATGCTTCAGGGCATTTGTTGTGTATTAAAAGGCAGTTTGGAAAGGTTAACATTTTAAACGCTGGAGAAAAGACATTTGAATGAAGCTGTATTTTTCTTGCAAAGCTGGAATTTAACTTTCAGGATGAATTCTATGCTATTGATTTCTTTTTTGCTGTCGGGTAAGTCTTGTTGCTTTTTTAATATATTAATTATACAGTCTTTCAGTTATAGTTGTTTGGAGTAACATTTAATATTCAAAAAGTGAACGTTTAGTGAAAGTTGAAATGTTGTAAAAAGCCACCTAACCTTTCAGTGGCCTATATTCATGAGCTTTACAATGAATGTGATTGAATTTTGTATACAGTTAAACATATCTTCAAAACTCACAATATGCACAGCTATTCCTCAGGCTCAACTGGTTTCAGACAAACCAAAGAGATCTCCTCTAAACCAACTCACAAGGTTATTACTTCGCAAATATGACTGTGGAGTCCGGCCTGTCCAGAACTGGACCAGTCCAACTACTGTCTACATTGACCTTATAATCCAATCTGTTCTTGATGTGGTACGTTCCTCTGTATTTAACCTATACAAGACTGAATTAAAATGTATAATTTGATTAATCAAGCTTTAGGTGTAACATAAAAATGTTTGTCAGTGCAACTTTATGTTTTGTAAAAATGGTACATTGTTCCTTTGCTTTTCATGCACCATTAAAAAATAATAAGTTTGGTTGTTTTCACAGGATGGACAGACTCAGAAGGTTACCACCAGCCTTTGGTATCGTCAAGTTGGTATCAATTTTTTATTTGGTGTAGTCAACGGCTTTGTTGGTTGTGTTTGTAATACTACTTACACTTTACAATAAGGTTCATTAGTTAACATTAGTTAACTACATTATGTAACTAATAATGAACTGCACTTATACAGCATTTATTAATCTTTGTTAATGTTAATTTCAACAATTACTAATACTTTATTAAAATCTTGTTAATGTTAGTTAATGCACTGTGAACTAACATGAACAAACAATTAAAAGCTTTATTTCTATCAACTAACATTAACAAAGATTAATAATCATGGTTTGTTCATGTTAGTTAATACATTAACTAATGTTAACTAATGAACCTTATTGTAAAGTGTTATCCATAATCCTAATATTAAAAGTAAAAATATCTTCTTAAAGCTCTTAAAGTTCTTAAAACTATATTAAAATATTTTTGTTATCATATTATGTGTTTCTGAAATAAAAGTCTTATTTTTTAGATTTAATTTTTTGAATTTGTCAAAAATGTATTAATAATTATTTAAAATAGACCAAATTTTTTTTTTTAAATAAAAAGTATTGCACTTGCTGCTGCTTTCAGTTCAGGTGATCTTGAAACTTAACCCATAGGACTTTTTGTTCTTTTTCTAAATATTAACCCCCCAAAAATGTAACCAAAATTTACACAAAAGAACCACATAAACAGTCACACATTTTGTACTTGTACTAAAATAAGGAATTCAAAAATACAGTTTATAAGGTTTTACGTGTGACGCATGCAGGTTTAGTGTGCAAAAAACTGAAAATTACTTTCTGAAAACACATTTTGAACATCTGATATTTGAGATACACTGAGGACTGAACGTTTAAAAGGTCTGAATTTATCTCATGGGACTGGGTAGTAACAGCAAACCATGTTACTCTAATGTTTTAGATATGGAAGGATGAGTTTCTGGTTTGGAATCCTAAAGAGTTTGATGGACTCAATGAAATTTCGCTGTCCTCAGATGCCATCTGGGTGCCTGACATCATCATAAGTGAATTGTATGCATTTACAATACAGTATTTTTACAGTATAGTTTTTAAGCATGTAAAAAATGTGATCAAGAGTCTAAAGCTATATTTGCTTTATTCCTCTCTCTTCAGCGTGGATGTTGGTAAATCCCCGGTCATCCCATATGTTTATGTCAACAGTTCAGGAATAGTAAAAAACTACAAACCCATCCAGGTGGTCTCGGCCTGTCACCTGGAGATTTTTGCATTTCCCTTTGACAGGCAGAACTGCACTTTGACCTTTCGCAGCTGGCTCCATTCAGGTAAATCACTCATACATACACAAGGGTGTGCTTTCACTCCTTTAAAACAACCTCTCCTCTGTATACTGAGAGTTGTGGTGACTAAGTGGCTTTTCATGAGGTTTAAAATCTTTTGAAAGCCACTTGCTGACACAGACACTCATTTGTGCAATTCCACAAATGGTTCATGAAGGAAAAGACTTTTGACCTAATTAAACTTGTAAACATGTCCAAAGACAACAGTTCTGATGATGTGTTTCTCTAACAGTGAATGAATTGGATTTAGCTCTGTGGAGGCCTGCTGAGAACATCTCCAGTGAAATCGAAGAGTTCATGGATGACGGGGAATGGGAGCTGCTGTCTATTCCATCTCACTACTGGATTTTGAATATAGATGACCAGAAGTATGCCCACATTCAGTTTAATGTGAGAAACAAAGAAACTTAAAGCACAGAATTTTAATTGATTTATGAATTTGACAGGGGCTTTAATCCAAACCAAGAAATATATGTACGTTTTATCTGTGTGTGTGTTCTTTGGTCTCATGACCTTAACATTGCTAACACAATGCTCTAGCAAGTTTGCTACATTAACTTGATTGTGTATAAACCAGTTAGTTCCATTTTTTTTTATTTCAGTATTTACAAAAACATATAGCTTACAAAAAACAACACTGGTGTGCATCTTAAGACTAAACCACTGATTTATGTTAAGATATGTCAGTGCAAGATGTTTTTCAATTAAGGAAGCTCAAACATGCATTTTAGTCTGGGACTAGGATAAAGCCTGTCCAGAATACTTGGATGATGAAAAAGTGCATTTAAATTTACATTGAGCCATATTACTACTTTCCAACATTTTTTAATTTTATCACACCTCTCCTTCTTCTTTCATTTGGTGAATCCACAGAGGCTCACAGGATTAAAGTGTCAACTGAATACACACTTCAAAATCTAGTAGTAGGTTATTTTCTTACTGTAAGTAATATGTCTGTTGAATTCAGACATACTACTTACCTCACCTACTATATAGTAAGGAAGTAGATGATTTCGGACACAGCGATTCCGTTTGCTATTCACAGTCGGTCAGGAACTATTTTCTAAAGCAGTGGTTCCCAACCTTGTTCCCTTGGGTCCCCGCTACATATTCGACAGTCTGAGCCCCCAACCCAATCTTTCCATTTGATTTTGCTGTTACATTGACAAGTATGTTGAGATGAAGCAAGCAAAATAACATTTTATTTTACGAGAACCCTTAGGAAAATTAACCATGGTTACCACCAAATGGTTAATGGTTACTATAGTAAAACCATGGTTTTGCTAATAGTAATCAATACACCAAAAAAAAAAAATGTTAAGTTAATATTCGTAAGGGAATATTTTAACTTTCTTATCTTGAAATTTTAAGCATATAATTAAAAAACATTTAAAATAAAATTATTAGTGGATTTGTAAGCATATAATTAAAAAAAGCTTTTAAAAATCATTTTAAATAAAATTATTAGTGGAACAGCCAGTCTCACGAAATTTCGTTATATAGTCACATATTTTTTAGATTTTTTTCGTGATATTATCACAAATTTCCGCGTTTTTTCGTGATCGTATAATATCCGTTATACGATCACGAAAAAACGCGGAAATTCGTTAGAATATTCCTGTTTTCGTGTGATTATCACGTATTGGTTACTGTTTTGTCCTATTTTCTTACCATTGTCGCTTCGGTTTAGGGTTAGATTTACATAAAATGACATCCCTACCAAAACCCAACTCTAACCCTAAGGCCAGGCGACAAATAAAAAAATAAAAAAATATAAAATAGTATAAACCAATGTATGAAGTGACATTCTAATGCAAGCACCAAATCTAACCCTAAACCGAAGCGACAATCGTTTAAAAATAGGAAAAAGCAGTTAACCAATATGTGATAATCACACGAAAACAGAAATTCATTATACGATCACGAAAAAACGCTGAAAAAAAAAATGAAAAAAAATTACATGACTATATCACGAAACTTTGTGAGACTGGGTAGCACATTTTATGCATCTTTATTTGAGCTCAAAGCATATCGGATCCCACGTCTCCCTAAAGAGGGGCCCAGACCCAGAAGGACAGCTTTCAGAGATTTTACTTCATAAAAGTTACATTAATATTTATTTTCCTTTAATATTTGTATAACTGTTTTATAAAACAATACAGTACTTATGGCGCTGTAGCGTGAAAGTCCCAACTAAAGGGTTTCCTTTGCGTCGTGCCTATCAACGCACAGCCTCCGGCCCCTTATTCCTTGCTGAAATATTTAGCTCTCAGGTCTTCTTAACAACTTTTAACGTTTATGTGCATCAGGTGGAATTTTATCAGAATATAAAACAGATTCCATCAGACTCAAACCAGCAGGAATATTCAATTTTTATTAGATTCTTCTGGCACTGGGCATTCATAATGTTTCCGTTCCAATTTATTCGTGTTCTTCGTGAACACAACCATTTGGCACGTAACTGTCCATCGGACATGCAGAGTATTGACAGTAGCCTGACATGTGTCACAACCTTTCTCCAACCTTTGCGTTGCTGATGGCGGAGTCGCACTAATGCTAATGGATGAGGCTTAGCGGCAGACAGCACACAGCGAGGATGATAATAATGAGACTGTCTTTCTGGCATTTGATCAATGAGCGCCGTGTTTAGTAGGAGGAATGGGCCAATAGCTCAGAGCTGGTGGGCAATCCACACGTATAGTGTTCCACTAAGATGCACACACCATGGAAACGGCTGCGTTCTTTGATCACCTTGCTCATTGCCAAAGCCATTTAGGAATCCATATTTGTATTTTTACTCACTGGCCGAATGGACGGGGGACATGTTTAAGTCAGTATGAAATTGGTCTTTGTTGTACTGTGAAAATTTAAGCAGACTTAAACATGGGAAGTCAAACGGATGGTCCTGATCCAAATGAAGGGCAGTGGGATAAAATGGCACTCTTTTTATTTCTGGGGTTGATCAGGGAGGGCGCTCAGGAATCAAATCTGGGTTCTCAGGGGGAGCTGAAGTGTGGGAAAACTATTTCGCTTCTGGAATGAGCAATTGGGTTTGATTTAGCAAATCAAGGAAATGGGTAGAAGGCTTTAGCCTGTTATGTAACGCCCCTTTAGACACCACCGCTTTAGGACAGGCAATAAATAAACCCAGTCTTTCTGTCTCTCTACAGGTGTTGATTCGCAGGCGGCCCCTGCTGTACGTGGTAAGTCTGCTCATCCCCAGTATCTTCCTCATGGTTGTGGATGTCATCAGCTTCTACTTGCCACCAAACAGTGGAACTCGTGTCACCTTTAAAACCAGCATTCTTCTGGGCTACACCGTGATCAGAGTCAATCTAATGGACGAAATCCCTGCTACGGCCATTAAAACACCCCTTATTGGTAATAAGGACAGAGCTCACCCTCTTTCTAACTACATTTGCCTATTAAAGACAATTGGACAGCTAGCAAATTCACCTCACTAATCTGATCTCCTCTTGTTTCGTCACAGGGATTTTCTTTGCTGTCTGTATGGCACTACTGGTGCTCAGTCTGGCAATGTCCATTTTCGTGGTGAAGCTTTTGCATTACAGCGAAAGCGATGTCAAAAAGTTGTCCATATCGGCTTGTTTACTCGACAAATACGGCTCAACAGACCAGAGCTTTAATGAGAGTGCGTTCACTTCAGTGAAGACGCTGTATGATGTGGATCAGTCAGGGGGTAGGAGTGAGACTCTTATTCATTTGTCATCATTAGACATGCTATTAGGCAAAAAATAGGTGTGTAACTCGCCCCATACTGTGCTACAAACATGATCATAAGGCCCTAAGGGTGTAGAGGTTGCAAGCAATTACCAACAACACGGTAACCACCTTGCATGCAGGAGGCTTAATACCATAGCAACAGAGCAACATCCCGGCAACCGTCATTTATAGCATCTTTTTAGTTTTTAAGTAATAAAAATATCAAATATAAAAATATCCAAAAATTAATTTGTGTTCCCTGTTACTCTTTCAGGCTACGAGTTTGATCTTTCTTCAGAGACAGATCTGGTGTCCCTCACGGATGACGCTCACAGTGACTCTCCACTTGAGAAAATCTTACAGGAGATGGTGTATCTCAAAATGTGCCTTCAGGAGGAGGACAATGAAAGCAGTGCGAACGCTTACTGGGTGGCACTTTGCCTTAAAGTAGACAAGCTCCTCTTTCGAGTTTACGTGATGCTTGTGCTGATCTACTCTATGACTCTGCTGCTGCTTTGGAGTGGATGGAGCTCTGTGTGAAACTCTGACAGTAGCGATAGTAGTTAAGCGGTTTGGTTAAGATAATAAGAGGTAATGGAGAGAAGGGGAATAATGAGTTAAAACCAAAAACTGAAATTGGAAAATTTTCACAATCACTGTACATTTATTAAAATAACAAACAACATATTACATATTTCCGATTTTTGGAGATACAGTACAGTAGATGATTGCTTGAAACTAGCTGGACTAGGTGCGCTGTCAAAAAATAAAGGTACAAAGCTGTCACTGGGGCACCCTTTAAAAAAAGGTCCTAATATGCATCTTTGAACTGCCAATATGTACATTTGAAGTACTAATATGCACTTTTTGGGTACAAAGGTGTACCTTTTTGAAAGGGAACTGTCCCAGTGACAACTTTTGTACCTTTATTTCTGAGAGTGTGGTTATAGAAATTGGTTATGCACTATGTTAACAGCAAATGTTCATTTATAATTCATGCAGTTAAGTTGCATTAGCTGTGTCATACATTTTATGTACTCCAATGAATTATTCACAGTAATTGAAATAAATGTTGTTTGAATGCACACATGGGTTTTATTTATTACCACGTTTAACTTCAAAATGTAACAAGTGAGAAGATCAATGCTTTTATTTGAATGTATAAAACTAGCTTCAAGCTAAAACATTAGCAATGTATGTGATTGTTTTGGTGCAGAATAAAAGAAAACAAATTATTTTTTGGACACTGCTTTGCTTTAAACTACAGTATGTCCAGATTACACATGCAATTGGAATGCAAAGTACAGTTAATAAAGGAAAAAAATGGAAAGCTGTAAAATTAAGAGGAAAAAGTTTAAGGGAGAGAAATTAGTGTTTTATCTTAAAGATTAGTTTAACTGTTTATATGGTATACTTTTAGTGTGTTTTATGGTTAAGGTCTAAAGCCGGGATACACTGCACGATTATTGGCTGTCCCAGACGAATGATTGCCATCGTGAAACAATCGCCGCGATTTAATCGGTGGTCCTATGTCGTACAGTGAGAGAGGTTCAAAGACGGGCGTTTTCCCGGTCTTGCGTCCAAATATATCCTACGATAGTTTTCTGACAGCGTCAGAAATTCAGCATGATCACCACACAGTGTGTTTGCTGCTACGACCTGCGTGCTGGTATTTGTTTACCACGAGCGCATGCTGGTGACGTTGCGCACTGTGTGACAAAAATCCTGCAGTGTATTCCGGGCTTAAATTAACTAAGTTTTCTCTCTGTTGCTTGCACATGACAGTGTTTATTCACAGCTAGGCCTGGAAGATATTTGTGTAACTTTGGTAATAATTGTGAGATAGCCATATGATGAGTTAGAAAACAAAGGCACTTTTTGTTTCATCAGTGATTGTATTTGTGTAGTAATCTTGAAGGTTACAGAGATAGAGGAACAGCACAAACAGTTTGTTTTGAGAAGGAGTTTGGGGAAATTTTACTGAGGATTGGGCCTGAAGGCCTGAGTCTGCTGAGCCTTGTGACAGAACAGAGTTTGAGACAGAAAAACTCAGAACGGGATCATTGTCATTATCATTTTACCAAATGCAGGTGTACAACCCAGTATTGTGTTATAAGCTGTCTGACACAATTCTTTAATAAAATACTTTGAAGAGAATTTTACATTTCAACCGTCTCTGATTCTCCTGAAGAAAATCCACGACAAGTTATATATAAATGCAAAATAACACAAATGTGTAGGCCTAAATGAGTAACGATCTGCAAATCAAAAGGTTGTTATTTGTTTAGACACATAAGATGCAGATGTCCAGACAAAATAAAAATACATAGATAACAATAATACATACAGATAATAATGCAATGGTTGAATTGAGTTTTAAAGGCTTTACACAGTCCCCCTTGTACCTGTAGTAATATCATATATCACAGTCCAGCTTCCTTACCGAAATATAAACCATAATCACCTACACGTCACCGCAGTGTGTTTTCATTACATACACAACAGCATCTCAGAGATGCCTGTCCAGTCAGGAAAAAAGGCTTAATTCGATTTCTCCACAAACTTCTGATAATATTGTTCTGACACAAATCTAATCAACTGCCTATTGCCTGGCTAATTAAGTCTCATCATGGCCGGACGAAGTATTAGATCACAGTTTAATGTAGTAGTCTAAGTGCTCATGGAAATTGACTTGAACTTGGTGGAGAAACATGACCCGTGAAATGTCAAAGGTAGCTGTTATAGATATGGAACGCCCTCTGTTGTGTTACTTTAAGAAGACCAACACTAGCAATATCTCAATTCTCAGAAAGCACGTTTTGCATGTAAAGTAGGTACATCAATTGTTTACCCTATTAAGTTTAAACGATTTAATAGAAAGACACTATATTCTGAAAGTTTCAATTAACTATACGGTTTACGACCAAAAATAGCAATAATAGTAAACAGCAGTTTGTTAATCTTTTACTAAGCACACAATGCAATGCTTTGTTAAATCTTTTAGATGTGGGTGACTTGGGGCATAGTCTAAAGTGCTGTGGGCCCGTGCAATTGATGATGCAGTTGAGGGCGGGTGGACTAAGTGCTGTAATTGACACAGCCTAAGCGCTTATGGGAAGCTTAGAGATAACTAATGGAGCTTAGGGGGCATCAGTAGTTGGAAGCTGCCCCGGGACAGCAGCCTGCCAGAATCCTACAAACACCTACAACAATCCGCAGAAATGAATGTTTCAGCACTCTGGACAGCGCTCTGCGTTTTCATGTGTGGAGCTGCATTTGCTTGCTCAGGTAACTTTTTTAATAATTTTGACTTTGCTTTAAATCGGAAAAGCATGAAATAATTACATTACTCAAAGGCTGGGTCTCAAAATTTAGGGATGCCAACCTAGACAGTATTTTTGCCTGTTTGAAAGTAAATAACTAATAAAATGTTTAGTTACATTGTCAGTTGCGTTTGATGTAATCGTCAAACGCATAAATGCAAATGTCGACCAGTGTGAATTTTGGCCAACATAGGTAAGTTTATGATAAAATAAATAATAATAATAAAAGAATTGTGTAGCTTGCATGTACTGATATTTGTTTTGGATTAAATCCCCTGTTAAATGTTCCAAAAACCCATATTGATCGCTCAGTATGAATATTTGGGAATGACGTAGCTTAGTCAAATGTCTATTGTGGTAACGGCCCTATTTCTGATGTCCGAATATGCTTACAACGTACCGAAGGTACTTCAAACTAATCCATTACTATAAATTAATAGCTTATGCATGAATGTATGTGTATTAATTTTGAATGCGGTAGGTAAAGTAAAGATAACAGCCTGTTGTGTTTCGGTGCAGGAAAGAAGACGGAAAACAATACTGGGCGTTTCGCCAATGCCACACTGGTTCGGTTAAGTGACCTTTTAAGTGCCGGATACAAGAAAGGAGTTCGCCCAGTACGAGACTGGAGAAGTTCAACGACCGTGTCCATTGACTTAATGGTTTACGCTATTCTTAATGTGGTGGGTAGATTTCTCAAAAATCTTAACATGAAAGTCTCATTCATTACCATTAGTTAACACATTAGCTAACATTAACAATAAGCAGTCAATGCATTAGCGAACATTAACGATAAGCAGTATATGTTTATAGCATTTATTCATCTTTGATTATGTTAGTCAGTGCCAATATAATTGTTCATTGTTTGCTCATATCTATTCAATGTGCATTAACAGTTGTTAACTGATACAACTTTTGCTTCAAAACATGGATTAGTAAAGTTTTACTGTTGAAATAAACATTAGTTAAGATCAATAAATGCTTTAGAAGAATTTATGATTGTTGATTTATGTTAATAAACGTAGTTAACAATGGTAAAAAAAATGCAGCATTGTTGTAAAGTGTCACAAAAAATATTATTATGTAATACATTTGCTAAAATACATTTGCTTTTTTAACGTTTTATGAAATTGAATTTTTAAAACATTAAAATCTGTTATGTACCTTTATGCAACATAGGATGAGAAAAACCAGGTCTTGACAACATACGTGTGGTACAGACAGGTATGTTGGGGAAAAATGGAAAACAGTACAATAAATCTATACAAAATAAAATATACAAATATACAATTTTCTAGTTTGCATTCATAATTTGATATGAATTAATGATAATGCATAAATACATAACTTCTTGAAGATTTTCCTTTTTATGTTTTGTGACATTTTTCCCCTCTTATTTTTTCATCTGTCAAAAGCAATGGACAGATGAGTTCCTTGTGTGGAATCCTGAAGAATATGATGAAGTCAAGCAAATTTCCATGCCTACTGCCAACGTCTGGATTCCTGATATCCTAATCAATGAGTTGTGAGTAGAGATCTGTTTCCATCTTCATTTTATCAGTGTCCAGTGTCCTTTGTCAAACACTTTAAAACAATGCTTCCCAATCCTGGTCCTCGAGGACCCCCTCCCAAAAAGTTTTAGATGTCTCCTTATTAAACATATCATCAGCTTGTTAGGGAGACATGTTTACCATTTTGGAAGGAGGCTGATTAGTTGAATCAGGTGTTTTAAATAAGAAAACATCTAAAACTTTTTAGAAGGCGGTCCTGAGGACCAGGATTGGGAAGCACTGCTTTAAAACATTGCATCAGTTATAAAAAAGCACTAGTTTTAAAGAAATATTGCACCAACTTTAACAAAAATGAAATTTTGAATAAAAAATGACAATAAAACACAAAATAACCTATACCCAGTTTTCTTCTATCTTTTGCATCCAAAGTGTGGATGTCGGAAAGTCTCCAGATATCCCATACGTCTATGTGAGCCACAACGGAACTGTGCGCAACTATAAACCCATCCAGGTGGTGACAGCCTGTTCCCTTAACATCTATAACTTTCCGTTTGATGTCCAAAACTGTAGCCTGACTTTCCAGAGCTGGCTGCACACGAGTAAGTAAACACATTTCTGTAGAAATCCTCCTACACTCAGAATCCAAATCTAAAAGGATTTTAAGAGATGTGATCTTCAATTATGCAGGAAACTGAAGCATGAAAGCTAATTAAAATAAAAACAAGCATCAAGTTGCTATTTCAAAAAATCATGTTAAAGGTAGAAATAAGGATTATTTTTGGACTGCTCAAATTATTCAATAGTTATTATTATTCAATTATTCAAATTAAAAATAGCACTTTTACAAATACACCACACATGAAAAACTGCAGTAAACTTTAACATTTACAATAACTTTAGTAAAATGCAGTAAACTGTTGAACTGCATTTATATTCATTACTTTACTTTACAATCAAAAATGATCCTTAGCTTTCATTGGGGTGTTACCTTTTCAAAAGCACACCTTTGCACCTAAAGAGTTCATATTCGTACCTCAGTATCAAAGAGATTAGTCCATAGGTACATATTCAACTCCAGTAGCAACTTTAGTTACTATTTTAATATTTAACATGGTATCTTTACATATATATATATATATAGGGATTTTTTTGCTATATTGAACTTAATAATCTGATCTTTAGCCTGATTTCTCCATGTAGCAAATGACATCAACATCAGTCTCATAAGGACGCCTGAGGCTGTAAAGAATGACAAGAGTGTGTTCATGAATCAGAGTGAATGGGAACTGCTTCATGTTCTCTCCAAATACAAAAACTTCAGTGTGGACCAAAAGGAATACTACGCTGAAATGAAGTTTCATGTGAGTAACAAAATAACACCAAATCGAGCCACAGCACACATTAGCATTTGCAAATAATAATGTCACAGATAAGTTGTTTTTTACAGTCAGAAACTAATTCACCACAATTACTGTAACATGATGACTCAATATTTTAAAGTACAATTTGTTGAAAACATCACTTATTGTATACAATCCCAATGACTGCGGTAAAGTAAAAAACTATAACAAGAAGACCATCACATTATGACATCACTAAAATGTGTCTCTTTTACGATAAACAGGTTGTGATTCGACGCAGACCTCTGTTCTATACAGTAAACCTCTTGTTGCCCAGTATATTCCTGATGGTGATGGACATAGTTGGGTTTTACCTGCCTCCAGACAGTGGAGAGCGAGTGTCCTTCAAAATCACTCTCCTCTTGGGATATTCAGTCTTTCTCATCATTGTTTCTGACACCCTGCCAGCTACTGCCATAGGGACCCCACTTATCGGTAAATGCATCTACTGTATTCATTTCATTTATAGCAGGAAGGAAACACACATCAGTAATGAATAGTTTGGACAATTTGTACCTTTCCCTGGCACATTTCTGAAAAAAAAAATGCTTTAAAGGAAAACACCTCAGTTTTTCAATTTTTTACTATGTTCTTACCTCAACTTTGACGAATGAATACACACCTATCTTTTTCAATGCGTGCACTTACTCTTTGTACAGCGCTTCATGAACGTGTTAGCATTTAGCCTAGCCCCATTCATTCCTTAGGATCCAAACAGGGATGAATTTAGAAGCCACCAAACACTTCCATGTTTTCCCTATTTAAAAACTGTTACTCTCGCTCAAACTTCCATCAATATTACTGCGCCCGAGGTCGAAGTGCTGCAAACTAAGTGCTCTTCCGCCATACAATATAGTTCTCATTTTTATCCGCTTAAAAAAATCGCCCCGTTTTATTTTGTGCCACCATACTTACTCGTGTAACTACTCATGTAACAGTCAATGGAAGTGTTTGGTGGCTTCTAAATTCATCACTGTTTGGATCCTATGGATTGAATAGTGCTAGGCTAAATGCTAACACATTCATGATGCGCTGTACAAAAATTAAGTGCACGCATTGACAAAAGATAGGTATGTATTAACTCGTCTAATTTGAGCTTAGAACATAGTAAAATATTAAAAAATGGTGGTGTTTTCCTTTTTTAGACTACGAAGTCACAGACATATTTTTTAATAAGTTACATGCAATTTATTTCAGTAAGAGTAATTGGCCACACTGGTAATTTGTCTTTGTGACTAATTTCCCTTTGGCCTGTATTTTTATATTTATGCCTTTGGCAGACACTTTTATTCAAAGCGACCTACAGGGCAGTACAAGGTACACATTTTTTTTTGTGTCTTCCCTGCCCCATGCGTTGCTAATGCAATGCTCTACCACTCAGCTATACAAGAACACAGAACCTAAAGCAATGCTTTTTAAATTATAAGATATTATTTGGTGCAAACACTAAACAACTCGTTTTGAAGTAAATGCAACAGATTTCAAGATTTGTAAAATTAAAATTAAAAAAGAATTTTTTTTAAAGCTTTTCAGTGCTGTGTACATCCCTGGTTAATGGTCTGCTGCTAAAGCATTTAAAATGTGTGTTGTTATGTAAGATATGACATAATTTTGCCTTATGCATTAGTTAAAAAACTAGTAATTTCTAGGTACCGAGTGGAATTCCCATATGCGATTAAACATATTATGATTTCCTCGGGCCACACTTCTGTTGTGTCTCCCACACAGACCGAAAACACCTCCAGATAGAGATCCGAAAGCTTGAGGATTCTTGAATCAGAGCTAAATGAATGGGCTATGTTTAAACTGGAGCCAGTCCACGTCCATTGATTTTCAGCATGTAACATCTGACTTGAATAAGCTTGTACAGAGATGTGTAAGATAAGAAGTGCATCCTAGAGTGCTACTTAAGATTTCAAATTCGTAATAGCGACTAAATGTGATTGCAAAAATAACGTTCACTTACTTATCTATAGGAGCCCACATAGGATGTTACATAAGACAGGGTGCATGATCTCTTAATGCCAATCTTGACATTTAAAATCACCTAAAGAAACACGCCCCAACCTTAATAGAATCTGGACCTTCTTTTGATAGACCCGCCCCACACATATGCAACCCAGGCAACGATGTCGGTTAGTAGACACGCCCCTTACTGCTGATTGGCTATAAATGTGTTGGTAGTCGGCCCGAATCCCTTTTCCAAAGTGTTTTTAAAAAATCATACACCCCGCCTTTAAATAATCTAAAACAAAAATCTGCATTAGATTTTTATCCTTAAAGAGTTTCTTTGGAGCTACGCATAAAAAAAAGATTTTGTTTAACCAAAACCAAATTCAGAGGGAACATAAATGGTTTTCTTAATTCATGTCTGTCTCCAGGTGTGTATTTTGTGGTGTGCATGGCTCTGCTGGTGATCAGTCTGACGGAGACGGTTCTGATCGTGCGGCTGGTGCACAAACAGGATCTGCAGTCCCGTGTGCCCCAGTGGGTCAAGCACCTGGTGCTTGAGAAGGCCACAGGCCTGCTCTGCATTCGCAATAAGAAGTTCTGCTCCCTCCTCTCTCAGGGATCTGACCTCCCTCTCTACAAAGAGAACAACATGAACACAGGTGGGAGTTCATGTAATTGCAGTACATTTTTGATGTAGCCGCAAGGGGATCTCTGTTTGCCCTGCAGAAAAATCCAGCTGGGTTCTCGAACATGGTAACTCCAGTCTTCAACTGGTCCCAACCATTACCTGGTCCAAAGTAGTTGACCATCTAAGACCAGGAACAAACCCATTCCAGTGGGGTTTTCTAATGGACTGGTCAACTAAGTAATGATCAGCTAGAAAATCAGCTGCCATACAAGTTTTGGTTTTATAAAAAACCTTTAACATTTGAAGAACCTCTTTATAGTAGGGTCTTTATGAACATTTATGAACCTTTAAGTGTATGCACGAAAACAAACTTTGAAAATCACCTGTCATTCTTTAAACAGTGCGCTGCAACCATCACAACTGCGAGGGATCCAGAGACACAGGGAGAAGCTTGGGTTTGGGTCTGACCGTGCGGGAAAGCGCCCCTCCTGTCATGGACAGCATTTTGCAAGAGATCACCACCATCCGTCAGTTCATAGAAAAAAAGGATGAGAGCAGGGAGATTGCTAAAGAGTGGCTGCAGGTAGGGTACGTATTGGACGTCCTGTTGTTCAGGGTCTACATGCTGACCGTGTTGGCCTACAGCATCACTTTAGGCACACTCTGGTCTGTATGGCAGAACGCCTGACCGCAGAGATGGATCACAGATAGAAGGCGCCAACTGTATCTCGCTGCTTAAAATAAAAGCAGTGGTCGATGTAAGTGAATGTGCTGGTAATGTGATTGCTATCTCACAGCAGAATAACTTGTTGAGCACCATGACGCAGAAATGTGCTTACTTTAAAAGTTATTACTGTACTTGTGGACTGCTGTGATGACCAGATCCATGACAGCTGCTACAATACAACAGATTTTGCTTTATTACATAAACATTTTAATATGAGCTGTTGAACTAAATATCACAATGACTGTGCTGATATGAAGTACACCAGCATGTGTGCTTTTATCCACCAGACGTTCATATCATGCGACATACATTCCAGACAGAATATAGCCAGCTTTTCGGTTTATTTTTTGTTCTGCCAGTAAAAAATGTTTCAAAGTGAGAGCAAAAAATGAATACAAAGTTCCAGTGCAGTTACATTAAAATATATGCGCTTTTAAATGCCTTGTTATATCCAGATTAATAGACTGGATTCACTGTTGTATAACAAATATGTCTTCAGATCTTTCATTGATATATTGTGCCTAAAGCTTTTCAATCTGTTACCTGTTTTCTGCATGAAAGTGACTACAGTGCTTTACTAAAACTGAAATTTTACTACGTACTGTATAATTGTTTGATTGTATAACTGTGACCAGTGGCGGCCGGTGACTTCTTTTTTCGAGGTCGTACGGTGTGAAGTGTGTCAAAACATGTATGTAGCCCATCATGTGTGTGGTTTGTAATTTCAAAATATGTGTTTGGCGTGTCAAGTGATCCTATGTGCATCACGTGTCTTGTGATGCACATAAGTGCCTGCTGCAGATGTGTCTAAAGGGTTTATGATAAAAGAGACGCTCGCGTTTGCCACAGTTTACTGTTAAGGTAGTGTCTTTTGTGTATTTTGTGAACGTGAGCGTCTCTTTTATCATAAATGGTTTTGACGCGTGTGCAGCAGGCACTTATTTTGACAAAACATGTGATGCACATGGTTCACATGATGCAACAAACACATATTTTGTAAACACGAGCAACACACACGACTCTCCGAACTCATATTTTGAATTTTCACCCCTCGGATGAGCAGTCACGAGCCGCCACTGAATGTGCCACAGTTTTGGCCATTCAATTAAATTTGTGTACATTGTAAAACTATCTGCAGTACGGTCGGTGTTTGACAAAAATGATATCCTGTTATTGAAATCCGCCTCTTTGATTAAAGTGTCCAGTAATGTGTATGTATTTATATAACTTGACGTGTTGTTTTGTCTATGTCTGTATTGTTTTTCTTCTCTTGCAGCCCAGAAGGGTGTTGACTATTATTCATTGCCCGTGGACTGACACTAAATGTACTAATTGTAAAGATTTTCACCTCACTGGGAATGCACTCAGCAGGCCTGGGGTGATTGGATAAATGCCATCGACACTACATAATTAAAGAAAAAAAATCAGTTAGACAGTAAATGGGAGCATTGATCCCAATACAATCAATGCAGCTACATCTCTTCTGCCTGTCAGCACGCTCTCTGTGTTGTGCCTGCAACAGTGCTGAATTTCCAACAGAACGGATATTAAGGTTATCCTATTTTACTAAAATATCAATATTTTGTTGCATTTTGAAAGGAAGTTGTAGTAGAGAACAAAAAACTTACCAAAATGCTGTTTTACGTAACAATAAGAATGCGCTGCGCAGGCATGATTAACGTCAGTCATGGCTGAATTAAAGAGCGTTGTGCACGACACGAAACTGAGTACTTTATTGCTTTTCTAAAACGGTTCCCACACAAAACAAACATTGAAGAAAAAATATGTATCAACGCTAATTTAATGAAGTAAAAAAAAACTTTAATGAGGTAAAATCACTAAAAGACTTCCTTCCGCTGGCAAAATAGTCCCTGACTGATTGTCAACGTCAACATAAATGTTTACGTTGCGGGTGGTTGATAAGGGCGCAGTGATACATAGAATCATTGGGTGCGGCGGTCGCGTGAGTTTTATAGTAAACCAGAATCATGACTGAAACTAACGGTTTTATAAGTTAATAAAATGTAATTTCCATGACATTTAAAACGATTTTGAACTTTAGGACTTCTTGGTTTCGTGTAGTTCATTTGCTTTAATGACAGCAGGCACTCAAGCTGGCATATTTGCACAAAACCTGATGATCCATGCTATCCCAGCATGAGATCTGCGAATGTTATTTCCAGGTTTAAATTAGATTTTAAATTCTACATTTTAGCATAGTCTCAGACTTTTGGGACTTCCAAATGCAACTCTCCATACATAAACTTATTTCTAACGGGCACTTTTATTAATATTCATTATATTATACAATGCTATATGATTATTAAACATGCAAGATACACTGTCAATGGTTCCTACTATAACTGTTACTGGGGTAGTAGCCTACTTTTTGAAAAGGTCCTAATATGTACCATTTAGATAAATATATATAATCATTTGATACCAATATATGTACCTTTGAGGAACTCTTTAGGTAGGGGCAGCGTGGGACAAAAATCTACCGGGTAATTTCGTAGACCACCGGTCCTCGGTGGTAAAAAAAAAAGTTATACTAAATATACTAAATAATATATACTAAAGACTTTAGATGCAAAGAGTACTGCCCCTGAGACATCTAGGCATTGATATACTGCACATACAGGATATGACAGACCCTGGATGTTTGTGCTTTGACCAGCAGAGGGCTTCTAAGGCCACGTAACAGCATAACTGGTACACAGGCCTGGCTTTGGACTTCATTACATACCACAGATTAACAATGACTAGTATCTCTAATAAAAAAATACAGCAAAGTTTTTTCTGCCTTTGTGAAGCGTAAACAACGCTATTCCTGGAATTTGATTATCAACCAAGAACGGAATGTTTTGGCAAGCCAAAAATGCCCATGTAATTCCTAAAACCCATACACAGTCATAACAAATGGCTTCAAGTGGCATTTGCAGGCTGTTACTTGTTTTGCAAAATCATCTTTTGGAGGTCGTCCACTGGTTTCGTATAGGCCTGCAGGCACGGCTTATCGGGGAAGACCATCAAAAGGATTTGGACAAGACCAGATTTACAATTCAGTCCTCAATGTCTAAACTTACTTGTTCATGAGATCATATCTGGGTCAAAGAGCAGCCAAAGATGGGACCCCGCTCGCTGCACAAAAGCTATTCAGCATCAGAGCTGCATTCTTGCACCTCATACCACCCCCAGCTTCCTGAACCCCATGCCTTAGGTCACATGACCTTCAAGAGCATTGCCAGCGCTTGGCACCCCTAATGATGCTTAACTTCCTAAGGCCTAGCAAAGCGAATATACAATTTGGACCCTGCTGTCTTTCTCAAATGATCATTTAAAAAAAAATCTGTTTCATTTTAAGAGCGAGAACTAATTAAAAGACTCATTAGCTCAGTGCACTGAGGTAGCATTGTGTATATATATATGACAAACATGATTTCCAAGGATAGTTAGGAGGTTAACACTGAGAAACACCTAGTTATAATTTTTGGTAAGGTTATCATGCTCAACAGACAGTTTTTTTTTACTCTTTCTACTTGTCTTTTCATGTAATACACATTGAATGTGCATATACAACTCGATATATTCAATGAATAAAAGCATCTTAATGTTCTCACTTTCATCTGTCATTATAAGTATCGACAGTAATCACCTTAAAACTGTGGCACTCACGCAAGATGGCAGCAGTTATTCAGGGCTTTCACGGTCTACCCCACTAACACCGGCAGATGTTTACAATAATTTAACAGGATCATAACTCAAACACACACATACACACACACAGAGCGTTAGACAGATACAATACCAGAGGGAGCATTAGCATAGCAGCGAACTGCCATTATTTGCTCAGATGGTTTCTGGTATTAACACAGAGCTCTATGTAATGAACACAGGCAGATAGAGGAAAGCATACAAGCGCTGAGGTTTGTATTCTTAGCTCGTCTCCCACCAGAATAAAAGAGGAGCAGAGACTGCTTTTGTTTCAGTCTATTTCCCTCTGAATGGTAATGAGAGCAGGCAGTTAAAGGCACAGAACCTGTTCTCATACCTGAGCGACTCTACTTTGCCAGCTTAAGAATTGATAGGCTAAGGTAATCGCATCAAGTTCAATCTCAACACCTTGCGTTTCATCTCTTTCCCAAACACTCGGTTATTAAACGGTGTTATTCAGTTTGGGAACATCTTTGATTGCATCTCATTATACTCTAGTATGATTTTCATGTTCTATATGAATTTTTAAGTGATTAACAAAAATTTTAAATTAATATATTGAATTAGTAATATTACATTTGAATTAAGCTTATTAAGAATGAAGATCTGCATGCTGCACTCTCAAAAATAAGGTACAAAAGTTGTCACTGGGATGCTATCTTTCAAAAAGGGACTATGTAGGGGTGAGCGGGGCACAAACTACAGGTTAATTGTAACGCAGCTACTTTACATATTTCTACAGTGCCGAGCAATCTGTGCTTTTCTCTTACTGTCAGAAGATGATCTCCTGTGAATTTGTGAAAAGTTTGAATTTGGTTTTGTTAAGATATTGAGCAAAGAGTGTTTTGGAGGCATAAAAGTACATTTCTTTGTCTTAAGTTTTTTTTACATTTCTGAGTTGGGTGTGTAAGTCACCAAATCTAACCTTATTTTATTTTAATCACTGTCTTGTAACCTAAAACATAGCACTATTTTGAAACATGTCAGCAACTCTTAGTAGCTTGAAAACATTTTTACACAGTGGGGTTAACACAGTGTTACAACTAAGGCTCCAGTATAAAATGATAATGAAAACAATTTAAATACTAGTTATCAAAATGATAACTGTTAATACAATATCAGGAGTAATAACTTACAATTATAATTTTTTTATTTAAATTGTGAAGCCCTTTCCAAAACATTATTTATATGCATTGATGCTTAATACGAGGATGATTAGATGAAGGATCATGGATGGATGAATGTCTATTATAGGCAGATATATAAACAATATCCACCTTTAGTATATAGACAAGATTTTATTGAGTCATCTGTGTTTAAACTAAATTTTCTAGCAGGTGTTACAACTAGGGATGCACCGATATGATTTTTTTTGGGCCGATACCGATTTAAACAGACAACTTCTGGCCGATACCGATATTAAACACTTATTGTTTGTACAATAATATACAGTTGGTCTATTATCTAGTTTATTTCTGCATCAAATTATTTTTACTGAACATGGATTTGATCTAATTAGCATTCAACTGACCAACATAATAAGAGAGGCACAAATTAAGCTAAAACAAATATAATAAGACAGCATGACAACCTTCAAAGTTGGTTTTTGCTATTCAGCATTTATTTTATTAACAACATTAACTCATTTTTTACATATAATGGATTTCGTTATGCAGTTAATTAATAAACAATCGGTATCGGCCGTTCTCGTTCTATTGCCGATATGCCGATGGTTTCAAATTCATCAAAAATTGGCCGATAAATATCGGCGGCCGATACATCGGGGCATCACAACAAACCCTTTTTTACAATGGGGTAGGTTGTAACGTTTGCACTCCTGTTACTTTTGGTGTAATTGTACGATAACTGTAGGTCCCACAAACAAACTTTTAAGTGTTCATTTGTAACAGAGATGTTTGTAGTGATTGTATAAAAAAATTATGTATCTAACTTAATAATTTTTTGAATGATAAAGCCAAAGTCAAAAAGCTTTAGGTTGTGACCCGCTCTCAACTACCATTTTGGTACCTTTTTTGTACAAATGTGTAGTTCTTTAAAAGGTACTGGCCCAGTGAACTACTTCTTATACCTTTTTTATACTTTTAAAGTACATTTTAAAGGCGGGGTGCATGATCTCAATGTTGATATTTAAAAATCACCCAAACATACAAGCCCCTATCCCAATAGAATCAGGACCTTCTTTTGATTGACCCGCCCCACACACATACGCAACCCAGGCAACAATGTCGGTTAATAGACACCATTCTTACTGCTGATTGGCTACAAGTGCGTTTTGTAGTCGCACCGACTCCCTTTTTCAAAGTGTTTTTAAAAAATCATGCACCTCACCTTTAATGGTTTTTATTATTTACTTCCTCGTGTCTTTCAAACCTCTATAAAATTTATTTATTTTCTGAAAGACAATCTTTCAAAATCTTTGACAGGTGCAGTCAGCGTTCACTTTGAATATCAAATGGAAAAACATTTTTGCCTTATGTTATACTTGGGATAGATCACACAGAAATGAAAATTATGTTATCATTTAACCACCTTCAAGTTGTTACAAACCTGTACACATTTCTTTGTTCTCCTGAACGCACAGTCAGATATTTGTAATCAAGCAGGAAAACGGAACACCACTGACTGCCATAGTAGGAAAGAAAAATGCTCCAGAACATTTTGGTTACAAAAATATCTTTGAAAATTATATCTGTAACAACTTGAGAGTGAGTAAATAATGACAGGTTTTGCATTTTTGGGAGATCTCTCTTTTAGCTATTCTTAACTGGGTATTTTTTTGTTCCACATAATTAAGTCCTCTGTACGGGTTTCGAAAGACATGAGGATGAGTAAAAGATGACAAATTTTATTTTAGGGTAAACCGTTTCTTTAAATCCTTATATTCATCCATTTAAAACGTTCATTATTTCCTATGAGTGGAACACATAAAAAGGCCAGACAAACTGATGTCCATTTTTTATTTTTTTGTTCTAACTGCAGATTTAAGGAATACAACTGAACATTGTTATTTTGAGACTCATAAATAAAAAAAACATACAAAAAACACTACAAAAACAATCTACTGTTAGTAGGATGTAAAAAATATCTTTCACCATTAAAGGCACAAAATTTACTTAGTGACAACACTGAGAAGAAACCTGCAGCATTCAGTCTCTTTAAATTCTTTATTTTTTCCACACTCCATCAGAGAACACTGAAATGTTACAAAGAGATGTGTCTGATCCTACACCAAAAGAAAGACTACGCCATCAGGAAACTGATGCCAGTATCTGCAGCACGAAACCCAGATAGTGCTACAAAAACACAGCATGTTGCTGAAAGAGACAAGAGGACCGTTGCAAAGCTCTAATGCAAATTAAAATTTGTACAATTGACAAAAAAACGAAACAAAATAATAATAATAATAATTGGGCACCTTCTAAGATTAGGCTAAGATTAGGTGCTGAGGTAGACGTAACTATAACAATTCAAATAATAATAACAACAGAACAAAAATAAAACGAAACCCCAGAAACAAAACATTATGTTCTTAAAAAGCAACTGGACTGGCACTTGTGCTGTCACAAAAAAATACAGGCAAGTCAGGGAAGGTGTAAAGAATAAAAAAAAAGAAAGAGAAGATATAGTGGGCAGAGAGAGAGAGAGAAAATAAAAAACTGCTTTATTACATAAAAAGCTTTGTTATGCTTGGTCCGACAGGGCAATTGGTCCTCAGTGCTAATATATAAAAAAAGACAATGTCTTGGTGCTTTGTTACTCAAACAGTTTAGTTTCGACCTCAATGGCACATGCATGGCAACACAGCATGAAATGGCTACTCTTTCTAGAACACCACACTGAAACACAGTGAGCCAACCCCAGGGATGCAATGATGACACTTGGCTTACTGTTTTTCTTTAAAATAAGTACTTTAACCAACAACTAAACATGTTAAGTAGGGGCAGTAAAATTGCATCAACAACCCACAGAATGTTACAGGGACGTTGTTGAAAAGTTTAATCAGCAAACCTGTTGCTGAGGCGAAAGACGAGAAAATGGAGTCAAAAGGAAGTTTGATAATCAAACAAAGATTTTTTTATCCCTCAAAGCAGGAGATTCATTGTAAAAAAAAAACGCACATTATTCCAATTTATGGAATGTTTCGCTCGTTTCATTTTTCATTTTTTTGAGCCGTGTATAAAACACTACATCGAATCATTTGACTGAAAAACAGACCAAATGATAATTATAAAAACAAAACTATTATCGACCTCACGTTGGATTGGCTTAGTCCCGTGCGGGGGAACTTGAAGTAAGGATACGCTATTCCAATCATCATCATCATCATCATCATGACACCCCTGGAGCCCTGAAGACACCAATAAACTTCTTTTGAAAATACAGAAACTAAGCAGATATATGTGGACAATTTGTTGAACAATTTCATTTAGGCACAAAGATATTACAGAAACATCATAAGAACATTGAGGGAAGAACTATATCAAAGCCAATATTTTTTTCATCACCATGAGAGAAAAGTGGCAATAGAATATGACTTACCGATTAGTGCATTTGACACTAATGTGCATCTCTCACATACACATACTCACACATACACACTCAAACATACACTATATGTGAAACCACATTCAAAGTAATAATACAAAAGTAACACAAACGAATTTAGAGAACAGTGACACCGGTATGTGACTTAATATCTCGTATTGTTGCCACAAACTCTGTTTTATCCATTTAACATTGGTTAACATTATCCATTTACAGAACAAAATATATATCTGTCTTTTCATGGAGCTACTCATTTTAAATTCTCACAGGGGGCAAAAGATCCCCAAACTCACAGTGTTTTCCAGAAAACAACGGCAAGACACGACAATTACATTTCCTGTGATGCGTCTTCACCATCCCTTCTTCTTCTTTTTTTTTTTTAAAGTCACTTCAAGTAAAAAAACCCAAAAAGTTGGCAACGTGATTGTTTGAGATGCCGTGTACAATGTAATTGATCATTGGTATCACATCATTTTTTGTTTTGTTGTTGTTGTTGTTGTTATTTTCACAAAGGAGAATGTGGCTGATTTAGTCCTTCACCTGCAATGTATTTGACATCCAGAAAGCAACATTTATCACTATAGGATCACACACGGTCCAACATTACCAAAGAGGAGCAAGGCAAACGATTCAAACGAGAGAATAATGATATAAAAAAAGAACTACAAAGTTTTGCCTCGCTGCAACCTCAACCAATGGAAAAAAGACCGACACTTAATACAAAAATATCACAATTTTATATATCAAATGGCCTCGTTGGCTCTTGCTCAGGACTACACTCATACAAAGAAACATGTCAACTGACAGGATTTAATTTTTTTTCTTCCTTTCGTCTTTGATTACCACTTGCAGTCCCAATTGTCCAACGCACAATGCACTGCTGCATATGACCTGTTCTTTGTGGTTCAAACTTGGCGAACCGTATTTTTTTCACATTACAAAACTACAATTCTATTCACATATTTTCAAGTTTATTGTTTTTTTCAAACTTTAAAGTACTACACTTCACTTGTTCCATATATTCGCCTCCCAGATCAACTTTGACCCCAAACATAAGGCTTTAAAAATCTGCTCTTAAGGTAAGGTTTACAGGGCTGGGGGGGTTCTCTCATAGGTAAAGTTATGACTTTATAATCACTTTCCTATTACCAGTTCGAGTAAATCTTACCCTTGCTTACAAACGTGAACACTCGAAAGCATGAGATGAAGTTATATGCAAAACGCAAACACAAAAATGTGCTTTTGCGAAACGAAAAATGTCAAAACTTAGAGGTAGCTTACAAATATGACCGAACCCACAAGCTCTTTAACAAGCAGGGTTAGTAAATAAAAAATAATACCAAATTTGGTAAGATTAATGCAAAACGAGACAAAAAACAAAAACGTTAACGAAAGACAAATATCTCTCTCAACTGTGGCACTTAATTTCTTAAGTACTTAAGCACACGCTGCTTTCAAATCTCCCCTGCTCAACATAGCAGAAAGACAAACAGCAAGCAAACAATCAAATATACACAAAAAAAAGAAACGAAACACTAGCACATGAGGTCACAAAAACGAGGTAATTCAAGTACGATGTGCTAAAACCGAGGCGTATAAGGAAACACAGACAAAAGCAGAGGAACGCGAACCAAAGAGTCGATCCGGTCTGTTCTTTCATTCAGGACACGTTTCGTACTACGTTATCACTGTGTTACCGATCGTTCAGATATGTGCGAACAAGCCCCGCATGTCACACTGCTGTTTTGTCTCTAAGCCACTGACACAAGCAGCTTCAGTCATCATTTTGGTCTCTATAACAACAGCATAAACAGTTCATTAGATGTCTAGTGTCCAGTAATGAATGTTCTGTATGTATTGCCAAGTTATTCAGTTCAGACGTCGACTATAGTGATTACTTTGCGTCAAACTGATTCTCAGACCAGTCGTGTGCGTACGAAACATGAGTGGAGGAAAACAGAAGCGAAACAGATAATGTCGATTTTACGCTTGACGAACATAAAGCGTTATTTTGGAAAATAAAAGCATCAAACAGAAACTGTCGTCGTAAATTTAGCTTGTTATACGCGTGTGAAGCAACGAGTCTATGCTGGAGATTATGAAACCAAAAAAAAAAAAAAAGAGTAAAATGACATTGATGAACAGATTTGTACGGTGGTTAAACCAATAAGCCCTTAATGAATGTGAATCATATGGGAGGGATCTCTACCCACTGAGTGTTTGGCTGGGCATCATCAATATGCGTGAAGCTTATGTCCCAGTTCACAGTAATGTCTTTGATGAACATGGCTATTCGTATTTATCAGATCTAAGTGCTTTTAGGCATCAACTTTTCTGCTGTGATCACTCTGATCAGTCAATACAGATAAAAAAGCAGAGGCTACTGTGTCTTATTTACACTAACACAGTGAAAGAGACTGCATTATACTATCATGTACCAGGAGAGGGCGCCCTTTCAAAGAGTCGCTCTCGGTTGGTGCAATTGTTGCTGAAGTGAGAGAATTATGATTGATACGACTTTTGATATTTGGATATATTGGATTTTCTGGGACATAACGTGATGCCTGGCATATAATGAAGACTTCCCATATGATCCGTGAAAAACACTTACGACACAGAAATGACTGACGAGAGGGTAAGATTTTGTTTCACATTGTCTTTCTACTTCTTGTCCTTTTTCGTTCTGCCCAGCCCAGCCCCTTGGATCAATGTGCCCATTTGCTTTCTCTGTGCATTTCCTCTTCAGTGACAAACTGACTGTGTTTTCACGCTACCTGCCATCACGACAGGCGTTCAACAACCCATCCCACCCTCCCGCCTCCCTCTCAGGCCGGGCACGGCCCGCTCCCCTCTCAGACGTAGCAGAGGTACAGGTAAGTCTTCTCTATCCTCCAGTCTGGGGGGATGTCTTCTGGCTTGTGGCCCTTCATGTGCTTCTGCATGGCGGAGAGGCTGGGGCAGTATTCCAGGCAGATGGTGCACTGGTACGGCGAGGCTCCGTTGTGAGTGCGCAGGTGTTTGATCATGGCCGAGTAATCCCTGGAGCGCTGGTGGCACAGCTTACACTCAAACGGCTTCTCACCTGCAAAGAAGAGAGAGAACATTAGGACATTGCAGGACACCTGACTTGTACTTTATCTTGACTATGTTTTTATGTACTCTGATGGTTTCACCGGCATTTTTGGGTCCAACTTTATATAAAGTGTGATTAAAGGGATAGTTCACCCAAAAATGAAAATAATGTCATTAATGACTCACCCTCATGTCGTTACAAACCTGTAAGACCTCCGTTCAACTTTGGAAACACAGTTTAAGATGTTTTAGATTTAGTCCGAGAGCTTTCTGACCCTCCATTGAAAATCTATGTACGGTATACTGTCAATGTCCAGAAAGGTAATGAATACATCATCAAAGTAGTCCGTGTAACATCAGTGGGTCAGTTAGAATTTGTTGAAGCATTTAAAATATATTTTGGTCCAAAAATAACAAAAATTATGACTTTATTCAGCATTGTCTTCTCTTCCGGGTCTGTTGTGAACTGCGTGCATGAGACTACAGTGACGCTGCTAACGTACAACGCTGCTGATGTGTTAGCTGGTGCGCCCCAGCTTTTTTTTTCTTGCGCTGAGCTTCGTTTACAGTCTGAGGAATACGCACACTGTAAGTTTGAAAAAAAAATCTTCGCAAACATGTCTGAGGATAACACGTCAGCAGCGTCACTGTGCACGCGCATTTGCAACAGACACGGAAGAGATGACAATGCTGAATAAAATTTTAATTTTTGTTATTTTTGGACCAAAATGTATTTTCGATGCTTCAACACATTTTAACTGACCCACTGATGTCACATGACTACTTTGATGATGTTTTTATTACCTTTCTTGGAATGCACAGTAAACCGTACATACATTTTCAATGGAGGATCACAAAGCTCTCGGACTAAATCTAAAACATCTTAAACTGTGTTTCCAAAGATGAACGGAGGTCTTACAGGTTTGGAACAACATGAGGGTAAGTCATTAATGACATCATTTTCATTTTTGGGTGAACTATCCCTTTAAATACTATGTATTTACAGAACAAAAAAATGCATAAAATGTACAAAAATGCATGTAATGCATTAAATATAACCCTAGCCCTACATAAATCTTGCATTACTTTTAAGTATTAAAAAGTAACTGAGGTGCTCAGATGCCAAACGTCTCTTCTAGGAATAATGGGCATAAATCCCGGCATCTCTATGGGGGTTTTGCATCAGAGTTCTTTAATTACACGTTTGACCAAATCCCTAACCCTGATTCCACCCGTAACCCTAAACCCTCCCAGAATACCACACATTAACACTATTTTAGTGTATCTTTGTTACATGTAATAACTATAGTAATAACAGTAAATTATGCTTATTACATGCAAATAACCCAATTCTAACCCCAAACCGAACCCTATAGTAATTACAGTACATGTTGTAAATCATTATTACTAGGGATGAACCGAATATTTTTTGGGTTCGGCCGAATCCGAAAACGAATCCTACTCGCATCCTTATTCCATTAACACAGTAAAACACATCAATGAAGTAAACAACGTCCACAGCAGTGTATTTTTCATTTTATTTGATTTTAACTGTAAAAAAAAAGGATAGGCAGCATTATGCCAGGATGAAAAGTGGGAAAAACTATTTTGACAATTACCATAAGCCTATGCATAATGAAAGCGATGCGGTGTGATGCGCTAGTTTCTTCCAGGTGCGTCCACGAAATGTGAACCGCCCCTTAGGCTCATCGGAAAAAAAATGCTTATCTCCACGTCAGCACCCAATGTGTGTAATCAACGGTTGTGTGACGTCGACCAGCGTAGCGCAAACCTAGGGTTCAGTTCGGTGGAAAAAACTCTAAGATTCTGCCGAACCCGAACCCCATCACAAAGCCCAGTATTCAGCCGCATCCCTAATTATTACTCGGTACTTAAATGTAAAAATACACCATAACAAGGACACTGTAAAATAAATTGTAACCCAAAACACATTTACACAATACATACGATATTATCATCTAAGAACACAATGGTTAGACACCTAATATAAAGTTGGAACCATATTTGGTAACTGACAGGAAAATGCATTTCTGTATTGACCTTCATTGAGAGCTACAGGACAGGACAGTTAGTACTGTAATGATTAACTACACTGAAAGGATACAAGAGGAGGTTAAAGTATCAAGAATTTATGCTAAAATGTACAAAATTGTACATGTAACTAAAGTTTTTCTTTAAATAATTTTTTAACATCCTTTCACCCTCACTACTTCCTTTTTTAATAGTCCTGTGGCGTGAAAATGAATTTTTAAAAGTATAAATTTCCAATGCAGTAGTCTCTTAATTAATATGAATGAGGTCATAAAAGCAGCAGGCATATTAATTATAAAATAATTATCAAAATGCTGTTTTGCTTGTATTAAAATGTCAACTACCCACATGCGGAGATAACTAATTAGTGCAAAGACAAGCATCTCTATTACTTTGGCTCACACTTGGGGTTAAAGATTTCAAAACCCTTAACTTAAGTAATAAAAGTTAGTTGCAAAATGGCACCAGCAGCTTGCCAGAAAAAGGTGCACTATTACTTTTCTGAGCAATTGGACTTTAGATATTAGTCTGATGGATGAATAAATCCTGTAGATTTATAGTGATAGAGGGGTCCCTGCCATATCTAGAGGCCAAAATATCATTATGGTGGGCTGTTTTAATTTGGGCTGTAAGCAACCATCTAGCATTGATCGAAAACCTACTCAGAATACCCCAGCAATAGATCAAGTACTGCGAGAAAGGAGTACAACAGCATAGCCCAAACTTTTATACAGGTATACCATTCACACTTCCTTTAAAAGAAAAGAAGTAACATATCAAATACGTTTATTACCAATAAGTGGATCAGTATGGATTATAAGGGGATATGGATGTAATGAAGTTTTTACACCAAATGCTAATGTGTGTCTCCCATCAGCATCAAAAAAAGGAAACTTCTGAAAAAGGCAGCAATGAAAAGCAAAGCACATTTGGTCTGACAGCGGAAAATAAGTCATCTAAATGTTGACCTTTAAAAATGCCACTAGGGAAAAGCACTGACAAGTTGAGGATTGAACAATGCTCATGTTGACTAAAGGCATCCTGGGAATGCAAAGTATATATATTGTTTGCTCAGGACTATTTGTTTAACGGAGGACTAGAGGAACCTTGACCTATGTATCTCGACCAATGTCATGACCGTCTGCGTTTGCCTATGCAAAGACCCTAATGAGACGGTCATTAAAGTGTCGAGACTGCTGTTGTAGACACACGTGTGGTCGGTGTACTTTAACTGCACTGTAAACAGGGCAACCTCAGATAACCAGGCAATAATGAATTGCAAATGGAGCTTAGGTATTGATTGGCCATTGACAAAACTGGGGCTGCCAATGTTGACGCTTCATCAAGCGTCTAGCTTTTGCGTGCGGTGGCCTGACTGCCGGCTTGTCGTTGTTCTTGTTATCTCTGGAGCTCGGCGGTAGCCGCCTAACCCCCAACCCACCCCAAGAGAAAGCCAATTATTTGACAGCCTTTCTTGATAGTGTGGCTTAACAGCATGGTTTTTGAGTGGCAGAGAGGTGGGGAAGGTCTGGTGGCCGTCACGTGCATCTAAGAAATCTGGTCTCTACAGTATGGTGCTAATCCCCTCGTCAAAGAGTGAGCTGACAGCACTGGAAATGGCCCGCCCTTTGGTGAGGGCTTTAGAGAGAGCTAAGACCCAAGAATCAATCAGATATCACCTTAACAAGAGCAAAGCGGGTCTTTGCGCAGGTCTGATTCAACAATGCTCATGTTTGAAGCCTAAGGGGAATAAATTGAGGTATGGCAACTGCTGTAGACTCAATCTGAAGATCTGATACAGAATGATGCTTCCCTGCTGAAAAGGACATTAGGGTGCCCTTGACCACATTGGGTGTATATCTGAATCAATTGGTGCTGGAACAGCATTCATACTGAATAAATCACACCTACACATTAATCAATCAGAGTTAGGTTATTTTCCTATCATTTCCTATCATCTGATTTTAGGGGCTTGTATTAAACCACAGCATCTCTTGACCTCTGCTGTTTAACTGGATGAATATTAAGCAGCACACGATACCTGTATGGACACGGTAGTGGGTCTCCAGCTGGTGTTTGAGGCTGAACTTCTTGCCGCAGCCGTTACATTCATAGGGCTTCTCTCCGGTGTGGATGCGTTTGTGTCCCTTCAGCGTGCTCTCATCTCTGAAGCAGCTGCCGCAGAACTCGCACTCGAACGGATGGTCACCTGCTGGACAGAAGCCCAATTATAGTGTGTGTTTGTATGAGAATCAGGTTTGAGCTTAAATGAAGTAAGAACTGTGAACAGCTGGACAAGTCGACAACTCAGGTGCTATAAGCAGCACACGGCCATAGTTTTCACACAAACAGTGCAAGGACTAATGACTGGTAGTTGTCATGCACTCAGTTACACTGCACATCAATAGTAATGAGATAAACATACAAAAATGCAAATGACTTTATAAAAAGGTCTGAGGAATGTCTGATGAAGAAAAGAGACAAAAACACAGACAAAGAGACACATAAATAAATACATAAAGACAGACAATGAAAAATGGACAGACACTCAGATGAGATAAAAGAAAGACAGAGAGAGCCAGACAGACAAGCGAATAGAAAGGAGAAAAGAAAGACAGACTCATCTTTGTTCATGTGCCTTCGATTACAGGTGATTGGATGGTTATGGACTATATTGTTGTGTTTATTGTGTATTTATTCTTAATGCTGTATTTTTATTGTCTTTACTGGACTTCTGTTTTTTTGTACAGCACTTGGTCAGCAACAGATGTTTTAAATGTGCTTTATAAATAAATTGAACATTAAACATAGAAAGACAGACAAAACACAGACAGGCAGAAAGACAAAAAGATGGGCAGACAGACATACAGAAAAACAGAGGGGCAGAAAGACAAACAAACAAACAGATGGGCAGACAGAAAGACAGACAGAAAGAGCCTATGATGGCAGACAGACAGAAAGAAAACAGACAGAAAAACAGCCATCCGCTAGAAAGACAGGCAGACAGACAGAAAGAAAGAAAGAGAAGCAGACAGAAAGAGAGCCATCCGCTAGAAAGACAGGCAGACAGACAGACAGACAGACAGAGAGAGGCAAACGGGTAGACAGAAAGGACAACAAAAAGATGGGCAGACAGACAGGAAGAAAGACAGACATACAGAAAAACAGACGGGCAGAAAGACAAACAGACAGGCATCTGCCAGAAAGACAGGCAGACAGACAGACAGAAAAAAGACAGGCAGAAAAACAGACATACAGAAAGACAGGCCAACAGAAAGATGGGCAGGCAAACAGACAGGAAGGCAGACAGACAGAAAACAGACACACAGAAAGACAGCCATCCGGAAGAAAGACAGACAGACAGACAGACAGAATGAAAGGAAGACTGGCAGACAGACTGAAAAACAGATGGGCAAACAATCAAAAACAGACAGACATACAGACAGAAAACAAACGAGCAGAAAGACAGACACACACACACACACACACACACACACAGAAAGACAGACAGAAACATAGACAAACAGACAGAATGACAAACAGAAAGAGAAGCAAATGGGCAAACAGACAGGCAGAAAGACAGACAGGCCGACAGAAAGACAAACAGACAGGAAAACAGACAGCTAGAAAGACAGACATACAGAATGACAGGCAGACAGAAAGATAGCCACCCGGAAGAAAGACAGGCAGACAGACAGACAGACAGAATGACAGGCCAGCAGAACAGAAAGATGGGCAGACAAACAGACAAGACGACAAACAGACAGATAAAACAAACGGGTAGAAAGACAGACATACTGAAAGACAGCCATCCGGAATAAAGACAGACAGACAGATAGTCAAGCAGATGGGCAGACAGACAGACAAAAAGACAGATAGGAGACAGACTATGGTCAATGATCCGAGCATAAGTCTTGTGTCTCATAAAGCAAAGTAAATGGCCTATAATATTTATTTTAAATCAGGCAATTACTGTACAATCTCTCAGGACAATCACCAGTGGTTTGTTACAGGTCATCTTTTCAATAGTCTCCTGTCTTCTTTCAGTGTAATGGATATTCAGAGGTCAGTAATCAGTGATATTATGATATGCGTGGGGGGGGGCTTCTTTTTTCTGCTCTCCCCGCTAATTGCGTTTCTGTGTGTCACTATCAGCTAACCATACATCACCCTCTGCCTTTACAGATGCAAGACTTCACCAGGCGTGTAATGTTCCCCATATTTAATGCGTTTCACTTCTGTGCTGAGGGTTTAAGTCATCGTCTATGACCTACGCGTTTCATTATCTGGCTGTCCGAGCGGCACCGTGCCTGGGAATAAATTGCATTTCTCGTTATGTACTGTCATGCTCAGACACTCGCTGCTTCCCTTTACCAGACAATGTCAATTTCCTCAGGCACGTTTCGCCGGGAGACGTAGCTAAACGCTTCGCATTTACACGCCTGCTCAGGCTTCACCGCCTTCCGTTTGGCAGTAATGGGAGAGAAAAAAGTGTGGGGGGACTTAAACAAAATGTAAAAATGTGCATTTCACGAATCAATAAAAGTGGCAGTATTTATTTGTCTGCATGAAGTTATCAGCCGTTTCCGCTGTTAAAAAAAATTGCGCTTCCAAATGTCCTCTCCGCAGTAGAGATCACAATCCATCACGCTGTGTGACGGCTCTCCGGCACGCCACGAGAATAGTAATCGAGCGAAATTCACCTGACTTTAATTGCGACTAAACCTGCTTCAATCAAACACATCTGCACTGGATTGTTGGTAAAAGCATCTTTTATCTTTATTTGACTAATTAAGCCACGACGGCTTCATTCCTACACCGACAGGCACAAATTTACATCGCAATACTTGTTGAGATTTTTTTCAAGCTACCTGTTATGTAAATGCAACGTCTCTCTGCTATAAACAGAAAGCTATCCGCTTATCAAATTGCATTTGGCGGCTTTGCTTTGTTTGGAATACATTAAGCTCCGAGGCAGTAAAGATACAAGGTGATAGATCAAGATGCTGTCGCTGAGCGCGTGTTTCTCTCTGTCTGCAAGTCTGGTAGCTGCGAGGCACAAAGGGGACCGAAAAGACATTTGCGAGACTCGGGGGCTGCCACCTGCGTCTCAGTGCCCCAAGGGACCGGTGTGGTGGTGTACCTGGCCAGGGTCTGTGGGCACTGCCTGCTGCCAGGCAGAACCGAGGCTTATGTTAAGGCAGGGGCCGAGTTCATTATGCTCTAAGCAGCGTAAATCAAGGATCCATCACTGCCAGGGTCTCGGCTGGCCTGCGCTATCAAACACAGCTGCGAACACAAAACACCCGCCGCAGATGGAAAATAGGCTCCCAATAAAACACAAGCACAGAACAACAACGGAATATTAACAAGGCACGGCCAGCAGCGTACAGGATCGGGGGGTGGGGGGTCTGCCATGATTATCAGCCTTAATGGATGCCAGCATTCGCTCACACTGCGTGCGCCTGTAAAAACACACGTGTAAATACATTCAAGAATAGAGATTCAGAACACAATCACGCTCTGAAATTGTCAAAATGAGATTTTATTTAAGTCATACCTCAATCTGTATTGCATCAGCATTTAAGTTGACGTATGACTCAAATAAAAGCTCGCTACTATGTTAAAAAAACTGTGCGGGGTAGGAATTTGGTGATTTCATTTATTTGGGGCTCAAAATGGCAAGGGACTAAAATTAATAGTTAAGCGCAAGCAGAAATTGGCTTTGGCAGGTAAATGAAACTAAGCTGCATGCCAGTTGGCCGGTAAATTTATTAGGACATGCTTCAAATTAAAATGTATGAATGAGAATCTTAATCTTGTTGATATTCCTGTTTTTGGGATAAAAACTGTAAACCATACAATTATCCCAGTTATGTTTTGTATATGCAAAGGAAAAAGTGAATAATCCTGTTGTAAGAGACGGAAAAAATATTGTTTAATAAAAATAATCCAAGCTACGGTTTCATTGCTAGTCAGAAATATTTATGTCTGGGTCTCATGAGCCCTGGGTTTGGTGGTGCACTTACAAAAAATAACTACAGTAAAGTAAAGCTTTCTATTGTTTCTTCAGAGGAACATCCGTGCGTTTATAACATCAGTGAATCTCATTCCAGCATTAAAAAAACCCACTGTGAACAAGATTAAGAAGATCAAAGGAGAATTAAATGCAAGCAGCGCGTCTTCCTTTTCTTGTCCCCTTTTATAAAAAACGAGACTTATTTTTGTTGGTTTTTGCGAGTCTTTCCTTTTCAGCTCTTTGACAAAAGCCCACACATCACATTAAACGGTTGCTTGCTAGCGCTCATTGTAATTTAATACACGCCTACAGAGAATTCGCTTCAAAATAATGCGCCGCTGCGTCACAGTCTCTCTCTCCCTCGGCCGTGTCTGCGACGAGGCAGGCCGTTGACATTTATGCATGCGGGCGGGAGCGTCGGCATGTCGTCTTCGATGTGTGGTCCGCCGTGGACGAGCGAGTACAGTAAGCGCTACGTCGCCCCGTACCCAATAAGGGCCGGTCGGGCCCATAAACAGGCGGGCTTTGTTCATCTCCCCACTTTCGCTTCAAATATTCATCCCTGGCTTCGCAGAGTAAAGCGGCTCTGACACGTCAGGCTGTTATTTAAGGTCAGAGACGAGCGGCGAAAAAGCCTTTCTGGAGAAAATGGGATTTATTTCCAGCGTCTCATATTCAGAGACAGTAATGGAGAATGTTCCTCGAGATGCCTCATCTGCTCAGCCGCGCGGGGATGGCGCAGAGCTAGTTTGACTGGGGAGGGCGATATTTGCGCTGTCACAAGCCATCACAGCGCTGTGGCCTTTCGTTAAATGACATGTCACTTCAGCCTGCTATCTTCATTCCATCCACCTCCACCCAGAAGGTGCTGATGTTTGATGAAATGACAGGTGGAAAAGCAAACACAAAGACAGTACCCAAATCCTGACTTAAACAACCTACAGAGTGCTTCACACCCGTCACGTCTCAAATTCGTCTCCAGTGTTGTGCATAAAACATCAAAGCATCAATTAGTATGTTACTGGTGCATTTCAGAAATGAGGCCTGAGGCATGATGTTAGTTTGTTAGTTTATGCAGAAATGAACATTTTATGGGTTTCTTTAGGCTAGTTTATATCTTTAGGTTACAGATCTCAACACACAAGTCATCCTAAACCTTTTAGTGCATATATATGCATTTAAAATATAAAGTCATTTTTTGTCCAATCAAATGCTTTCTAGAGTGAGAATGTCCTGATGGTCAATTTGAAAAAATAAGTTTGCATCTGTTAACATTAGTCAATGCATTAGCTAAGATGAAATAACAATAAGAGATGTAGTATGAACTATGCAGACACGTAATAAATGTTACTGATAGTTAATCCTAATCTAACAGCCTATTACACAGCCCGTTGGAATGCTTGATTCTGATTGGCCAGTCGCAACATTTGCAAGTTTGTTATTCCCAGATGCTCAAAACTAATAACACAGGGTATCCCAGATTCTGCAAATCATTTTGGCAGGTACAGTTTAATATTATACAACAACTAAATATAAATATATGTCTTTTAATAACATATACAACACTATATTTACAAATTATTAAACCATACGTCGTGTTCGTGACTATTCAGTCTATATAGTCTTGTCTTCTTGCAAAAGGTCTGCATTCGTTAAAAATTAGCAAATTAAATATTTCAAATCAATATTTACATTTTCTTTACCTTACTTATGAGGTAAATAGCTGTGTAACAAGCATAATAACGTAGAGGCAGATGGTTTTTATCGTGAAATAAAAACACCCAGGGCTTATTTCTACGATAACAACCGGCTGCCTTTACATTATCCTTTACTTAAAAAATGTCACAGTTGCAGCTTTTAATAATAAAAATTATGCATTACTAAATGTTAACTAATCCATTTACTAATGTTAACAAATACAACCTTACAGTAAAGAAAACTATTTGTTTATCGATTTCTTTGAAATTTTAAGTGAATAGAAATTGATGGAATTGGCATAGTTTGTGGCTGTATACATATACAGATATCCGGTAAAGTTAATGAGCTGATCTGAGACCTGTATGTGAGCGGAGATGGCGCTTGAGTGCGGTGTGGCTGGGAAAAGTGCGGTTGCACTCGCTGCAGATGTAGCTGCGCACGCCTGCGTGGACCTCCATGTGCTGCTGCAGAGCCGTCTGCGTCTGGAACCGTTTCCCACACAGCAAACAGAAGATGGCCATATCTGATCCTAAAAAACAGAGATCTACGTTAGCAGGGGTGTATGATAATAATTTACAGTACTGCATGGTAAAGCTTTTAATTTTTTTTAAATATAAAACGGATTTCTTATATTCTAACATAACAACAAGTAAACCATTTATAGGCTTATTTCCCTGAGAAGTGTAAACACAATGCGGATCAAAATATTGCTGTTTGTTGACACATGCTGGCTAAAGCATGAATTTGGGGTGGGGCTATCTGTTTGTCCAAGTAATGGAAGACGGTGGAACGTTAGTAAACTTTGGGAAAAAAACTGGAACTGAAATGAATTATTCAGAAAATTCACAAGTGTCTCAGTGGATCAATATGAGAATCTAATTCAGTATTACAGGCTTAAAGATGTATATATAAGCTGATGCCACAAGAGGTCAGTTGAGAGATAAAAGCCTAATGACAAAAAAAACAAGAGCACAGAGAAAGGCGAAAAATAAATATCGGTAAATCACTGAAACCTTACCAATAAATAAGCAATACCACACATTGTTAAGATAAAGGCACAAAGTGAGCAATCTTTTGCTCTTTTTCTTCTCCACTCATAAACACAGTCGCACTTCACACTTTTTTCAATTATCAAGCTCTAGAAAACTCAAGGGAAAGTAGGAGTGTTTTAAGATTCGCTTCTATTTCAAAAGTCGATAACACATCTTTGGGGCAAAGCTGCCACTAATTTAAAAATCTATGAGGAGCCCCAGTCTCATGTTCATAAAGCTCGATCAATCAGCGTTTGCTGAAAAAAGCGATTGACAGCACACAAGGAGGAGCTATAGGTGAAGGAGTGAAACGAATGGTCCTGTTCTTAAATCTCGGACGGTACGTCTGAACTGCTGCTTCACTGCAAATAAATACTGACAAGTCTTCCTTCTGGCTTTCAGTGTCCAAACATCTCCCTCTCCGTTCACTGTGAGCTTTTCTACAGCTGTCTTCATCATTAATGGCTCTGCACATCTCTTGGTTTATCGATGAAAAGGAGGCTGATTGTGGCAGGAACTTCCAAGGAATTCTGGGATTGTGACCAGCAGCATTTTAGAAAAAAAAAAACAAGTAGGACCTTGTACTGCTGCGTGCCCTACAATCAAAATAAACAAGGACTCACAATTTTTGGGGGTGGGTTTAGATGAAAGATGTGCTTTGAGAAGGAAGGGGGTGGGAAGGAAAAGCTCTGTGGTATGCAAGAGGTTAGGTGGACTCTGACCCAAAGAGCTCAGAGGTGTGGAAAAAGACGGACAGAAAGACTAAAGCCGGAGATATACTAGGGCCGTCCGCGTACACGCGCCATCCGCATGACATCATTTTCATCATCCGGAGGGTCCACGGTCGTCTGCGCGAAAGTTTGAGACATCACGAGTACAATAGTGAAAATACTGAGACAGGACACTCACCTACAAACAATTACACAAAGGCAATAGACAGTGCTCGCACAAACACCATCGTCTTTTCTTCTTTTATTTTCACTTCTTCCAAGAACAGAAAGCTGTGGGGCATTTTCGTCACCATGCTGTTTTATTCCTGTTCTTTGTTTTCTTGTTATTCTTGTTTATATATAAATGTCGCGAATCAGTGCTGCCTTGATGATATAATTTGAATGAGAAATAATTTGTATTGCATACGTGTCGAAAACGTCCATTAAGGAAAATTTGAAAGGTTTGAGCAACATCAGAAGTGTCGCTTCGTCCGTGCTCTTAAATTCTACATTAAAGGTTAGAAAGGTTTTATGAGGATAACCACTCTTAACTAGTTTCCCCTTAAAAAAAACAATCAGTGATCCTAATAAAAGTAGTGCAGTATTTAGAAATGTGTTGTATGCGAGCTCAGTGTTGTATTTGTAAACAATTCACGTCGTTCATATCCACGGTCCGTATTTTGTTGTTTTCACGTCTGTGGTAAACTCTGACAGTCGCGAAGTTGCTCATGACCAAACAACATTGCATGAGGCGACGTCAAACCAATGGCATTTTAAACAACAGTACTTTTAGCACATAAGGCTTCACATAGGGCGTGCTAAGGACGTCGGCAATTCGGCAAGTAGGTGGTAAGATGTTTAAAACAACTTTGGTGAAGAAATGTGGACGTAAACTTCAGGTGTGCTCGACTTTCAAGCAGTGTGTGTGTGGAAACGTCCATAAACATACACGTCTGGGGTAAACGCGTCATCTGTTTTAAAACATTATGATTGGCCCGAAGCTGTCAGCGCGGTCTGACGTCGTCCGTTCTAAATACCGGTAATCCTATATTTTTCATTCACACATAGCGCTTACCGGTAAATTACTGGTAATCTTACAACCTGTCTTACTGGTAAATTGGGAGCACTGATTTACCGAAAGGTTCTGTTCACACATGATCTGTTAACTGCAAATTACCAGTAAATTACCTGTAAAGACTGTATGTGTGAAAGGGACTAATGACATGTTTTTCATAGCTTCTCTATGCGTTTTAAAAGCGAGGGATGAGCAGTGGACTGAGCCGTTGGTTGCAATTCGCAACCTCACCACTAGATGGCGCTATAATTTGCATTTTTAAAGTAGTTTATTTATATAACAAGCAAAATAAACAACACGTACATTACCTAGGAAACCAAAACATTTGTTATTTTTGACGAGGTATTTGTTCAAGAGTTCAGTTTACTGGTCAGACCATTAAACAAATTGAACCCGGAAGTTCCGACCACACGCTTAACCGCGACAACGCACGTGTGTCCGATGAAACAGTTTATGTTTGAACCTGTAGGCATATGTACGTAAAGCATGAATGACCCTGTGCCTATATAGTTTTGTGTATGATTAAGTGATTTTTAGCCTCAATTCAATCGCATAAATGCAGGTCAATTTTTTTGTAAGGATATTGCTTGATGTTTTGATACAAGAAATCCCAAAGGTGGATTAAGCTCCAATTAAACACTTCATGTAATTCAAACTGGAGTTATGGCTTTGAGTGCACGTCTGTTTGTTTAAAGCCATCGAATGTATACTGCATGCTATCGTAGTACCAAAAGCAGACACAATTATATTTTTAGCAAATGTACACATTTCAATTTACAGTATGTCTTCTGAAAAAACCGAAAAAAATTATTAATGAATGACTAAACTACAAATGAAGAGTTTTGATTTTTTAATTTTTCAGAAATCTCGTTTTTGGTTGGGCATTCTGATAAATATCAATTCAACTGCAGTTGGTTTGTTTTGATTCAAAGTAGCACCATAAAACAAAATAATAACATGATAACATAATAATAAACATGTTTTGAAAAAATGTAAAAAAACGGATTTATCTCGTTTTGCAACGAAACTCTTCAAATCATGTTTATTAAAAGGCCCTTTAATATATCTACATTTACATTTAGACATTTAGCAGATTCTGCCCAACAGGGAATTTTTCAGGATCCTTAACATATAAACATATAAGCTTCCTATCCTGCTATCTTTACTGATTTTTATGTTTGAACCTTTAACACAGAATATTTCTCAGGTGTTAGGAACACTTGCATTGAAGAAAGAAAACTATTTTGGGAAGAGGAGAAGGGCAGGGGGGCACGTGCAGTAAAGAGAAGTTCAGTGTCCATGTGATTGGTGTTAGCTGGAATTAAGTGTTCCTCACTGTGAAGTAAAGAGTGTCAGAAGTAAATGGTCTGGGTAAGAGAAACTCTTCTGTGAGCTACTGAAGGATAAGGCAGAGAAAAAGAACGAGAGACAGAAAGAGAGAGAGAGAGAGACAGAAGTGGCTGACCCAGTCGCCTCTATTACAGTGCAAAATTGAGTTGGACAAAGTGACATCTGGATAGAGAACTGCTTTGGCTGCCTGCTGTAGACTTTTGGCATAATTTACCTCTCTCCCGTGTCTATTTATAAGGGCCTCTTGGCTCTATCGTAGTGTTAAGTTAATGGCCCTGAAGAGGCATTGGCCGTTACTTAACAGCGGCTGTGCTGCCCCGGTTAGGTGATGGGGATGTCCTGCTTGTGTTTATTACTTCAAAATGTGAAGGCCTGCGCTACATGCTAGTAGTTCATCAGATTATATTAGGACATCCCAATTTTAGACGGCATTCGATTGGGCAAAAATCCATTTAGTGCAAGATGAGCCAACAATGAGTCGTCAACTTTTATTAGTGCAATAACATACAGATGGCTTTAAAGCTATTAGACATGGACTAAAAGCCACAGAAGTCTTATTCCGATTTCAGTGGATCTTTACGCAATTCGGTACAAACGCAATACTGGAGATTGTACTCAAACAAATTGAAACGGGGCTGTGATTAAAACTTAATGTGAGAGTTTGATGTCGCAACTGCGTTTTCCGCAGGGCCGACGCCTGCGTGGAGAAACCTCATATTGAGCGTGCGTGCCGTTCTAAGCTGTTGAGAACAAAGTCAATTAGTTTGCTTTTCAATTCGCTAGTGTTGATGGAAAACAAACTCCTGCTGCTTTGTCTGTCAGCGCCGTGTCGAGGTGTGTGATGTCACCTGTCGCTCAACGCAGAGCTCGCCGCTATGACAAAGCATGTGTGGTTATGCGTATTATAGTTTTCTGATTTGCTTCATGTTTGCAGCTCAATTGGAAATGCAGTGCAGTTGCAACTCAAAGTTCATGGGTTCGATTCCTATGGAGCACTCCTATTGATAAAATGTGTAGTGTGGACTCACTGTAAGTGGCTTTTGAATTATGCACCTGACAAATGCATAAATGCATCACACACATTTAAGTTTTGAGAAAGTGTAGCATGCACATATTATTTTTCTGCACCTTGAAGTCAATGTCAAAGGTTGAAATTTGAGACTGGATTTCACAGACAGGGTCACAAACAGTTATTGGCCAACAAGCAAAATACTTGACCGTGATCACAGAATGTCACAACTGACCAATCAGAATCAAGTATTCCAGGAAGCAGCGTATATGTAAATATAAAAAGTATTAACAGACACCCACAAAGAGAACCAGACAACTAGATTAGATGTGTCTGAATAGCACATAGGTTTACGAGTCATACCGTCAAAACCAATGAAGTGGTGTATATATATATACACACACTAAGACTGTATGGTATGTGTAAAGCTTATGAGAGAAGTTTCGGGTGGGGTGTTGAATGGGGTGCAGCTGTTTAGGGTAAGTGGGGGTAGGGCCACTGGGCGCTCTGGGGCAAGGAGGCCCTGGCAGCCCCGCAGAGTCTGGGGACAATGGGTGCACGCTGAGGCTCAGGAGGGCGTGACAATATGGTCAGACTGGTGCCAAAACTATACACCCCTTTCACATACATGGGGGTGTGTGTGCGCTCTCAAAGAAAGCCCAAATATTTAGTCCCACAATTAGTATAATGTGCAAAACAGAGAACTTTGGCTCAGTGTGAAACGGGGCCATCAAGAGAAATTTACCATTTCCCACTGCGCTCGCAAGCAAGCATATCTGTGTATAGCACGGCATACTGAGAGCATTAGTCACGAAAACCCCTTTGAGCAGGGTAATGATTTTCATGGGGACTGCATCTTAATTATAATTGGAATGTATAAATGTGAACATTATAGGGACTTTATTACCAAAGGGCTGCTTTTTCCTCCATTCCGCATGCAGGTTTGAAGGGTAAAGTCAAATCTAAGGGCTTTCTGACCCATTCATTTCCACGGTAACGTGATGCTCAGTGAAAATCAAACAACAAGGGGTCTTGCACTAACACGAGGACAGGCATAAACGATCGGAGATGGGAGCGCGTACGAGAATGAGAGATAACTCTCGCCTCATTCATCCATCTCTTCTCTGGCTTTTGTTCTCAAACATGGCTGCAGTAATACTATCTAGCAGCCTGTTCAATTGTATTCATGGAAAGAATGTGACAATTAGTATATCCTTCCTCTACTTTCTCTATTTCCCACTTCATTTGTAATAAATAAGGTTTATTATACAGAGTTCATGTCTGGGGAAATAGAGAAAACAGTGTAATTACAAATATATGTTTATAATCAGATTTACTTTTGCATTCAATTTAACATCGCTTAATGCATTTCATTTCATTTTTTAAAAGGGGCCATGGCATGAAAATTTGACTTTTTTGAATTTTTCCATGTTTAAGTGTTATGATTGGGTCCCCAGTGCTTCTATCAACCTAGAAAATGTCAAAAAGATCAACCCAGTTGATTTTTTCAAGCACATGAAAAAATAGGTCGTTGAAATTTTGCTCTCCTTATGATGTCATAAGGAGCTCTTATTATAATAATACCACCCCTTAATCTGCACTATCCAACAACAGCACTGCCATTTAGTGCAGTGAAAATAATTTGCAGCACAATTGAATTCAATTGCAACAAACCACCATCATTGTGATCAGTGTTTGCACTTCATCAGCTCATTTGCATTTTAAAGGACACACCCAAAATGGAAAATTTTTGCACACACCTACAAAGTAGCAATTTTAACATGCTATAATAAATTATTTATATGCTATTTTGGGCTAAAACTTCACATATGTCCTCTGGGGACACCAAAGATTTATTTGACATCTTAAAAAAGTCTTGTGCCAAGGCCCCTTTAAAACATTCATTTATTAGCAGACTTGCCAACCTTGGATATGAGTGCACATTATTAAGTGTGAGATCCCACCAGCGAAATGATGGCCTATGGTACATGGTAAAATCATGGTAACTTTTCGTAAGCACTCATTCATAAATGATGCTCATTTACAAATCAGAAGTAATGTTAGGTTATCTTGCAGTCAAGTGCAAGTTATGAAAGTACAACACAGTCTCACACCCATGGCGTCAATATTTGACGACACTTGACCATGCGTCAATATGTTGACGCGGAGGGTATACCTTTCGCGTCACTTTTTGACGAACTGGGGACTTCAATACTATTAGGTACGCGAAATTAAACAGTTGTCAACTGACATTGGGGTTAGGGATAGGTTTGGGTAGGGATGTCATTATGTAAATCTAACCCTAAACCGACGCGAAAATGGTAGAAAATGGTAAGAAAACAGGAAAGAGAATTTCGCGTACCTGATAGTATTGAAGTCCCCAGTTCGTCAAAAAGTGACGCGAAAGGTATACCCTCCGCGTCAACATATTGACGCATGGTCAAGTGTCGTCAAATATTGACGCCATGGGGTGAGACTGGGTTGGAAAGTACCCCGCGAGACCGTCGACTTCATAGGATTAAGCCAATTCAATATTTCAACTTGCCACATCCACCCCAACCAGTTTACCCTTAGGGGTCAGACGTCTTGACTCTCAGTTTAAAAGAATCGACAGAAAGTGGTCACATGGGGTTTTGTGGTTCCATCGATTGCAGAGTCTTGTTATTGATAGGACATACGACTTGTCAATCATCCCCATTTTTTATGAGTACCTGCTAAGCAAAATGAGTACCTGCTACGCAAAATGCGTACAGGTCGGCAGGTCTGTATTTGTGACCTTGCCTGTGAAAACCCTGCTAAGGACATTTTTGTTATTTATGGTTTTCTACATAAAATCATGATACACAATGTAAAAAACATTATATGAAAATATAACCTTGATATATTTAACATTAACGGAGTAAGATTTTGTCAAAGATTAAAATCAAAATGAGATCAATCATTAAAATTAACCTTTGCTGCACTAATCTCATTATTGCATTATGAGACTTTATCCTGAATTTCACAGACATTTGCCACAAACACTTGAAGACTACGTATATATCAAGGGTGCCGTAGACATGCTAGACGGCATGTGCCATAATTAAACAGCCATTTGTTTTAAACACGGCAGCAGAAGTAGTGTCTGGTTCCCAGACTGAAGGTGAGACAACAAGAAAGAGAGAATCGTGTAGCGAGTGTGAGAGATAAAGAGATGTTACATGACTGTTTTATGACAAAGTGCTAAAGGCTGCTGGGAAGTCAACAGGTACAAGCTGTTCCAGCGGTCTGTGTGTGTGTGTGATGCTATATGTCTGCAGCCTTCTCTGGCCGGGGTATTCACGAACTCGGTCGCTCGCTTACACTGACACCTAATGAGCCCAGACTACAGGAGAACTGCATATCCATGTAATCCAGGAGAGTGGCTGGGCATAATGTGGCATTAGAAGAGCCCAAGGCGTTTTTGGGAGGGGGTAGCGACTGACAGCTTTGGTCTGGAATACAGAGCGTGTGACAGCACAGAGCGCAGCCTTAATGCATTCAAAACGCCTCTGTGCCTCTGACAAGAAAAGCAAAGAGCTTCAATGAATTGTTTATTGATCTAACAGGAGGAGAGACGGTGAGACGCGACGCAGCGAAAGAGAGAAAGAAAGAGCGAGGCAGAAACAAAATAACATTTTGTGTGTTCATATCAAGCTGTCATTGGTCTCCGAAGGTCTGCCTTACAAATACACGACGCCCCGACAGAAGGATGTGTAAAATACGCTATTTGATTTAACGGGTTTTCATCTCAAGTGGTGGCTTTTTAAAATGAGAATTACAAATGGCGGCCTGCATTTAAAAGCCTTAACCTGATGCTTTGAAGGAAAAGAATGGGGACAGCATCAACCTCGGTTTAACCGCCGACAAGATTAGTTCTCATTCAGGAGCTGGTACCTTTCCAGACTTCGCACCAATAATAGTTAGAGATAATTCACTTTTGTGCCGTGTGGCCACAGGCTCGGCGCCGTGAGATGCTGCATTCTCAGATAGATTAATGCCACCAGATGTCATTGTAGAAGCCATATTAATTACCTCAAGATAATGTCATGAAACCATATGGTTTCTCCAGTGTCCATTTAGACAGAGAAAATGTCTTCATCACTCACAGACCCACATGGAAGAAATTGGCCCTATTGACTTTGACAGGTGTTGGAGGCAGATTCTTCATAATTAAGTAAGCTTTCAACACTAGACCGACGTGACTGCAAAGAGGATTCGGTAAAAGTAAGCGTGTTTTATGACGGTCATGAAAGCTCAAATAAGTCTCCCACTTATAGGTTACAGTCAAAATGTCAATTTACAGAAAAAAATAATTTTAACTCATCCCACATTTAAATATATAGTTTGATATTTAGGCATTTCACAGTGCATTCAAGCTATACCTTTAATTAGGAATGCACTGATATATCGGCCAATAATCCCCCCCCCACTATCGGACATATTGTGATTGTTTAAAATTAGCTATTGATCAGTGCAGATTATACACTCAAATTTTTTTTTCACTTTTGCCAATTTTACTTAATCCTTTCATGTTGTGATACTTAAAAAAAATAAATTTAACAATGTAAACTTAATTTAATGTAGTTCATTCAACAAAAATGCGTGTCTTGTCAGCTTTACTTAAAACGTATTTGTTCAGCCAACATAACATTGTTGCATAAACATAACAGATTAATAAAACCAATACAGCATCTCATTGGCTGAGGATTTTGCAGTTTATTAATTAGGATTAATAAAACCAATACAGCATCTCAATAAACTTAATTTTTATTTGTTGACTCTACTAAGGTTTGTTGAGTTTACTTAAACTTCTTTTGTAAAATGAACAAAAATATTGTTTGATGAGATTACTTAAACAAATTGCGTGGACCCTGTTGACATAATATTTTTAATTAAACCAAAAATTTTATTTTTTCGAGTGTATCCTGGCAATCAATTATCTTAGAAAAACACATCAGTACATATGCTGTGTGATAATTTTGAATGTAGTCACAGTTTGAATTTGTATGGTCTGCACTACTTTTATTTCAAAACATAATTTAAACCAAGGACTAAAAAGCAAAACTATCGGTATTTCATTGTCAATTAAACCCATCAACTTGGTGTTGCAAGCACCATTCCCTACCAGTTGAGCTGCAGGAGTGCAAGAACAACGACAACCTAGAAACAACTAAACAATAAGTGCATTAACAAATTACACTCATCATATTTTGGCTTTAAACTCTCTCGAACACTGGTCTGGTTTATTTTTAAACGTATGCTAAATTTATATCCTCATGGTTTTATCATTGTTATATCACAAACGCCGTCTATAGAGATAAACAGGCCCCGAACCCATAACAATCCAGCTTAGGACTTATCATACTTATTTGTCATACAAATCATATTTCATGAGAACACATTGTGCCCTTGACTTTATGTACATACATCATGTTTCATTACACGAGAGCTGCTATGTTATTTGAATCATCCGTGCTGACCTGACGGCTGAAGTGATAAAAGATCATAAACACCGTATCACTGGAGGGATAAGTAGTGCGAAAAATTTACGACCGGACCAACCCCTGCGTTAAGTCCACAAAAGACGCGGCGTCCCTTTAAGAGAGCAGAATTTACAGTGCACGGCTGGCCCTCGCCTCGGATGAGGATCGTTTACAAAGCAGAGGACCGTGCTTGCTTTTCCCCCTATCCCACAAATCCGATTTAATCAGACAACCCTTGCAGTGCGGCTCCCAGTAAGAAAAAGGATAATTAGTAAACAGGCAGCCTCTCCTCTGCTTCATTGGCATTCGAACGGGGTGAGTGTCGCATTTAAAATGCAGTCTGATGAAGTCTACAAAATCAAACCATTTGTTACTCCTATTGAGGAGGCTTCAGGCCACTGGCAATTAAATTGGAATTAGTGCAGGGAATGAGATACGGACGATTCATACCAAGGAGGCGAGAGGATCTGGAGGATGTCTGGAGCTCACTCAAGTTTACAGTGCTGATGAGTTTCATAATAACTAAAGCCTCTCCGCTTCTCCGAAGCAGAGGGGACATGTTTGGAGATCTGGATTTGTCTGACTGTTGCATGCAGAGTTTTCCTTACATCCACGCAAATCCTATTTGGTTTCGAATCAAATTTTTGGGATTTGGATAAAAGGGTCTGCTAAACGAATAAATGTAAATGATTGACTGTTCACACTCTCAATTTGCATACGATTAAATCAGGTCTGTTTGTTCAGACAGTGCCATCAATACCCAATGTATCTACATTGGTTACCATAGTAGCGACGGGTATTTTGCTAATGTCCATCTCGCCATGGGGCTGAACTCATTAGCGAATAGATCAACATGAACGTCTGAGGCATTACTGTACAATACATGAAGTGTCTCATGTAGATGGTACGTCACTTTGCACGTAACGTTATGAAAAGCTCATCCTGGATTACTGACCATCCAGAGTGAAACGACAAAATGTGTTCATAAAATTTTAACCCACATATGGATCTGCATCTGGTTTGTAAAAATCTGTTTAGCAGTTTGTGGTCTGAACCACCACAGTATAAATAAATAAAAAAGGTTGGTCTGAACAAAGACATTACGTAGACTGTATACTCGAACACAGTTGCTATGTGCCGCCTGTTTATGAATATAGCGATCGATAAGTAACAGTCACGACATCGATATGCAACCAAAGTGATTTTTGTACACGCGCGCAATTTACTCATTGCGGGCCACGTTTGACAATACGTTTGTATTGACGTGCGATTCAGATGCAATTTCCCTCCGTGTGTACATGAGCCGGTGTCTGTACATCTGTGGTTTTCTACCGAGGACAGCCCTGGCTACGCTATGCATGTTATTTTGAATGAATAAAGGGGAGAGAGATGCCATTTACTTTCCACAGTTGATTGGGCACAATGGAGATGAGGTTACCAGTGGGAGCTTGCATGTGTGTGTGTGTGTGCTGGCGAGGGTGGTGGAGATGGGAGATAAATGATCTGCAAATGAGAAGGAACAGCTTCTGCAGTACAGCTGGCTTCCGAATTGCTCGCTCGCTCGCTTGGCCGTGGCAACCGGGCGAACGGTTGCCAGGGGTGTCAGTTCAGTGTCCCTCATTCGCCACATGTGAGCGTTTCACGGGGTTGTGATTTTGCATTGTGGCCAGTAGGGGTCGCTCTGCTCTATGGACCGCAGTTGCTTTCATTCAAGACATGAATGTATGAAGATGTTATGGGAATGGAATACTTTTACAAAAATTCAATTTAAAAAAAAAAAATATCTCCATACATAATGCATAAATGCACAACGTGGTGGATAAATAGATCTAGCACAAAAAAAACACAGTTGAATTCTAATGATATTCTTTGTGCCATTACCGGCAGGCAACTAATTTGTTGTCTGGATATTAGATGCATGCAAATGAAGAATCTAGTCAATGTACTGAATCAAGCTTGATGTTTACATGTTCCACATTTGAAAATCACACTGTGTTGTGTTATTTGGTGTGAGTGAGGTTGGGAAAGAACAGTGAAAGAGAGAGATGGAAACGGAGAGAGAGTGTGTGTGTGTTTATGTGTCTATGCGTGTGTGTGTGCGCTTTTCCCCTCTGGGCGTATGCAGAAATGGTCTCAATGCAAACCCATTACTGGGAAACACATCAAGAGGACGAAAATAAATTATACTGTTCCACCAAATGACAAACTACCACCATAAAGCAGATCTGCACGGGGAAGGTAATTCAAGAGTCCTGTTTGCTTCCCCCATCCTAAAAATGGCTAAATGTTTATTTACTGTTGTTGATCCCCATCTATTTTTGCTCATAATGGAAGGCTTGCTAATCTTTTAAGACGGTTTAACATGATTTATTTAATCAATTTGAATAGCTAAGACGAATGACTAATCTTCAACACATCAAGCTTATTTCAATCTGTACGTATGAAAATAATAAAGATTAGTCATTTTCCATCAACCTCTGAGGGATCGATAAAACTTCGAGAATACTTCAGCTTATTGGGTGAAAAACGAGCCTAGGATTTGAGTGACACGAGTTGACCTCGATCCAGTGGAGCGCGCAGACCGCAGTAAAACGCAGGTGAGGGATTTACAGTGCGCAGCGGCCAGCTGCCGGGGAGTCTGACTGAAGGCGCAGGGATAAACTGACTCCAACACTATTTCAGCCTGAAATCTACCAGGGTGCCGCACTGTCCCGAAGCTGGGGTATGGCAACCCCCTTCATCCTGTCTGCAAATCTTCCTGCCCGCTGACAACTCACACCCTCCAGTGATCAAAGAGATGACGACAATAAAGAGTGATCTGACACTTTCCGCACACCTCTCAGTGCTTACGTGTTGCATATACAAGTTTATTGCACACCACCAGTCAAAAGTTTGGATGATCTTGACTAAATTTATGTTTCTTGTGATCTTAAAGTTTTGATAACAATAACTTATGCTTAAAAGCACGAGATTAGCTTGAAACTACCCAAAAGCAGCCAACAGGTGCCCAGACTTTCCCATACAAAGTTTAAGTATAGTGCAAAATCCAAAATTGATCAAATTTCACTTCATAATATAAATTGTGTATACAGTTATGTCCAAGTACATAAATCCAAACTAAACTGGCAGTTCATGACAGATTTACTATTGCAGTTGATCATAAAAAAACGATTCCACAGGTGCTTTCCAGAAGTTTTGTTATGTCGATATATAAATGACAATTTTTATGTGAAAATAAAAGACAACTTTATCTTACAGGAAGTCAAGACTTAATTCACTGAACTCCGTCTCTCCTCGTAATTTATTCCGACTGACCATCTGGACACTGGACAAACAATGTGGCAAGAGCCATGAATGACTAGCCGCATTAGTCATAGGCTTTTACCTCGACCCCTTACGTCCCTAATCTTTACACTTTTGGGCTTTTTTACTATGGCCAAATGACCAAAACCCCTTTTCTCACTGGCCACTGACACGGTCTCTCCCACTGGACAAAAGGCTTTGAGCGGCACCCCCACCACCCAATGTTATTCCCCCTTTCCCCACCCCACTGTTGCCCTATCTCCAACCCAACTGACAGGAACAGGAGTTTGTTTTGTTTTCTAAGACGACAGGAATGAGAATGGAGCTCTAAAGCCGCACGGCTACAAAAACATTTGGGGGGGGGCTGAGGGCCATGATCCGCTTCTGAATAAAGAAGTAAAAAATGAAGAAGAGTGAGCGTTAATCATATTTAAATGCATTTGGAGAAGCATGGCCAAATAACATATATAGATAAAGGTATTAAGAATAATAGGAATGGCATGCCTCTTTCCAGCTTAATGTAGGCTTTTGTGTTCGTCTTATAGGAAATGAGAGCTAGAGAATGCCAAGCGAAATCACCGTCCTCATGGCGGGTACAAACTTGCATTGTGTTTTAAATTCAGCATTCGGAATGAACACTAAGCAATACCAGTCGGCTCTGTCATATGGACTCAAATGAGAAAATGGATGGCAATCAACAAATTTAGCCCTGTAAATTGGTGGCATGACACTGCAACAGTGTCTTCAACCGTCAAATAACAAAAACAATACGATGCATTGCAGAATGATGTTTAGACTAAACATCTCAAGACTTTGTTGGAAAACAAGCACGTCGCTTGTGCACGACAAGGTCATGCGGTGCCTGCCGAGCGAGCGAGCGAGCATATCAGTTTTCGGAGAAACTTGTGTAAACACTTCGCCATAAATCGTATAAGCGCCCCACTGTATTGCACGTATTATCTGTTTACACAAATATTTACTGACGGTTTAGCAGGTGTTAAAGCCTGTATTCTCAAAAAACAACATTTGTTGTTCTTTTAGGTACTGAGAACAGGCAAACGAGAACAGTGAAGAACGAGATCACAGTGATGTTTTCTTCAAACAGCTGACAAAAGCCAACTGTCTCAATTAGGATCTGTTATTTTCCTAATAATTGTTGGAGTATGGCTTTTCAAAACATCCTGACCCTGACCTTGAGAACAAACGGTAAACCACAAAGTCTTTGTGAGGGAAGAAAAGACCTTATTTATAGATCAGCTGAGTGTCGATCAAGCAGCATCAGTGCTCGGGGAAGAAGAGAAGCCTGGGGGAAACGCTTTTGAAGCAACTAATATAGAGGTTTGCTTCAAACCCCCTTTTTAATTCCATTAGAAAGCCAATTGATTTGGCTTTGCAGCCACAGAGCGTGGCAGGTGCATGCTATACACTCCCAGGTAAAAATCCTTGGCAAAAACGTAGGGTTAAAAAAAATCCAATAATAAACGAAAAGATGTTTTCATTGTGAGAGCGCATTAGAGAATGCATTAGACAACTGGAGACGGTTAAAGGGTTCATGGGAATAGAGTTGGAGCAAAATACTTAATATATAAAAAGGAAAAAATGTCCATTTTATAAAACTCAATACCCACCAAATGTTAAAAAACGCTCTTGTTGGTCCATGCCGTGTTTAATTTAGATAAAATCTAATTAATTTACATTTGATAGCGAAGGAGACACTCTCATCAGCCTGTCATTTATCCTGCGTGTTAACACCTGTTAATTCACTATCTCTCTAGTAATGAGCTTTTAAAAAGGAAAGAATGCTCTGCATGCCCAAACACATTTCCAAAATACACACAAACAACATCTCAAACAACATTAAGGGACTACTCTGACTGATAGATTCACAAAGCACCGGTCAATTCCGATGAGATGCTGGCTGACCTCCAGCCCTGTCGTCTGATTATCATCAAAGCATTTGTCATGAGGAAAAGGTGTAGAGTGGCGTCAAAGAAGATCTTAAGGTGATATCTTATTATTCAGGCCACATACGAGCAAAACAGCCTCTCTTTAATTGAACACAGGCAGCGCTATATCTAAACTGAGCTTCCTGGCATTTCATGAGTAGGGGGATAAAATAATTTTGTTTTGAAATGAATCTGTTAATCTAATAGGAATGTTAAGTGGTATTTATTTATGTTTTGGTAAAACCTGATTTTTAAAACGTGGTGTTTTCTTTACCTGTAACTCAATATAACTCGCGATTAATCGCATACAAAATAAAAGTGATTTTTGGCATAATATATGAGAATTTATATAAATAAATATATATAAATGCAAATGTTGCTTTTTATTTATTTATTTTTTTTATATATAAAAAATATATAAAATTCTGAAATATATATGTGTGTGTGTGTGTGTGGTTAAATATACGTAATAATTACACACATTACACACATATATTATGAAAAAAAATCACTTTTATTTTGCATGCGATTAATCGCGATTAATCTTTGCCCAGCACTATTTAAAGGCGCTCTAAGCGAATTGAAGCGTTTTAGACCATAACATTTTTTTGTTACATACCGGAAACATCTCACTATCTGCTTGCTGCCTGTCCGCTGATCAAACTGTAAAAAAACGCGATCTCTGTAGACAGCCCAGGCTTCACAAACAGCAATATCAACATAGTGGCCGAACAAAGCATCACAAAACAAAACAAAGTATTCCAGCCAATAAACGACAAAAAGGATTTGGGGTGGGGGTTGGGCGCGTTCATGAAAGCACGTAAGGGAGGGGGGGGAGTTAGCTACGCTCCGTCTGTTTGAAAACAGTTCAAACGTCAACAATAACTAACGTCTCGCAGATTCGCTTAGAGAGCCTTTAAATGCATATATGTATGATGTAATTTGGTACTAAAAATCTACTTTAAATAAGGAAGATTAGCTTAAAATCAAAAAACAACTTTATAGTTTAAGTGATGTTGACATATGGATTTGACAGGAATAGTTAAAATTATAAGAAATCTCAGCCTAAGAAAAAAAGGGATGAATGCTGGATAAATGAATGAATAAAGGAGGAATGACGACTTTACCAAAGCCCAATTTTTAAATGTTTTCAATATCATCTCAATACGCTAATGAAAATATGGAGACATGGTATATTTTAAAAACTAACATCTCATAAGTACAGTGTCAGAAAATGTTTTGCTAGTTCAAGCCCTTCTTAAAAATGACACATTAAAATTGTGTTCAATTAATTTAAAATATCTCATTAAGAGCAATAAGTATATATATTTAATTAGTCTAACACAAAATGAATATGTACTATAATTTATTGATTTCTTTTTAATTGCGTTAACACAATTCGTTTGAGTTTGGGTTCTGGAAAAATAATTTCCCAGAATGCTTTGCATGCAACTGCTTTTGGAGAGTAATTTTTTTAATTAAGTGTTATTTTATGCATTTTTAGGTACAGAGAAATACTTAATAAATTTTAATGTCCGTTTCTTATTGATTTAGAAGCGTTTGTGTTATATTTTTCCAAATTGTTTGGTTACCATCGTGCAGAAGAGTGGCGCTTGTGGTTAGGTTGTGGATGTGACGTATTTCTCTCCATGAGCACTAACTGTGTTAATGCCTGTTTTGAGATCAGTCTCTTTTCACATGCTCATCCAAAGTATCATATGTTATTATTATTAGCATGCTAACATGTGCTTATGCAAATTAGTGTGATATAAAAACTTTTTATATAAAATAACAGAATTGAGTTATTCAGACTACACTAAATCGAGTTATTCAGACTACACTAAATTGAGTATTGCCATTTACTTTAAATTGAGTTGGACTAACTCAATATATTTTTATTGTGTGAAGCAGTTTTTATAAGTTAGGGGTACACATTCATATTAGATGGAAATCCTGCCCACAATTTTATTGAGTTAATCCAATGAATAATTTTTTTGAGTGAGGGCCAGTGCCCTTTAAAAGGGTCTTAATATGTACAGTACAATTAGATACGTAATATGTATACATTTGGTACCAATATGTGACCAATGTGTACATTTGAAGTACGAATATGTCCCTTCGAGGTATTAATGAGCACCTTTGATGTAATAATATGTACATTTGGGTTACTAATAGGCACACTTTGGTACCAATATGTACCTTTGAGGTACTAATGTGAACTCTAGGTGCAAAAGGAGTAGTTTTTTTTAAAGGGTAAAGCTATAGTGACAGCTAGGGAACATTTTTTACCATTTTGTTTTTCTGACAGTAGTATATGATATACTGTAAATATAAATAGCAAAGTTGAACCATTTCACACTGAGAATCAATGTTACATTAAAGTATATACACAGTACCTATATACAATATTTCTCACGGTTCAGTCACAAATCCTGATGTTTCCTTCATATCTGACTCTAGACTTATATCCACCTATAAAATTATATTACCAGAGTCTCTTAGATAACTGCAACAGCAATATTTTCAAAGTGCAGGGGCCTGTGGTCAAAAATGTCATTCTGTAAATTCACAATAGGCTGCATCGGTGTGCTGGGGAAGCCCTGAATGAATCAGCGAGCGGGCGATCGAGACAGCGAAACACAAAATCAAATCGATGGCACTGCACAGCATATGTAGCGAACGCCTTTATCTGTCAAATTTCAAAGTTGTTGACTTGATTCAATTATATTCACTCTGAATGCAGCCGTGGTTATCAAAAAGAATCATATAGAAATAACTGAATAAAGACTCACTCCAACAATCCAAACAAAGACCTGTACTCAAACATTAATCTAACCACTCATTATGTAGTGACAGTGCACCTGCATCCTCTATTGAAATACCATGGGATTGCTGGCCTCAATATCAATATACACATCAAGCCAAAAATGTGCAAGATCTGACCAAATATAAGTAAAAAGCACAAAGGAAAATTAAAGAAAGAGTTAAGTAAGGAATTAGTATGAAGATGTCAGCTGCACTCTCATAAGGATGCCCAGCAGGGGGAGCTATACCTGCTTGCCTGCCTTTACATAGTAGACTGAAGCCACAGGAGCTTTGAGAAAAGATGTATACAGACCTCAGATGACCTCTGTGTATGGATAACATAAGAGCATGTTATTCTGTACACAAAAATCCCTTGTGAAACAGCGAGTTTCGGCCGTTTCACATGAATTTACACTTTCTAAAAAAATAATGGAGTGTGGTTTTCTTTATATAAAAAATAGGGATTAAAAAAAAATAGGCTGAAAATATACCCTGCATGAACGTCTTAAGAAAGAATAAATTAAAGCAATAAAACAGCTAAATCTTTTATACGTGGTGATTTTCCCTTAAATGTCGTCTTTCCCTGCTGCAAACCAGACATGAGCTTTGGGAGTGTCTGGTCTCTCTCAGGGCCGTATATCTCATAGACCTTGAGCCCTGCAAATTACAGCAAACACAGGATAAGACTTTTGTATCTAAAACCAGACCAGCCAGTACGACACAAATTCTTCTGAAGGGTTAGTCTGAGTACCCGATGCTCTTGGGGAGAAACTAGACTCGCTCAGACATAATGGCACATCACACACATGCAAATACTCTTGTTTATATTAACAATACGCTTCAGTGGGATATCTGCAATGATAGTTATGGCATGCATTTCTCACAACCGTAGAGAAAGAGAAACTTAAATAAATATTCAATATGTTTAAAAGTTTCAGGTGTTATAAGCAATGAAATACCTAACTACTAAGCCTATTGAGTGTAAAGATACTGCATTCCTGAGAGAAAGGGCACTGGCCTTTCACCCTGCCTGAAGACCTTTCTTAGGGTTAAAGTGTAATCCAGGGCGTATGACCACAAAGACCTGAGCCTAAAGGCCAAGAGCTGGCATATTTTCTGCATTACACTGTCCTTTTGAGGTTTGAACGACCACACATCAAAGGTTTAATAAAACAGGGCGTCCCATAGTCCTGTAGTTTTACAAATTGACAAACGCCTTCTCATAATCTTTTTTAAAGTTTGCACTGTAATGTAACCCAGATGTTGGATAACAGAGATTGATTACAATAATTCAATAATAAGATCTTTTAAAACCCTGTGAAATTGGCTGTTACTGAGGAATTAGTTAAACAAGATCTAAATAAATTCCTAGATATTAAATCGCACAGCTAGATCAATTATACATTAGTGCATGATTTTATAATCTAGCTTCCTGCTTTTGCCAGCTCTTTGATTCTAAGCAGTTTATATGGAAACACAGTCATGCTATCTTTAAAAACATTACCGCTTCTCCTGTAAAGAGAAAATTTGAGACTTTTTACAACTTTGCGTTCTCGCTGCACTCATTTCGTTCAATTATCGGCGCGCATTGTGAATTTCGGACAGACGAGTCCTTTAAAGAAAGCCAAAAGGGGCGAAAATAAAGTTTAATTGGAATCCCCCATCCCCCATTTTCCCAGGCTAAAGTAGTAAGAGAAGAGAAAGGTTTTGTGTGTCTCCTGTCCGGGCCGCTCACTGTACAAAAGGAAGCAGATTTGCAGATGAGATGACCTCTTGACCCCTGAAGCCGTTGAAAGGTTCTCAATGGCACAAATCCCACATAATCAATCACATTCTAGAGTTGTGGTCAGCAGCGGGACGCACAGCCAACCCCTCTGAGCCGGACTGTAAACAGACACCCTGTCCTACAGGACTATAGGGGGTGGAGGACATTCCTTTATCTTTCTCTTTTTCCTTTCTGTATGCACAAAATAATATATATTTTACAAAAAAAACTGACTTTAAAATGTCTAATAAATGCAAATCACAATGTGAAGATAAGCCCTAAAGCGTTTTCACGGATCTATTTATTTTATTTTACACAAGAAAGGCATGCACAGATTACACATACAAAATGTTAAATCTGCTTCCCTCCTTTGGTTAAAAGCATTTGCTAAATGAATAAATGTAATAAATGTAAATGCAAAACCTGTGCAGCTATATTGGCAGAATTTCTTAAATACAAATTAGCTAGATAATAATATTTATGAAATCTAACTCTCACAGAAACCTGTTGACATAACTACATTTGAGATAAAACATGATTTGGATCATTATAAGCACTTAAAGATCACCTATTTTATTGCTAAAACAACGTTATTTTGTGTATTTGGTATAATTCAATGTGTTTGCGTGGTTTATGGTTAAAAAAAACACATTATTTTCCTCATACCGTACATTTTTGTAACTCCAGATTTCACTTTCTTCCTGAAACGCTCGGAGTTGAAAAGCTCTGTGTCCCTGATTGGCCAGCTAATGTGTACGTTGTGATTGGCCTGAATACCTCTGACCTGCAATGTGATGCTCCTTACCATGTTTGAAAGATTCGGTCACAATGAAACGCTAAAAAAGGAGTTACTTACAGGCTATAAGTCCGAAGCGGGAGGATTTATGATATTGGGGCTCATTCACTAAGCATGCGTACGCACAAATTTGCTCGTGAAATGTGTGTACGAACGTTTTAACTAACAAATCATGAGTCAACAAAAACTTTCATACTACAATTTACTTTAAATGTATGCAAAAACGTAAGAACAAGTTTCACCACACTTATGCAATAATCATGAAAAAGGGGAAAAAAAACAATAAGACAGATCTGTGTTATATACATATATATATATTTCATGATTATTGCGTAGGTGTGGTCTAAGTTGTTTTACGTTTTTGCATACATTTAAAATAAATTGTAGTATGAAAGTTCTTGTTGAATCATGATTTGTTAACTAAAACTAGGGCTGAACGCTACATCGAATTTTCATCGTCATCGCGATATGAACTCACACGATGAACACATCGCAACAGACAGCCTTGACGCGATGAATGAAAACGGAAAGCGCATGTAATGAACGTTTGGCCCGTCAGGTTTAGTCCTGAAGACATGCCCTGCGTCCCAAACCGCATACTCCCATACTATATAGAAGGCGAAAAGCACTACTTCTCGTACTCTTTGCATACTACATAGTATGGAAGTAGGCAGTTTGGGACGCACGGATGGTTTGCGCGTTCATGCTATTAGGCCAATCAGGGGAACCCCCAAGTCAGCTACGCTCAGATTGATTTTTGAGGTGTCAGTTGCGACGTTGTGCCTGTTAGCAAAAATGATGGCGAGGAAGGAGAGAAGAGTGAGGAAAATGTGTTGTCAGACGAAGACCTTGTGGTAAAAAGGAACAGCACTTCAGCTGAAATTATTTTGGATTTAGGAGACATGACGCCTACAATCCGTGTGTTTGTTGTAGTCCAAGAAAAGAGATTTACGTTGTAGAAGATAACTCATGTCATAGTTTACTTTGGTGTTTGTACCTTTTGCATATTGTTAACATGTACTAATACACACTTACACACCAAAGGAAATGTAAAAATGTGAATCGGACAATAGGTGCTCTATAAATCGCTCACAACTTTCATTACCATTGAGACATTTTCAAGAATCTATCAAAATCTGTACACAAACACACACAACTTTCCATTTTATGGTGACTTTTACATAGACATAAACTGAGTAAACCATCACAGAAAACTTTCTGCTTTTAGATTATCAAAAAAATTTTTGTTTGATTTATAAAATTAATTATAATTCTGTTTGTTTACTAATGAGGACCAAAAAAGTCAACAAAATTACTGGTATTACTATCTTTATCAAAAGATACCAAATATGCCCACATACACGGACGCACGCACGCACGCACACACGCACGCACGCACGCACGCACACACACACATACAGAGAGAGTAATGCATTTGAACTCAATGCTTCTCTAAGGTCCCGTGTCTTAATAACATGAGGAAAGATTAACTGAGACCACCCCACTCCCTCCCTTTATGACTAAGCAATCAATGGTTGAGTATTTCTAGTGATATCTTATCTAGCACAGCATTTCATTTCTTCTGCTTTGTGTGACTTGTGAGCGAGTGACCAGGTGTCATCTATCAAAACAATCCTACTCTCTGGAAACCTGCTATTAACTGATAAGGGTGAGCCTCTGTGGCATAATGGCTCCCACCTGAGCTCACAACTCAACGCCGTCAGGGAACGGGAAGAGAGGAGGGTACAGGGACCACAACAAGGAGCCATACTAACAGTATGTATGATACTTAAATGTGCAACTTAGGTGCTCAGATTCCATCCCAGGGTACACATATACTAATAAAATGTATTCCTTTAATGCACTGTTCCAAGTCCCTTTGGATATGCATTTGGTATACGAGTGATACCCATTAGTTTTCCTAAACAATCAGACTTAATAAAACCCTTAAGGAAACCAAACCATCACAGGCTTAGGATTGTATGCCTTATAGGCAGTAGACAATGTCATCATTCAGATGGATGTGATAAAGTTGAACTAGAAGCGATTTGAATATCCCCCTCTTATGAATGTAACTGCACACATATAAAGATCAATATTCTGGCTGTACTAATGTGCCGAGAACCCTCAGTGGGAGTGTGATATATGGAGTGATACAGATCTGTCCAGAAATGAAGACAAACACCGTTATGGAGTCGCGTTCCCGCGGCTCCATCAATTCTGCAGACACAGGTAAGCGAGAACCAGCTCACTGCTTAAATTGGCCAGTGTAAATGTGGTGTCACTAGGCAACAGGACCTGATCGCTCCTTTGTTCGGGGTGAAAGGTTGAAAGTGTTCACACTAATCTCAGAGTTCACAATTTAGTAACAGAAGAGTGTTTCTTCCAACACCCCCTCTCCACTTTTCTTTCTTTTCTAAAGAACAAACAAAACCAAATCCCCCATTACTAATAGGAAACTATTTGCACTGTAAATTAAAGGGTGCGCTTTTTTATGCTTTGTACAGATCACTTTTTGGATGTCTGCAAACAGCTCAAATCTAATTACAGGGTTTGGGGTGGGTTATGGGGGGGTTTGGATTTACTCAAAAAGCCGAACAATAGAAGACTGGGTCATTGTGGAGCAGCACTGCTGCGTCTCCAGCGAATCCTTGTCTATTCAGGCCACTCGTGGGACGGGGTTAATCCATTACAGAGATACTTCAAGGTGGAGAAACCTCCATCACAAAGACTCTCTCTGTGTGTGTGTACTGTGTTTTGTTTCATGATAGCTCAAGATAGTCCTGTACTTTGGGCTTTTTTCCCACCTCCTTTTCATATCTTTCCCTTACCCCGCTATTTAATTACCGATGGTTATTAGCGTTGAGATACAATGCATTCAGGTCTGAGGGGGATAAGGCTTGTTTAACACAGGATGAGTCTCATTGTAGCGTGCAGGGGTGTCCCATCTCTTGGCGGACAAGATTGTAAGATTCCTGCTGTCTTCTTTTACAGGATGTGAATCAGTGGGCCAACAGGAGTCCATAATCTCCCCTCAAAACTTTCATTTTCTTTCGAGACATGCACCGTCGTTTCTCCTCGCAAAGTGCATCAAAGCATCTCTCTCGCAGAGATTCTCCCCTAGTGCTGCGCTGGGCAGATTTAGACATCACAATTTGCTGTCAAATATCCACGGAGAAACAATGTGCACCACGGCCATCACGCAGAGATGTGACAAAACTGAATTTCCCCCCACTGTACCGCCTAAGCCGGGATGCTAACCCGAGCGACTGTGGTGGGTCCGTTGGGCCGTCGTCGCAGATGATCTTCATTCCTCACCCCGACCCCACACACACACACACAACACGGGAGTCGATAGTTGATAACGGGAGTTGATAAAAGTGGGAATTTATACTTCGCCAAATGGTTAAACATTCTTGCCAACAGACGATTACTTATGGGTGTTGGCCGCGTGTCTGCACATGGTACCTCTATCAGCCAACTGAGCATCTCACCCACTGGAAAACTCATTTAGATCCTATCTAGGGAAAAAATTAGTTTTGAAAAAAGAGAGAGGCTAGGCTGGCCTGTGCTTGATTTAATTTGGACACTGATACAGAGTCCAAAGCACTTGTGCCCTCTGCATTTTTTGGGAAGGAGGTAGAAACATATAAATAAAAGCTAGAGACCTGGCAAAGGAAACCTGCTTCAAAGGATTTAGGCGTCAAACAGGGTCTAAGCTCCTGCCTCCGCTGTTCCGACCAAATCCAACATAACACATTTAGATAATCATTTCCAGTCTTTCCTTTAATCTTTTGCCCTTCTGAATGCAACCTGAAAAGCTAAATTGACATGGAGGTCAAATGATTTTAGCTTTAAAAGCCTACTGCACGCCACCTGTTATTCACCCTTCAAGCTGAAAACAGAAAGGCCAGTGCTACACAAAGCCACTCGCTTCTGATTAAAAATGTCAGTAGTACAGGCACTCGAGCAGCAATAATTTACAACAATACATGTCTTTCTACAGTAATAACAGCACTGAGTAAAATTCTGGTACCTGAATGCTGACAGACGGATGCCTTTTCCAACATATGCACAGTGAGCGCTCAGTTAAACGCACTTCTTGGCTAAAATAGCCATCGTGGCAAGATATTATTGTCAACAATGTCGATGTGACTTATGTGAATATAAACAGGTTGAACAAAATGATCAGAATTGCGATATATCCAAAAACATTTCGAATATTGGATCTACTTTGCAAATTCAATGCAAGCTAATAGAACTGCCTCTGTCCATTATGCACTCTATTTGTCAACAATATTTCTATTATTTGTCCACAATATTGTTGAATAATATTCAACATGAATAATTATAGAGAAACCATGCTGTTTTTACTCAGTTGGAAAGTACTTGAGGATACATGCCATTGTTTAAATTTGTTAATATTTAGATTCATTAAAAATGTGACTAAACTATTACTTCATTATTGAAATATAATTTTTTTAAATTAAATAAAGATGCATGTTTTATAGCAAATTATTCGGTCCTTAATATTGCTTTGGTATCAAAATACATATCAGAGATCAGCACAATTTCTTTGGTATATATCAGTGGCGGCTCGTGACTGCTCACCCGAGGGGCGCAAATTCAAAATTAAGTGTTCGGAGTGTCATGTGTGTTGCTCGTGTTTTAAAAATATGTGTTTGTTGTGTCATGTGCATCATGTGTTTTGTCAAAATAAGTGCCTGGTGCACACGCGTCAAAACAGTTTATGATAAAAGAGACGCTCACGTTCACAAAATACACGCATGACACACCCTTAACAGTAAACTCTTTACTCTTTACAATAAACCCTTTAGACGCGTCTGCAGGCACTTATTTTGACAAGACACGTGATGCACACAGGATCTCTCGATGCACAAAACATATTTTGTAATAAGGAACCACACACATGACGGGCTACATACATGTTGTGACGAACTTCGCATCGAGCGCCCTCGAAAAAAGAAGTCAACGGCCGCCACTGGTAGTTTACAAGAACACTGTGATTATTCTTTGGATGGACAGCATCAGTTTTTATGATGCAGGAAAGGGACAGTTACAAGGATATCGTAATTGCCAGGGTATGGCCAACCTGCAATGAGGATAATGAAGGCCTACAGTAACCAAGCTGGGTACAGGCGGTCAAGCGGGTGTGGACAGATGGGTCCTCGGCTTGAGAGTGGGACAGCTTGTTCGGTAATGGATGTAGAATGAGATATGGGGATAGAGTTTGGCACAGCTAATAGTCATTTAATCAACTGCAGCTGACCGGCACATGGACACTATTTCTGATGGCACATGGGCTCAGAGCAATCTAACATTAACAGTCTTTACCAACAAACACTTATACAACACAGACTAAAGCAAAATTTTGCCATCAAGCTAAATTTAGCTTCAAAAACTCTCAATTTCTGTCACAGACTTGCATAATCTCACAAACAGCCATATAAAAAACAGTTCAGCACTCTTTTTTTGTGAAAAATTGACCTAAAATTTTAAATTCTGTAATTATTAATTTATACAGGTTTGGAACAACTTAAAGGAATATTCTATTTTCTTAAAAGAAAAATCCAGATAATTTACTCACCACCATGTCATCCAAAACGTTGATGTCTTTCTTTGTTCAGTCGAGAAGAAATTATGTTTTTTGAGGAACATTTCTCATTTTAATGGACTTTAATAGAGCCCAACACTTAATACTTAACTCAACACTTAACAGTTTTTTTCAACGGAGTTTCAAAAGACTATAAACGATCCCAAACGAGGCATAAGGGTCTTATCTAGCAAAACGATTGTCATTTTTGATAAGAAAAATAAAAAATATCCACTTTTAAACCACAACTTCTCGTCTAGATCAGGTCGTGATGCGTGATGTGACCCCACGCAATACGTCATGACGTCAAGAGGTCACAGAAGACGAACACGAAACTCCGCCCCAGTGTTTACAAATGTGTTGAAAGAAGACCGTTCCTACGTTGTTGTATGTCAACTGATACTAATTAATGTCTTTGTGTCAGTTTATTGTTTAAAATGGTCTGCAAATTTGCGTTTTATATATGTAACACGTGACCTCCCTACGTCACTACGCATTTACGTTAGGTTGCGCTGGATCAGACCTAGACAAAAAGTTGTGTTTTAAAAGAGCATATTTTTGATTTTCCGGTTAAAAATGACAATCGTTTCGCTAGATAAGACCCAAATGCCTCGTTTGGGATCGTTTATAGACCTTTGAAACTCCGTTGAAAAAAAATGTTAAGTGTTGAGTTAAGTATTTAATGTTGGGCTCTATTAAAGTCCATTAAAATGAGTAAAATCCTGCAATGTTTTCCTCAAAAAACATATTTTCTTCTTGACTGAACAAAGAAAGACATCAACATTTTGGATGAAATGGTGGTGAGTAAATTATCTGGATTTTTCTTTTAAGAAAATGGAATATTCCTTTACGGGTAAATAAATGAGGGAAGATTTTTGAAATCATGCAGGAAGCAGGAGCACCACTGACTTACATAGTAGGAACAAATACTATGGAAGTCATTGGTGCTCCAAAACTATTTGGTTACAAAAACTGCTCAATATTTTCATTTTTGTTCAGCACAAACAGAAAAAATTAAATGTATACAGATATGAGGGTGTATACAGATATAATCATGAGGGTGAGTAAATAAAAAACATCATTTTTGGGTGAACTACTTGATTAAGACACTTTATTTTTAATTTTTTACAAAATATACTTCAATTAAAATACACTTAAGATACACTTCCCAGAAATCCCACCCATATTTTTGCAGCCCCTAAAGGTTATGACCTCAGGGCTAAAGGTTTCTTTTCCTGTAAACAAAAAAGTGCTCAAAATGAACTAACACATCTGAATCAACTTAGTGTTTATAAAGTATTTCTTGTTAGTGTCTATGTAAGTCACTTCTGAGCACTCAAACAAAATTGTCTTTGTAAAAATCAACCAGGACGCTCAGACCAGTCCACATTGAAATGAATTGGCTTGTGCAACTTTAATGCACACTGACAGGTTAATTACGTCACAATTAACGAAATGCCTACCAGCCGTTAGACTAGTACTGGTGTGATTGAGTTAATAGTGGGGTATGACATGACCTGTGTTTACTGGTGGCACAGAGCTCATTTGTGAGCGTGACAAGCTCGAGGAGGGTTCGTAACGTAAAAGCCTTCTGGGACATTATTTGGGATATTTTCAGATGTGGTAGAGGAAAGTGAGGTGGGGGCTTTGGGGAAACCCAAAAAAGAACTCTTTTCTCTTTCTCGCTGTGCCAAAACACAGCAGTGTTGCTCTATTATTTTTTTCCCCTCGCTCTGTCAAAACTATTTCTGGCTTGAGAGAGAAAGTGTTTACTCTGTGGCCTGGTTCATTCTCGCCGAGCAAATCCGCTCTTCTCTCTCCGAAATGGTTTGCATATTTTCCCTGTAACACAAGACTTAAAGGATGATAGAAATCGAGAGGCGAGAGGGAGCCACTGCTATTATATCCGGATTTACATGGAGACGGTTTAAAGCAGGTTGCCTGTAAATAACACAATCAACGGATCAAAAAAAAAACCTGTGCTAATAATGTCTGCGTTTTGAGGCGTAACGCTGAGCTGATACGAATCAGGAAGTCCTGAAACTCTGATTTATCGATAGAGATCTGATATTAGAGGAGACCCAGGAGCTTCACGGTCCATTTTCCCTGCCTCTGTGCCATAATAGTTTTGTCAAAACACAATTCTGGCTCTTTGCTCAGCATCCGGAGAAAAGCAAGAACTTTCCTCTCCTATCAAATCTTCAGTCCAGCCTGTCACAAAGAATAAAAGCGGCACTGTGTGTGGTAAAACATAGCACGGCTAGACATCATATCAGCGCACAAGATTTAAATAAGACGTGTCTTTTCACACTCCGCAAAAAGTCAATACCCCTTATTTAAAATGCACAAAACCCACAAAAGGCCCCTTCAGCAAAATTCATGAGTGAATTTTTCATCGCAGTCCCTTGAGATAAGTGATCGTGCAGTTGAAGGCTCTTCAAATTGGGCTGCCCTTTAAAGTAGGTCAGAACTGAGACTCCAGTAGCACTGGGACTGTGCGTCAACAACAGCACATGATGTTGTTTTTCTCTTAGACCCTTGGCACCAAACACTACCAACCAATTCTGTGCCTTGACCAACCTGTCCAACTGCCTAAAAGCCCCTGACGTCAAAGATGGCAAACACCTGGCCCAAAATGTCATTGACGACATCCCCACTGTAAAGTTCAGGGACAATTTAATGCATTCTGTTAACTGTCCATGCTTTTCATCTAGTCAATGTTCTTTTCTGTTATTCTACTTGAATAGATGATTAAGTGGTAAATAAACAGGAGATTTATAATTGAGATAAATTGTGGCAAACAAATTTGATTATCATCTGAAACACTACAGGCTGAACACAAGGGCCCTTTTTCTTCCCATCTCCACATCACAGCAGCTGATTCCTCTGACATCAACAGAAATGAAGCGAGCCTACAAAGGGAGCCATTGAAGAGCTGGTGTTACTCTGGAATAAGGCAAAACGCGTGCCGACAATCAAAAAGTCCCACTTGTTAAAAAAAGGTTTTGCAAGTACAGTATAGGACCTTTGCCTAGAGTTTTCAGAAATGTGCTTCTATTGGCTTTCATCATTATTCAGTCAAAGTCATCCATTTCAAAAACTTTCAATTTTTCATTTCGTTATAAATATGTTAACACAATTATATTTTTCCTCACATATCTAATTTCAAACATTCAGACGTACGCTTTCAAATCAAAAGATTTTGAAAACATTTCAGTCAAGTGACCCTAAACGTTTTAACAGTAGTGTAAATGTAACTTAATTCTTTGATTTGTTGGCGTTTTGTTATTGTCAGGTTCAATCAATAAAGCTTTTGACTTTCCCATGAATGGCTTTGTTTCATCATGAAAGCTTTTCCAATAACTCATTCATGTATGCTGGTTCACTTCAGCTGCAGTCCAGCAGATAGCGTTACAGGAAATGACCGCAGCTCCCTGCGCTTCAGCCTTATGACGGACTTACTGCCAATTTGAAAACCGAGACCTGGATGTTTACAACATAAAAACTTTGGCCATCGTAAACACCAACACCGTGCCAACAATCGTTAACTATTTATAAAGTGACTGCAACTGAGTTACACATCCATGAGGCCTGGTGAGGGGGGTGGGAGCTCAAAGTTGGGATTTTAGGCCGGTTGAGTAACACTGTTAGGATAACATGAACGCGAGTGACCGAGACAACGTTGCCAGATTTGGCTTTGTATCAAGCAACAAAAAGAACGTTTAGTCATTGTGATCTGGTTAACAGTGGGAGATAACAAGGTAAAATGTAAACACTTCCTGTTGTGGCCTTTACAACATGTCTAAGAAAGCGGCTAAAACCGCCCTCAGTGTAGCAAATACGGACACCTGTGCGTCATGGCTAGCGTTCAATACAGAAAAAATAAAATCCTCAGACATAAAAAACCCTAATAACCCACTTCAAGTCTATCTGGGCTGTGAAAATGAAGCATATGGGTGAGCATATTGAGGGACTGTGGAAAAAACCCAGCGTATCAAACTAGCCATGCGTTATAGCACATTTAAAATATAAGCCTGCTAGCCACAGGGGAGACTGGACTCACTGCTGTTCAGGTCCCTGGCAGGAAGAACAAGTCTCACTGCCCATTTTTTTTTACTCCAGACTCTAATTCTATATTTAGCCCGGCTTTTCTGCTGGTATGACTTTTCTCTGATCATTAGCCCTGTTTAACCCCTCTTTACAACACGGCCCATATCGGCCAAGGCTCCCGGGGGCCCAGTCAATGGGGGTATGATGAGCTCTTTATGCATGTCTGTCAAATATAACAAGTTTACTAAAATTACTCAGGGATTGGGATAGGGCCGAGCAATATACATAACCCATCTGTGAAAACTCAGTGAAAGTCATTTGTTTAGGATTTACGGTTTCAAAAAAAAAAGCAAAAAAAAAAAAAAACAATGACTGAAATCAAACCTCATATTCAGATTATGAGACTTTAACCTGAATTTAAGAGAAAGGGTCACATATTCTCAATGATTTGTGAATATGAGTATTTTAATCATTCCTCACATTTGGCCGATTAGTTTCCCAAAATCGTCATGAGACAATAATGCTTCCCTATGAAAAGTAAAAGAGCTGTTTCCTCTCTTATGTAACCTTAAGAAAGTTTGATCTCCGAGGATCAGTTTATATGATTGAAAAAACTGTGCCTACATATCTACATAATATTTTGGAAACACATTATCTACATAATGTCTTGGACAAGAACAAAATTACGTTAGTTTGTAAAACGAGTGTCTGGGGAAGAAGTCAAATATTGCGGCTAACACGAACTTCACGCTGACTGTTTAAAGCCTTCACACATTTTTAGACACATTAGCGCAATTGCACTTAATGCTGTCTCAACCACTCAAAGCACTAAAATTGTGCTAAAAACAATTGTCCGTATGACAACTGTGATTAAGAGTGTGAATTGCGAACACTCACTTGTGGTATTTTGGCAGCCATAAACCTTCATGCAAGTATCCACTTGAGTATAAAAGGCTTATTTCGACAAATGCTGAACTATTGAGGACATTTCAAGTATGTCAATCTCAAGTACCTGGCACCTATAATTTGCTATGGAAGGTAGTTCAAGGCCACAATCTATCTGATGAATCTTTTTAGTTGCCAAAAAAGAAATCACCAACAAAGATCACCAATAAGCACTGCTTATCATGCCTTACAGTTGTACTAAGTGAGACAGACTTTGTGTGTATATGTACATGAAACATTCTCCTAGGGGAAGATGAAGATGTCTAAAAAGTAAGAAGTCACAATGTGGCAGGGATCCCAGAGTAATGCATCAGCATAAGCTTTCCTAAATTTTCCTGTCTGGCACCCCAGCAGAGGTCATCATACCAGACGCAACTAAGAATATAAGAAGAGTGAGGAACTACAGAGGTCCACGCCACAACATTGTTTTGAGGGCACCTACTGAGCCTGGCCACAGCTGCCTTGTTTCCCACAGCCAATAACTTCACACCACGAGATGACAAGCGGGCATGCAAGTGCGTAATTGTTGGGGTTGACACCAGCACATCTCCCAATGCGCGAGGTTGGCTTGCCTTTTGCCCTTCTTCCACTAAATGCTCATCTTTCAAATCGACTGCCAGAGAAGGCTCTGGACTCGGCTCGTCAAACACATGGTCAAAACTGATGCTTTATCTCTTTATAAATAACCCGGGTGGTTTCCATCCGAATGTTTACCGTATGTTGCAAGTAAACACCTATAACCCTAGATGCGAAGCTGACCCATGGAATACACTGGGTTATTTGTAACACAGCGCTGGTTTAAAAAGGGATGCATTTAACCTATGCTGGGTTTTTAAAACCCAAAATGCTGAGTTGTTTTAACCCATTGTTAGGTCAAATAGAGTGTTAACATTTTCTGGTTGAATTTAACCCAACGGCTGTAGATTTTTTTCTTTTTTTTAGAGTGTAGACGTGTCTATAGTTACACATAGTCAAGACTGCTTGTTCCATGACAATTCATTTTGATGACAATTTAAATACAAATAATGTGTGATATCAAAAATGTAATCTGCTAGACAACAGCTGACTTTTAATTATACTGTACTAAACAAAAAATTATATATATTTACATTTACTACATACAGTAGATGGCAACCGATTTTAAACATTTTAACAAACACTGTACAGTATATAAATAATAATAATAATAATAAAATATTATTATTATTATTATTATTATTATTATTAATAATAATAATAATAATAATAATTTTTTTTCAATTCAATTCAATTTTATTTATATAGCGCTTTTCACAATTTGTGATTGTTTCAAAGCAGCTTTACAATAATAGAAGCAGTGGAACAAATATTGGAAATAACCGCAAATCCTAAAACTGTGATGTGTATCAGGCACACCTGTGTGAATTTGTCGGTGAGCCTCCAGAGCATCTTCCTTCTGGAACTGAGCTCCACACTGGTCACAGACAATGGCTTTCTCACCAGCTAAAAGAGAGAGACGAGAGTTATTTAATTCACATCATTCTGAGGCTGCTCATATGGTGTACAGTCTCACATGCTTCAACATTTGTCTCAGTCAAATCCTGAAACTCATACATGAAGGTTGCATATTGCAAAAAACTTCCAGGGTTCTCACACAATATGTGCAATAAATGTTCACAATGAAATGAGTGGATACGGATTAAGAATTTATATTCAAAGAGCACTAACAAATAAAAATTTATTTTATTTTTGGGGGCTTTTTATGCCTTAATTATTGACAAGAAAGCATAGATTGACCAGCTTGATTGAAAGCATAGAGAGGACACAGTTGAACCATATGTCATGAGTACTTTTTTATCAATTAAGTTTTATTGAAAAATAGATTTAAAAAAGGGATTGCAATTTTACAGAATCTTTACCAAAGAAATAAACCCCAAAACAATAAACAAAACAAAACAACCCCCCCCCCAAAAAAAACATATGTCAGAGTACTGCCCACACTGTAAAAAAATATGCAGCATTTTTGTCAAATCAACATATATTTTTTATGTTACTTAAACTTTAAGTTAAACTATTTCAACTTGATTTTAGTTGAAGTTGTAGTCACATGTCAAAACTTAAAATAGTAGGTTGAATTGACTTGCAAAACCAAGTTGTTTTAACTTGTGCATAAGGTCATTGGCTCTGACATAGTAATTTCTGTTCCATAATTTTTATAAAAACAGAATATCAAAATCCTGGTTTTCCCACATTTTTAAGAGGTGCTTGAAAGGTTCTTTACAGCAATGCCACAGAATAACAAATTTTGGTTCCTCAAAGATCCATTTCTTACATACGTCTTATAATTGACAAAAACCTTTGTTCACTACAACATACCTTTTTGGAAACAGAAACAGTTTTTCGATGTTTAATACTCTTTATTGGGCCATTTAGCAAAAACTCTATTTTTGACAGTGCATTACTGTGGAAATCCTGAGTTTCCAATGACTGTAAGGAAAATCTACAGGATTCTGAGGGAATCCCTTTAGCTAAAGCAGTGTAAGTGTATAGGCGTCTGCACATGTTTTTTTCAAAGCCCAGATGTTGTCCTTGTGTGCACTGTGCAGTAAAACCCAAGCATAATAACAGGGACTTTTAACATTTATTATTTACACAGACTTTCACTTAAACATTGCACACAAAACCGAAAAAACAAGAAGTCATACATTTGTCATCTGCTATGCATGTTTTTGTGTTGCAATAAGACACAAAAAGACAGGAACTATAAGACCACAGGATGTCAATATACCATCTGATCTTGTGGCTTTACAATAAAGCAGGAACACTGTACAGCGCATGTACTGTATTTACCTGCCCAATAAAAGAGTGACTAACATAAATTGAGGTTTTGATAACAGGACTGCCAATACTCTCAGCTTTGTGTTAAATTCATACCACCCTCACAAGCAAAACAGGAAGTTTTAGCTCAGATAAAAACTGTGATGGTGATAAACCAAAGCTTATTTCGCAACCACTGTAAAGTTACAAAACATACTGTACCGTCAAAAAAGGGGGAAATGCTGTTTTCTTTACTGGCCAATGATGCCACTCAGCAATAAACTTGTGAATGCGATACAAACAAGTTCCTCTGAAGAATGGGCGTTTCACACCGTACACAGCAACCACGAGTGTTGTTCATTTACAGAGCGGTTACAGAGGTAAAGCGGAGTCCCAAAATCCTGCCCCTTCTGCGTACATGGTTCTTCACGGTTTGCTCATGAAATCAAACTATTACCAAACTATAACCATAACTATTACCTGTGGTCGCATGTCGCAAGATTAGAGGAACTACAATAGAATAACCGCTGATTTATAGCTTTTACAAACACGTCAGTTACCAAATATTTAGCTAACTACATTCATGAAAAATCCTGCCTTGCCTTGGACATATGAAGTGGATAACTTTCAACATTTGACATATTTAAGTTTAATTTGCATCACGTACTAAAGCAGCCCAAAAATGGAGGGCCAGCCGGACATCGATCACCACCTTAAGTGTCAGAGAGGGAGAAACCAGACCTTAAACTCTAACGACAGCTTATTGAAGCGGGTCATTATCTCACATGGGGTGACAACATCCAGGCACCCAACAGGAACGTGCTAAAAGTCGTGGAATTAAAGTGATAAATTCTAGCTTCTTTCTTTGATCAATAGTGACTTGCTCATTATACATAAGCAGAAAGAAAGTGTTAAGAGTAAAACACACCCTTAGTTTAGGCAGCATTACCCTACTTTTAACAAAACAAAAAGAAAAACACACAAAAAAAGAGAAATACCATGGCTAGAAATAACTGCCTCTCCAGCAAAAAAAAAAACTGTGGCTATAAAAGAATTGTTCTCGAGCAACTCCCACTTCCCTCCTTCTCGTGGAGTTGCCACAGTGATGCCGAACCTGACATAATGGGCCCTTACACAACTGCGGCTCCCAACAAGTAGAGGAGAGGTGCCACGTGCCACAGGGCCTGTTCCCTTTTCGCTTCCCTCCCTGGATGCGTTGCACAACAGAAACCACAGGATTTACAGTTTCCGAAGGGGACGGCGTGTTGATCGCTCGTGATTGGAAGCAAAGCGATGTTGTTGCATGCGTACGTGCACGAATAAAGCGTAACCTGAGCCTTTAAGGCGGGAGATGCCGCAAACAGCCGGCATCAGATAACCGAGAGCTGGCTTTGTTAAAGAGAGCATAGCTGTAATGGAAAGACCTGTGAACAAGCACATTGTCTAATGCTATAAAGGTAGATTCTCATCACATACTCTGATCAGCCCCCCGCCACGCTCCGAAAACGGGAACATGAGTAGACAAACACGGCACAAACAAAAACATACCCTTGCTGTTCGGTGAGCCTACACAAATGCGTTATATAAGACAGAATGCACGCCACAAAAAAAGGACACCGAAATCCATATAAAACAGAAAAACACATTGCCGTCAGAACAATGAGTGCAGACACTATGCTCTCTCTTTTCCTGTAGCGGTAACGAGCTGTGCTGTACAGTTTTATTTACACTATCCTCTTATCAGTCACAGAACAGTACGGAGACTGCCAATTGGAAAGGACAGCCAGGAACTGTGTGTTCTCTCTCTCTCTCTAGTAGATGTGTACCACAGGCGGAGTGATTTTTTATCAACCAAGACAAAAATGCTGGGAGACTGCCAGATTCCCCTCGTAAAAACACACACAAAAACAAAAAGAAAATATGTGTGTATAAAGAAACCCAGTTTCATATTGATGGCACAATAAATGCTGGGAAATACGTACTTTACATATACTGCACATATGTGACCCGTGCTGGAAAATGAGTTGGAATGCACACCTTCTGATTTTGAGCTAGAGGCAAAAGAAAGTATAAATGTTGATTTTGGTTGAAATTGAGGTTTTCATAAAAATAAGTACATTAAGCCCTCGTCTAGCGATCCCAATGCTCTAAATAGTAAATAAACATTTAGAATGATCTAGTTTTCTGAGAGGTGGGCCATCCTATAAATGCTTAAAAGAAAACACCACAGTTTTTCAATATTTTACTATGTTCTTCCCTCAACTTAGATGAATTAATACATACCTGAGTGCACTTAATCATTATACAGCGCGTCTATTTAGCCTAGCCCCATTCATTCCTTAGGATCCAAACGGGGATGAATTTAGAAGCCACCAAACACTTCTATGATTTCCCTATTTAAAGACTGTTACATGAGTAATAACACGAGTAAGTATGGTGGCACAAAATGAAACGTGGTGATTTTCTAAGTGGATAAAAAATGAGAACTATATTGTATGGCGAAAACACACTTGGTTTGCAGCACTTCGACCTTGGCCGCCGTAACATCATCGGAAGTTTGCATGAGAAGGGGAGCTCACAAAAGTGATGATGTTACTGCGCCCGAGGTTGAAGTGGTGCAAACGAAGAGGTCTTCCCCCATACAATATAGTTCTCATTTTTATTTGCTTAGAAAATTGCCTGTTCTAGTCTAAAACCTAGTGTGCTGCCTTGAGAGGTGGCTGCTTAAGGGGCTGTTCACATTTCGCGTCTAAATCTGCACGGAAAACGCGACCGTCAGTTGGTTCTTGTCACATGACCTTTGGTGCGCTTGCGGCATTGTAGAAAGTTGAAATGTTTTTAACTCGCGCCTGGAAAAACATGCGTGTCGCACCGCGACTGTGTCGCTTCCATTATGAGCGTGCATTATGCGCCTACATTTGAAATAATGAACTTGAGCGCACAAAAGACGCGAAATGTGAATCGCCCCTAGGGCAGAATTATACAGTACACTTTTAAAAATAAAAGTGCTAAATTATATAATAATTATTATATTAAATGAATACTGTATTGATAACAATTAATACCCTTTGCCAGTACTCTAGTTTTCTATGTATTTTTATGCTTCTTAGAGTCTTCTTAGATTGAAATCAACTTCAAGTTGAGTCCCCTGTGCTGAATGCAATTTATGTGACATGCAATATTGCAGTCTATGGGGCTGTTTATACCTGGTATCAAGATGCGTTTTGGACGATCGGATCACAAGTTGACATTCACGTTTACACCTGGTATTTTAAACCGTCTCATTTGTCCACTTTTGTCCAGGTTTTCTCAGGGGGTGGTCTGTGGGCGAGGTCGTCTGCTTTCGTTTAAACGCGAGTGGTAGAAATAACATGTTTAAATTGATGCACACTCATAATAGGTCATGGTCCGCTGTTTGTGTTGTTAACTCTTTCCACCTTGTGTGTTTTTAAAAAAGTTTTGCTGGCCAGCTAGCGCCATTTTTCATGATTTTTACAAAGGTTTAATGCCTTCCAGAAAATATTCTTCTTAAAATATATAAACATAAACTATATCAAATGAAAGAGCAGACCCTCTGCTTTCAAACAAAAAAATAAACAAAAGTTTCATCCTTTTTAAAAACACCAAATTTTGAGCAAAAAGCTGAGATAATTAGATTTTTATGAAGGACTTTTGACAGAGATCAGATGCAGAGCGATCCTCAAAACTTACACGGAAATACAGCTGTTTGACCTAGGGCGATACTTCCGGGTTTTCGGAAAGGCATAAATACTCGTCATTGGCAGGAAAGCGGTTTCTCTTAAATGACGAGTTAACTCATCAATGGCAGGGAAAGAGTTTAACTCTTTCACCGCCAGCGTTTTTAAAAAAAGTTGCCAGCCAGCGCCAGCGTTTTTCATGATTTTCACCAAAGTTTAATGCTTTCCAGAAAATGTTCTTCTTTAAATATATAAACATACAATATACCAAATGAAAGAACAGACCCTCTGCTTTCAAACAAAAAAAAACGTTTCATCCTACCTTTAGTGGTTCTTTTGCAATCAGCTTTTGAATATGGGTAGGTTTTTGCAAAAACACCTATTTTGAGCAAAAAGCAGAGATAATTCCATTTTTATGACGGACTTTTCATAGAGATCCCATTCAGAGCGATCTTTAAAACAGACACGGACATGCAGCAGCTTGCCATAGGGCAATACTTCCGGTTTTAAAAAGTTGCGGAAGGCCGGAAAATCTCGTCATTGGCGGGGAAGCGTTTTCTCTTAATTGACGAGATATCTCGTCAATGGCGGGGAAAGAGTTAATAAACATGTGCTCGGTACATTACACATAAGATAACAGGCGGAAAGTAGGTGGCCTTTTGTGGCTGCTCGACCACATGAGCATCTACACCCCAAAAGCAATCCGGTCAAATGCGCTTTTTGACTACCTCTGAATGCTGAAAGTGGACAAGCTTGAGTTTCATGTTTTACACCTCGTTTATATCTGTAATTAACTGCGTTCACTTGTGATCAGATCCACCAAAATGCATCTTCATACTAAGAGTAAACATGCTCTATGTAGACCACCCCAAATCAGTTACTTGCAAGGCTCCTAAGAAAGCAGCTGCCTATGTAGACAGTAGGCAATGAGGCAGCTCACTGGGTTCTATAACAGAGCTACAGACACACAAGAAGAAAATGAACAGCACCGATTTGATTTAGCTCTACAGTAGATTAAGTTCTGCTTTCGGTAAAATGAAGACCAGTCAGCTGGTTAATATTTATACATCCTTCACAGAGAACAGAAAGAATTGCAAAAGAGATAAAACTGAGGACATCTAGGCTTCTTCTGATAGTTTCACGGTCTGGTGCACAGACAGAGGACGTCTCGGGACAAACCGAAGCAGACAAATATTGACTCGCTTAACACACTTGCACATCAAAGACGCTTCTAAATTTATCTGCTCGAAATGAGCACGATGTTACACATTCATTCACTTGGGTTTTATCCTGCTAAATCTCTTAATCCATTTTGCTTAAACACCAATTTATCAAGCAGGTCACACGCTCGACCCTCCACTTTTTCTCTCTCACTGTACACATGCTGTCATTTCAGCTATCCTGCCTGAGGTATACTCCATGCATTTAAGTTGACATGTACACAAACACACACACACACATGCACGCATACATAGACATAGCGATTATTATAAAACAGATTGAAAGCGTACACTGTATGTGGTGTCTGGGACCTTCGAGCGCCCGCTGTCCAATCCACACGCAGAAACAAAACAAACATCACTAACAGGAAAATGTTTAAGTGTGACCCCAATGTGCGGCAGGCTAACCCTACCCCTGCAACAAAAGATGAAAGGTTCCATGTGTTTTCCTCTTCCTTTCTTGCCTTTCTTCAGGTCACTTAAATTATGACTCTGGGCAGTAAGAGGACAAAGGGCTTTCAGAAGTGAAGGAAACAGGAGCTGGGTCGGGGCGGAATGTAGCAGGGTTTGCCTGGTGTGAAGTGGCAGGAAATGAGGGGAGGCCTTTAGCATCTCACCACCTTCAGCATCCGTTCTAAGTTGCCACTAAAACCTGCCGCTGCCATCCTGATGTGAGGTTAACAGAATCAGTGCCTGCATACAGAGTTCAGCATAAACATAAGTTCAAGTCTCCTGTGAACAGATGACGCCAACCCCTGCATGCCATCTTGCATGAAACTGCCAAAATTTAAAGTGAAAGTGAAGTGACATGTTTGTCAAGTATGGAAAACATACTCGAAATGTGACCTCTGCATTACACCCATCCCAGAGAGTAGCAAACAAATGCACTGCAGGTCATGAACACACGCGGAGCAGTGGGCAGCTATCCATACAGCACCCGGGGAGCAAGTGGGGTTAAAGTGCCTTGCTCAAGGGCACCTCAGTCGCAACCTGCCGGGCGTGAAACTCCAACTGGACCAACTCTCGAACCACTAGGCTACATATATTGCAATCATAATCACAACATATTATCATTGATTCTATGGCTACTATTCTAGTTTTGAAATGTAGAAAAGGGCATTTCTATAAAGCACCTTTGAAATATGTAGCCTACTGTGAAAAGCACTATACAAATTAATGTGAACTGAATTGAATTAATCTCGGTCACTACTACCCATCTGTATTAATAATTAAATATGGTGCTAAAGTCAATGCCTAAAGCCCTGTTCAGAGCGACATGATCCCGTTCATTTCAATGGAAGCTTGGTGACTTCCGGCTACAGTGACCTTTGGCTACAGGAAGTGGAGGTGTCCAGCGACGCGACAAAGTGAAAAAGTTTAACTTAATGTTAATAATAAGCAGTCGCTACTACCAATAACGATCTCATTGAAAGAGACGGGCGATACACATTGGCTGCGTCCGAAAACTCTAAATTGCTGCCTTTTGCGGCAGCTTTCCAAGGCAGGAAGGCATCAAGGCATGTCCGAATCCAATGTAAGGTTTACTTCCTGACTCCTGAGATCTTGTCCCACAATTATATGCATGTGCGCACATGAGGAATGTGATTGGTCGAGAAAGCGGCTGGAGCACAAATTTTTGTGTAAATACATGTATATTTTAACTTTTTCAACTTTTAATTGCATTTCTAGCGAAAAATTAGCATTGTAGTTTTTTACATAAGTGATTAGTTATCATAAAGGTGCTATCTGTTCATATTTCAAACACGCTGCCTTTGAAGTGTGTCCGAAACCGTTTCTCTTAGCTGCCTTCATGCCTCCGAAGTCATTGCCTTATGAGGCAGCGAGGCAACAAGTCAGCTGCCTAAAGCCCCATTCAGACAGCCAGCGACCATCAGTAGCAGAGCGACGCGATCTCATTCATTTCAATGGAAACCGTCCGACTTCCGGCGGCACGAGCGAAAGTGACCGTTGGCGACCGTATAGGTGTGTCCAGCAACGCAAGAAAGTTAAGAAAAGTTTAACTTTATGCAAATGTTGAGGGAATTTCCAGAGCGACTACCATTGAGAACGAAGCAGTGGAGTTCACATCATCCTTCTCTCGTCAGTTACTGGCTGGATGGTACTCATTTGTATAATGACAAGCAGATTAAGAATCGTCTCTTACACAGCGATAACGTTGATGGCTGTCGGAACGAGGGGTTAGTTTTCGGACGCAGCCATTGAGAAAGTCGCTGGTGGTATCTTTAAAGTGCAGCTGCTACATTATGCGCATGTAATACTTTTGGTCATTATATGCATTTTAAGTTTCTTTAGCTGTATGAGTTGCATTGTTTGCTGTTGTATTTTGTGTTGGGTAAGTGTTGGGTGTCAAATGAACAATAACAAAACTTTTTAAATGATTTTAAGAACTATCTAAGCACAAGAATTTGTCTTATGCAAATGTACCTTAACAAACAGGTATGCTTGGGACCTGAAACCCACCTTATTATTTAGGGCTTCCCTAAAACCGACTTTTCAAACACATACTATAGAAAATACTCAGAAAACATTTGATTTTAGTTTATGATTTTCCAGAATCTGTGCGTGCGTTCACACATATACAATCATTAACTAGCGCACTATGTGCTGTTCAGTTACGCTGGCGAAGGATCTCAGTTTCACCGCAGAAAGAGAGGATCTGATCTATGCTTCATTCCAGTTAGTAGACATTTCTTAACATGAATGTTGATCTACATTTAAAACCCCTGTGTAAAAGAGCTGAGGGATAACTTCTTGTTGCAATGACACGTGTGTAGTCACTACAACACACCCCTTATGCCATTGTTTCTACCTTCTGATCACATGGGACGTGTTGTGGAAATGTTATGGCAATGTTACTAGCCCCCCCTTACGCAAGCGACCCCAAAATCAATTATGGGTGATGTTCGTATTCATACAGAAGGCACACTGGCAATATTATGGGAATATTCTGGAAACAGTATGCTGAGTGAAAGGCGTTCTAGAGTACTTTCCCTAATGTGTACTATTGCAAAGCAGCCTAATAGAAAACATTTAACAAACAAATTTAAATTTTAAATAGAGAAGTTAAGCAACTATTATACAGAAATACCACCCAGTGTTTATAGTACTAAAAATGCATTTTGACACATTCCTATTACTGTGTGTGTGGGGGGGGGATGATTTTTAAGAAGTTAGCATGCATGGAGAAAGAGCAAAAAAGATGCACTTCCACTCTACACCCTGATCAATACCTCCAGCTCTCTTTTATTTATCACAGGAGAACCTGAGAGCCTGACCATGCGGTGAACCCTCTCCCCAAACGACCACCGAAACTTCAACCAACCACTGAATGCGACAATTGAGCCGTCTTTACAGTGCTGTAAATGGCTTTACTGCTGGGCGCAGAGCAGCGGGAGACAACTTCTGCTCCTTCCTCATTTGCCTTTCATGAGCTGTAAAGGGGAATGCAGATCTTGAAATATTATTGGCTAGGTCTACATCAATTTACGGCTTTGGCCAATGAGCGAATCTGGCGAGCGAATGTGTCTCGAGGCGGCCGGGGAATTGAACGAGAAAAATTACAGGCGCTCTGCTTTTGAATCGTGACTTTGAGTACCTAAAGGCGGCCTTAGTCCCGACAGCGATGTGTGAAATGCTAACTAGGGACTGACAAATGCTCTTAGGTGCTAGCATGGTCAAAGGAGCGGTACAACAGTACTAGACGGTCTGCGATGGGCTGCACATAGTTAACAGAGCCCGTGCCTGTTCCACAGGTCAATAACCTGTAAAGATTTAACATTTAGTGCCCATTATTTCCTGCTTTCAAGTCACACATTGTCAAAGGCACTCTGTAGTTTATTAAGACCCAGGGCAGGAGCACTGGGACCAGCAACTACGGCACAGGCACACAGCACGAGTCATTACAAAACTGTTACACACTTGACACAGGCATGCAATGGGGGGTTACTGTTAAGATTACAGTTAAGAAAAAAAAAGCCTTTTTCCAGGGAAACCTTACAAGCACAGGGAAATTGAATGATTTTAGGAGTGACGCTGCAGAGCCAATAGCACAGATAATAGGAAACGCAACCGTGAATGCATCAAACACGGCTGTCAGGTGCATTCATTTACATATTTGTTTCATCATTTAATACCAAATGATTTTTCTGCATTAACTGTAGCACGTGCAGAACAGACGTCACATGCAGTTTGGGAAAAATAAATTGTGCACTAGCAACATGTTTACAAATGCATTTCGCTTCTTTGACCCGTTAAATAAAATAAATAATTGGTTACTGGTGAAGTCTGCATAAACCCTGAACTCTCCAAACATTGTGTCATATGCTTTCTAAAATCATTTTAAGTGAGCAGGAACATTTCTTAACATAACATAAAAAAAAGTAAGGAAAGGGGAAGAGAAAGAGGGTGACGGCAAAATAAAAAGAGGAAAAAAGTTACTTCCATAAAATTCACGAACGTTGAATGTGCGACACCCCCTTTAACTTCCTCACTAAAACCCTTTACGATGCCCTGACACCCGTTTCAGATCCACAGACTTCCTCCACATCATCTCTTGCTCCACATCTGTAAGCAGAACTTCTGTACAATAACAGTTACAATCTGAAATTGACTATGTAGGACGTTGATATATATCCTTTCTGCAAATCAGCCATCTGTAAACTCTTGGCAGAAGTTTTTGAGACAGTCAAATAGCTTCTCTCTGTTTTTCCAGGCTAAATTCAAGGAGGAAGTCAAAACTGTGGCAAAAGCAATATGAAAAAAAAATCCAATATTTAATAATGTTTCCTAGTATTTATCAACAAAATAACCATTTCGAATAAGAAAAATTAAATGCAATGCTGTCATCCAATCAGAAATGTATAATTTGAAGAATGCTTTTATTATAAATATTTATATATTTTACTGTAGCTCCAGACTCTCAAGGCTTTGGCCCTGTCAGGGGTTGCCCATTAAAAATTAATTACTTATGGTCGCCCCAGACGGTTTCAAAGTGCCTGAGATAGAGATGTTTTTCCTTAGCGCTGAAATTGTTTGGACGGCCCTGTATTAGTATTCTGATCCACAAACGTGTTTGCAACAGTAATAACACAATATCCACGGCTGCTTTTCATGTTGAACCTCCCAGTGGAATGGGCAGCATAAAAGCAGCCCTTGTGTCCTGGCTACTTCCAGATGGGACTGCTTTTATCTTTTTCATTTTTTTTTCAACATGAAAGCGCCGTCGGCAGATCTTTGCTTAGCGTCTGATTCTCTCTTCAGCCAAAATATGAAAGTTTCAAAGAGCATTTCATAAGGGAGCGCCGCCGTAAATGGGATTCATAGCTTTTTAATCTGTGCTAAGAAACTGATCTAAAAGTTTCCCATAGCAATCGTCCAAGCTTACGCAACGCAATAAAATATGTGCCTTGGAGTGTATTTACTTTTATCAGTATTACATGGAAAACAAATCGTGCTTTATCCGCCATATACATATACGGGCAATGATACAGTTTTTAAATGATTTTGTGCTGACCCACAAATATACAGAAGAATAACAGGATTTCCCGGGTGACTTATCCAGCTCGGCTTACCGGACCCTTTTTTTTTGTGTGTGTATTGGGGCGGAGAGGATGTTTTGAGACATAAACGCATTTAAAAATATAAAATCTCTTCTGCAACATTCTTTTGAAGGATGGATGGATGGATGGATGAAAACCTAGAAACCTGCTGTATACATCTATATATGGGGAACAGATATGAAGAACTCAAAAAAAAACGCCCCCCTGGAAGTTAAAAAAGGAGACCTACAGAAATGAATGTGTTTGAATGGGATAAGCATTTATCACATAAGAGCACACGCTCTGTCTTCATGGCCACAGCTGAGATAAAGGCCAGGTGAAGCATCAGTGGGTGGCATCACTGAAGGATTTCAACACACGCTGTCTGGATCTAAACGCATGCGTTTCATGTTTTTAAAGTCTCTGCCGTAGAGGTGTGCACGTCCGACCGCTCACCCGCTTCACTCAAAACTCAATTGGACTGGCACAGAGCACGCCAACACATTTTGCCATCTATTTCAACTCCGCCAGCATCCTGTTAATCTTAATCTAATAATCACCATCACAGATGAGATGTTATTAGCATTCTTGCACGGAATTGGGTTCTTTAATGATGTTTCGTAAATAACTTTATTAGGAGCTTCACTTAATTTGGACTTAAGATTTGGACCAATTGCCTTTAGATGCGGGTAAGAAAGTGTAATGTTGTTTGTTTGAAGACATTTTGATGAATTCGAATCCTGAACGGATGCATTGTTTGATCTCTCAGCTCTCAATACGGAGCATGATGCTAAAAGGAATATGCTCTGAATGTAAAGTGGACAGTGATATGAGAAATCCACAAAGGACGTCTGTCTGCTCAGCGCCCACCAGGCCTGATAAAGTGGGTACAGCCACTATGATGAAAGAAAGACAAAAAAAAATAAAAAAATCCATACTGGCCACAGGCTCCTCTCCAATCTATTTTCTGCTCAGCTGGTTTTAAATGAAGTTATTATGACTCATTAAAATGCCCGCAAGCTTGTGGAAGTCGGCCAATTACAATTTAAATTTAGCTTCCCTTTACACATACCCCACCTCAGCTTCTAGCACCCCCTCGGCACAACCAGCACCACACCGCTGCATTTCAACCGCTGGCTTAGAGCTACAGCTTACATCTTAGAACACAAACAAAACCCAATAAACAAATAAATCATTTTTTCCAGGGACTCTGCCAGCGCTGGAAATCTGGTTGTGGGATTGCGCCTTCCTCACCAAACTGGTTCAAATCAGCGTGACCTACAACGCCCAGAGTTTGATTGATAGGATCAGTACGGTTTATATTTCAGGTCAGAGGAGTTGTTTGGACTGCATTCTTCTTCAAAGAGCAATAATGATTAATTATCAGCCATTGTTGTAAATGACTGACAAAATGTAACATGTTGATTAGGTCAAGCTGTTTCCCCTGTATCCCAGCAAAGCCAAGCTGCTGGGAGTGAATTGTAGGGTGAATGCGATTGCGACATTAAGATTTACTGCAATATAAACTGATATAAAAACTGAGATAACGCTCCAAACAGCTATCGTGAATGGAATGTGTGCAATGTTTGTTTAGGGTTGTAAAACAATAAAAAGCGTTTTCGTCAGCGCCATTCACACAGTTTAAAAGGACACTAGCTATTGTTTGTTTTTATAATATATTTATATAACCTCAAGATATCAGCTAAGAGCACCGTCCTGGTCGGATTATGTGTTGCATTCCCACCAACAACACCAAACACTGACCGATCACAACACTATCATTCTGAACACACCGAACAGCATGCAAGAACTGTAAGCATTTGCGTATTTTGTTGCACGGCGTGCACGCACATCGCATGTTTGCGTGTGTGTGTGTTTTGCTGAACCGCTCTCATTTCCAGCAGAACAAATTAATCTGTGCCCTTCCAGCAACGCTTTCCTTTTTGACAGAGGCTGCTCAGAGGACAGAAATGATGAAGCAAATCCAAAATTCAATCGCCTGTGTTCTGTTTTAGAAGGCACACGGTGTACTGTACAGCCCATAAAACTCCCAAACAGCCTCCAGACGCTGCCGCAATCACCCTCCATCAAAACACTTTGTCTCGCATACAAAAATAAGACCCGGCATCGAGCTGAATACCAAATCAGCCCATTAGAGCACAGGGGCACTTGCTACTTAGCAACCAAAGGGATTTAAAGCTGCAATACCCGACAACAAAAGACTCAGATCAGGATCTTTTACAGGGTATTATGGCTGGTGTGAGCTTATTCCATGTTTTAATCGAAAAATGTTAACAAGATGATAGCTTAAATGAAAAGAGGTAGAAAATGAAACAAATACCAACATCTTTAAATGGAACGCCATAAAGGGAAAATGTCATTATGTTCCTGTTTTTTCTTCCTTTTCCAGTCAAAGGCATGGGAAGAATTGTGAGTTATTCCAAATAAGGCTTGACATTGATCTCTTTTAGAGAAAAAAATGAAAATATTTGGTAAAAAATGCTCAAATTCCAAATGCATTGTAATTAATTCTGTCAATGCATTCAATCTAGATTTTATCAACAAGTGCGTTTCCTGGTAATCCCACAATCCCAAAAGTTGCTAACAAAAATATAATTGCTAAAGAATATAATTATTGTTTATGGGCGGTTTGTTAAACTTTTTTTTTTTTTAAATAATTTTCTGATTTAATTTAAAATAAATTAGCAAACAGATATATTGAATACTCAAAGTGGTGGGCTTCCACCAAAAAAAAAGGTCTCTCTGTAAGTGAGTATTTCCTGTTCCTGTCTTAAAACATTAAACACAGACATTATTATAAATCCTTGCCCATCCATTCATCATACAGCACAGCCCAGAGCATCATGGGAATAAACTGTCATCAGCTCTTTGTAAACTTGTCAAACATTACCGAGCTGCTACCCCACATGCGTAATCATTTCTCCTGGACCTTATAATGGCGAGAGATTTATGTGGCACATAATTCAAACGTTGTTTTAAATGGGGATTTAATGTACATCAACAGGTCACAGAAAGTATTATGGGCTGAAACCACCAGAGAGAAGTTAGGGCACGCAGCCAAACAGAAGCACAGCCCATTTATTCAACACCGCCCGTCTATTGCATAAAAGAGAGGGGGGGGACTTGGCTGGAATGAAGGCGGGGGGAGTGAGAAAGGGGGCTTTATCAGCTGCTCCGAAGAATTTACATGAGAGCGCCGGGGCTTTTTCCCTCTCTCCCCCCACCCCTTATTTACAGCCTTTTCTTCCATCAAACCCCAGCTCATGTCCCACTTACAGCCTCTCTATTTTGGAATATGTGGCTTGGAAAGCAGTCAAGTTTCATTAATTTCTAGTTTGGGTACAGTATGTTCCTGGACACACATCTGCGAGCGATCATAAACGCTCTGGAATGTTGGCAGAACATCCAGACCTGCCGGCAGCTGATGATGTCATCACTGTGAGGGAAGAGCTGGCGAAGAGCCAGACTGTGGGAGCCCGGAGAGAGTGAGAGAGAGACAGAGAGGAAATGCTCTTTTCTTCTCGCTCATGCCTCACATTTTTCAATGTCTCTATGCTTCAGTCATCTATATTATGTACACATCCAAGGGTCATGATCAGGTGCGCTGCCAGGGCGAGAAGTGAAAGGTCTGAGAACCTTTCTCCCTTTGAGGAACAAGACTTTGTCGACACACGCTGAGGACACGAACCGGGAAACCGATGTGAAACGGGCTGACAAAGGCTCCTACACAACCAAGATAATAGCTTGCCAACAATGGAGCTAAAGAACAGCCCGCGGGCCACGTAATGCAGCCATAATTGAAACGGCTAATTTGCTGTCATCAAAAGAAGAAAAGCCCATGTGCTTGAAAGCGACAGCTGATCAAAATAGTAGAGAAAGCGATTCCCATGCTTGTAAACGGATGCAATGCAGAAAAACAACAAAAGTTGTACCACAGATGTTGATGCGTAACTATCTGAATGAGATGGCAAAGAGCACACGAGGTGTTGAATGTGCACAAGGGGTCGTGCTGTGCTAGCCCTAATTCAGTCTACTGAGCTAATGTAGTCAAGTGAGGTCCACTGGTTGTGTCCTCCTCTGGAGAATAAGTACACTGACTTTATTAACCCGGGCCGGTCGCTAGACAGTTCACAAAGTCCCAAGCGTGGATGTACACAGACAGTTCAATTCAATCATCCAGTTAGGAAGGGCACCAACAGTGAGATTTTATTTTTTTGACTTTAAGCTGCCGACTTCCATTTGTCTGTCAAGTTAAAGATTATGCAATAGCTATAGATAAAAAAAGTTACAAATTCAAATGATATACGCCAAACAGACTGTGTTGATCTGTAATTCCTCCGTAATGCTCAGCTTCGCCTTTCAAAAATGGATCAAAACATGTCCCTTGGCTAGCCTGCCTAGACCACGCACAGCAGTCTTTGAAGTCACAAGGGAAGCTCGCATAACACTAATAGCTCAGCCATGCTCCAAATGGCTGAGTCACTTTTTTGCTTCACCACCACGCTGCCTCACAACCCAGCAGCTTCCAGACCACGTTGACCTTAACCTGAGGAAAAACACAAGCACGCGCTATTTCAGCTTCTATTATCTGCCTCTCTCCACAGTCTCCCACCACCAAAACCTGCACGCACCGCCAGACGCCAACAAACTCCACCTCTAGCACGAGGCCTCGTAAGCCCCTGAAAAACCAACCACCACAACCGCTGCTGTCAAACAATAATTACCAAAAAAAAAGACAACACAGGAAAGAAAAAAGCTGGCGCAACATTCACTGTACATACTGTACCCTGAGCTGTGGCAGGCAGCCCAGACTGGAGCACAGCCAAGTCCACAATAAAACAAACATAGACGGCATGCAAGGGCGAGAGGAGTGGGGGGGGCAGCGAAATGGTACACCACAATACAATACAATACACACGGCATATCTAATACCATTTCGTCTGTAGGAGCGGAGGAGGAGGGCAGAGCCTCTCGCTTGGTGTCAACGTTGCGAGCGCTGATAAAAATCAAACCGCTCAGAACAGGAAGGATAAAAACAGAAAGTTTGCAATGAAAGAACAAAGCACTAAAAAACAAAAAAATAAAACAAATCAAAGAGCTGTGCCGTCTCACTGCCTCTGCCACTGTCTATAAAAGTGTTTCCACTGAAAAGCTTGAGGATTACACAAGAGTGAAGCTCTCAAGAGCCAGACTGCTACAAACACAAACCAGGTTAACGTTGTGTGTCAAGCACAGAGCATATGAACGTTAAAACTGTTTTGTTCTTGGGTTTTGTTTTGATGCACTAAAAATATGCCGCTTCGCAACGCTCGCTTGTTCTGGTTGTTGAGGGAGGCTGTCTGGAGTTTCGTCTTTGGTAAAGATCTTAAAGAATTATGACTGGTGCTTGTGCTCATATAAAAACAGAGCTGTTGTCGTGATTAGCACCGTTTGCCATTTGACTCTTCGCCATTTCTCCGTTTTGGCTCGACTTTACGAGGGTTACGTAAAAGAAGAGGAAAAACAGGAAAATGGAGCTGGCCGACTTCTAAACTGACTTGGGCCAAGTTGGGTCAACTTTTGTGCAGATCTCCTACCTCATGAAAGGGTGTTTTAACACCTGATCTGTTGAGAGTTGTATGTGTGAAAATTACACTTAATAGTGAACTTTTTGTTATGAAATTTAAGATATGAAAGATAAAGGTTATGTAATATAAGCGTATCATAATATTGAATTTAGTAATGATAAATATCAAGATACAAATTAATCAAGAGAAAAATTACATTAAATAAAATATGAAGAGGAGGAAGAAGAGGAACAGGGTTTCCCGCAGCATATTTCATTTATGGCGGCCCGCCTAAGCTTGGAAACCCTACCGCCTTAACTAACTTTTCCAAAAAAAAAAAAAAAAAAATCACTGCACAAAAGGCAGTCAAGTTAATCTTGGAGAATAGCGCGTACGCGCATCACACCGCAAACGGGGATGTACGCCACACGTCCGAAATGAGAAAGACGTGGTCCGGACCGTCACTGTCTGGAGGATAAAAACCCAGTTGATAAAACATCTCGAAGAATAGCGCGGACGTGCTTCACACTGCGAGCGTGCACGCACACCACGCGGCCGAAATGAGATAAGACTTGCTCCGTCATGTCTGGAGGACACGCAGTTGATAAAACACGTGTCCGTGAGAACTGTAAGTGGACTTATGTTTTGGAGTAATTCAAGGCTGTTATTGTATTAGTCTATTCTTCTAATTTTAAAGTAAGTTAGCTGGTGATTTTGTTGTTTGAGCAACCTGCTAAGGTTTCACGTGCCTGTTGATTAGATATAATTGTTGAGCACTCTTGCTCACTTTATTCATCTGCATTATTTACATGCTACAGTTACACTCCTTTAAGATAATGTAATTAATAGTGGGAAATAATCAGTTTTTACAATTTTTGCGCTATCTATCATCATTCGATAGAGGTTCTACAACATCTGCTTTAGTTTGTGTTTATTAACCCTTTAGTTTCACTTCATAACTTAGCTATTCCCATTGGAGGTATCTGTTAAAAACATTAAAATTCATTAATAATCTAGTATGTGTTCATTTTTTGTCATAGTTTTTTCAATATTAAGTTTTATTTGAGTGTTTTAAAAATAAATATTTTATTTATATATTTTATTAAAATATTACAATTTTCATGATGATGCATACGCCCTGCCCCTTTAATTGCCACGCCCTTGGACCCGCCCCCCCCCCCCGCCCAACCCTACCACCTTGACTAACACATTTTCTGCAGGAAACCCTGAGGAAGATGTACATAAATATAGAAAAAGATTCCTGTATTGCTTAACTGTTAGAGCATTGCATTAACAACATAAAGGTCATATGTTCGATCAAAGTTGATCACGGATAATGAAAATAATTTATTGCTATAACTCACTTTGGATTAAAACATCTGCCAGATGCATAAATGTATGCTGATCTTCCTCATGGTACATGAAGAAGCAATAGCTTTAGCAAAAGAAGATCAGGAAGAAAGAAAGAGGGAAAAGAAAAAGTAAAAGGGCAGGTTGTTTGTTATTTTTTGGTTGTCTATACGAGGTCAGAGTTTTCTACCTTTTTTAAATACCCAGGCTTGCTCACTAGAGAGAAGTGTTCAGGTAATACTGAGAGAGTTAATTATAAGGTCCCTAAAGGGGCCATGGCATAAAAATCTGACTTTTTCCATGTTTAAGTGTAATGATTTGGTCCCCAGTGCTTTTATCAACCTAGAAAATGTGAGAAAAATCAACCCAGTAACTTAGTTTTGGTAAACCATTCTCTACAAGGACATGAAAAAATAGGTCGTTGAAATGTGGCTCTCCTTATGATGTCACAAGGAGCTCTTATTATTACAATACCACCCCTTAATCTGCACTATCCAACCACAGCACTGCCATTTAGTGCAGAGAGAAATAGAGAGAGAGAAAATAATTCACAGCAACAAACCACCATCATTGTGATCAGTGTTTGCACTTTATCCGCTCGTTTGCATTTTAAAGGACACACCCAAAACGGCACATTTTTGCACACACCTACAAAGTGGCAATTTTAACATGCTATAATTAATTATATATATGGCATTTTGAGCTAAAACTTCCCATATGCACTCTGGGGACACCAAAGATTTAATTGACATCTTATAAAGTATTGTGCCATGGCCCCTTTAAAAAAAGCTACCACAGTCCTTCTGTTGATCAAGGCATGAGAAAGACAAGAGCAATACAAAGGTCTTTTTGAAGCATTTTCTTACCAATGGTCTCATGCAACCCTGCTTCAGACCTCCGGATTATCCAAAGTAATATTATCCAAAGTGCACAAGCCAGTTTTCCATAAGGACGTCTGGATTACTATAACCACACAGAACTTGTTGGCGACTGCTGTGGGTCAGTGTTGAATACAAAACAGAGTAGTTCAGACGTGGTCTCTTTGTCTCATCACAGTACAGCTCTCATAAATGTCACCGTGCGGTACATGCTCCATGGGCTGCCATTATGAGCGCATGAGTACTACAATATCTCCACAGAGTCTGTTATTGAACACGCATCTTGGGATTTGAACAGCCTCTAAAATAAACATTAGATATTTCCTCAGAGCTGTGTCTGCCACGCTGAGTCGTGCATGAATTGAATTGGGCGGCCCAGCGTGAGATGTCACTCATCTCTCCGCACCGCGTGGTTTTAAACGGCCCAGCAAAAAGTCAATCTCATCTCACTATATGAAGATATTGACATCGAAATATTTCACGACGCGAGACTGAAAGTCACTGGTTATTTGGTTCCGAGGTGTAATCTCGGAGGTTTTTTAAACTTATCTAATCTAATCTAAACCTCTAATTACTGTGGAATCAATTGCCTCAATAAAGAGCTCCTAATTATCATAAACTGGAGTTAAAAATGGAGGAAATTTTACCCTTGTGAGTGTCTGTAAGGACTTTGATTTCTGTGGTTTGTGATTCTAGTAGTCATAGAGGGAACTGAGGGTCCCAATGCTTTAATAGACTATATATAAACTAGATACACTGCAAATCACGGAAGAGCGCTTCTCTATTAAGGAACAGATTCACTTCCCTAGAAAAAAAACCTAAAAGAATTAAAATAACTGCACATATCCTCCATGATTCATACAAATCAGACCGTTTGTTAAATTACATGCCTGTTAGGCTACTAAATAACTGGAAACAGGGAGCACCACACACACACACAAACACACAAAAGAATCCTGTTCAAACTTTTACTAACCAGTAAATTTACCTATAAAACTGTGCAATCTAAAAATAGTTTTTATAGACAGCTTCATGGGACACATGCACGATGCACACCTGGCCTGAAGTTAAACTGACCTGAGGAACAAATACCTTGTCTGTTGTTGACTTGTCTGACAAGCCTTTAAAATGCAAATGTGTACACAGACTAGTGCAGATAATAACATGCATGTTACCTGAGTGAGACAGCAAGTGCATCCTCAGGCGCAGACTGTCCAAGAAGCGTTTGCCACAAAGCTCACAACCGTAGGTCTTCATTCCACTGTGTAGTTTCCTGCAGGGGAAATAGGACAAATAACATCAGCCAACATCATTTGTCACCCACAAAAAAATGGGTGTTTAGGGCACTTTGCTGTATTGGAAGATTTGATTAGTGTGTTAAATAGTGAAGACAAAACAATATAATTTTAGCTTAACAGTTCTCCAACACTGGACGGGACGGCTTTAGTACCCACAAGTAGGGGTGGGCGATAAATCGCCTGCGATTCTCATGCGTATCTCATCAGTAAAGCCAGGTTCGTGAATAGTAGTAAATCGCCATCACCTGCTTTCAGATAGAGCGGCATTTAGTACACAGAGCCATATTTCCCGGAGAAGCTCGGCAAAATCGCATACATTATCGGAGGCGATTTGTCCACAATTATGAACGCGATTTTGCCTTGCTTCTCTGTGAAATATGGCTTTGTGTAGTAAATAACCTGGAGTCCTTGTTTATGGACAAAATACTAAGTAGAGGTTTGGTACACTGTTGTTTATTTTGACAGAGAAATTATTAACAGTTTGCAACTTTAAATGATTATGGCACTTTATTGTAGTATGAATGAATGAATGAATGAATGAATGAATGAATGAATGAATGAATATGATAATACTAAAGCCTGTTGCTAGACTACTTTATTAGACCGAGAACTCATGAAATGCCTTACAAGTTAAAATGATCAATGACATGTGGTTTCAAAGTCCTATTGTTCATTCCTTCGGGTCCCTGTGTGGGAATAAAGGGGCCCTTTATCTAAACAGGAACATATAGATGGTCATGAGCACCCAGATAAGAGTGAATTTAACGCCACTGGAAGACAGGCTGTGGGTTGCATTTCAAACAGGGGGTCAACTTTTTTATGAGGCTGAAAGTGAAACATTTATTCGAGTCATTCTTAAAACTCCGGATAAGGAAAGATTAACCAATCAGAAGCATCATGTCCATTCAAACAGAAAAGCGCATGCACATGTGTGTCTTTTTTCAGGGTTGACGACACTAAAAGGTTCCAAGCATCTGCATCTTTCTTTATAAACTTTCACAAGCCAATGCTTGAGAATGAGCAAACTTTGAATAAACAGCCAACCATTAAGAATATCCCATTTACCTTACTCACGGCAGGTAAAGTGGTTTTATGGTTGCGTTGGACCTGTGAGCCGTACGAAGCAGGAACACCCTTAATAACAATGCAAGAATGCTTCGAGAACACTGGCAACTTGCTGCGAAAGCTGAACTGAATTGGTTTTTATTAGCATGCTTACAGCATTTGGTAATTGTTTCCATCATGGTAATTAGTTCATTGTTTGCACTTTAGTGCCAAACGTATACATCTTTAATGAGAAACAAAGGCGTGCAGTTTCGCTATTTTCTATTCGTACTACACAGATAACTCACATTGCACAAACATTCTTAAGTTTATGTTTCTTTAAATGGCATCCTTTCATGCTAGTAAAATCCATAAGCTGTTTGGTTCGATGCTACGAGTTCATTATCCGAGTTGATCCTTCCATAAAGGCAAACTAACCAAAAACTATTTTTGTTATCAAACAAACCCTCTCGTTTCGTTTGAAGTATTGCGAATCCATGCCGCATGCTGGGCTGTAATGATTTAAGCTTTTATTTTATTTTCAGTGCAGAAATAGTGACAAGAATTATGAAGTAAGAAAGTGCGATTTAACCTCAGTGAGAAAAACAAAACTGATGAAAAACCATTTGGTGGCTGAGAACCGAAAAAAAAAGGAGACTTCAGAAATAAACAAAAGAGGGGGGTGAGAGAAAACTTGCAGTGCATCCAAAGTCCTGATGGCTGTCTTCTACATGGGGATTGTGGAGACCCAACAAACAAAGAGAAGAATGAAGCAGCAAAGCCCTTTGGCAAGCTGCGAGTAATTAAAAAAGGCCTGTAAACGCCTTCTAGGATAAAGGGCACTTCAAAAGACGGACGGGCGAGCGAGCGCGCGAGGGGGAGCTGGGAAAGCCAGGGGTCTGTGCACCTTTGGGATCTGGGCTAATGTGGACAATACAGAGATACTGTAGGGAGACACTCAAAGGCCTTTGTGTGGCCTCAATCTAGCCATTGTTCCTCTCCTGAGGTCTGAGGAGACCTCGCTACAACAGATTAGAGAGACCGTACTGTCAAAGTGACCCTGCTGGCCCCGAGGGGACGTTTGAGAGCTGAGAGAAGGCACATGGGATACCCTGGGCAGGAAGGACTTTCGCTACATTATATGTTGAAATCTTTATGAAGACTCTGCAAGAACAATACTTCAGGCATGTGCATTTCAGTGTCTACTTTCACCTTAGAAAGTTTAGGGGTGCAAGATATATCAAAATTATAGTAGTAACACAGATGTGCATAATCACAATATAAATATAGAAATAGTTTGCAATAACTAAATGGTTTTAATACTTCATGAAGTTATAAATAACTCTGTCCTAAAGTTTTGGGACAGAGACTGGCAAGACAAAAAACAATTTAGAATATAAAAACAAATATATTAATATAATTTAAAGTGATTTGACAAACTTAAAGCATTATTGTATTGCATATCATATAGCATATCACTGCAAAAAATGACTTTCTTACTTATTTTTACTGAAAACAAGACAAAAATTTACACTTAGATCTAAAAATTCTTAAATTAAGATGCATTTTCTTGATGAGCAAAATTACCTAGAAAAAATATAAACTAAAGTAAAGTAAAGTAAATTAGATCTTTAAACAAGCAAAAAAAAAAAAATCTGGAATAAGATTTTTTTTTAAATAAGTTTACTTTTTTCATAAACACTTAATTCAAGATTTTTTTCTTATTCCATTGCCAGATTTTTTTGCTTGTTTTAAGCACAAATTCGCTTAAATTTTATATATTTTTGTCTAAAAACTAGAGTTATTTTCCTAGGTCATTTTGCTCATCAAAAAATACATGTTAATTTAAGAATTTTTTGATATTTTTACTGAAAACAAGACAAAAATACTAAGTTTTTTGCAGTGATTATTCAGCAAATTTTCACATATTGCACTTTTCCTTAAAGGTCACGTTCTTTCTGATCCCATTTTTTAAACCCTAGTTAGTGTGTAATGTTGCTATAATAGCATAAATAATACCTGTAAAATTATAAAGCTCAAAGTTCACTGCCAGGCGATATATTTTCTTTAACAGAATTTGCCTTTCAAAGCCTACAGCGAATGGCCGGTTTGGACTACAGCCCTCTACTTCCTGCGTTAATGACGTCAGTAGATCAGTTTTTTGACTAAACTCCGCCCACAGGAATACGTCAGTCAGCTAAGCTAACGACAAGCTAAGTTGCTATTGAATCACAACACACTAAACAAACTACACAATCAGAACTCATTACATATTTCTGAAGGAGGAACTTCATAGAAACAGGAAGACATCAGACCGTTTTGAAGACAGTGAAAACAGCGCTATACAGATAAGTAAATTATGTGAAAAATACCGCGTTTTTACACGTGAAACATGAACACATTTTATATTGCGCACTGTAAACACAATCAAAGCTTCAAAAAAAAAAAAATCACAGAAAGAACGAGACCTTTAATATTGTGCAGCCCTTAAATACACACAGGCACAATACCATGGTTCGCTTTAAAGCAGAGGGAGGTAATTAGCTTCACCCATGCTTCTTTTTACAGGTGGTTGAAAAAATGAGTGTAACCCTAGGTGTGACACGCTCAAACCCGTTTCAAGCTCGGATCACTGCGACAGCCCTGTCGTAAACGGAGAGTCATCGGGGCACCTGCCCCTGCAATTATTACAAGTTTTTTTCCCTGGACAAGTAGAAGTAAACCCTCTGTAGATTTTATTGGACATATATATGCCCCCCCCCTACCTTTCGCTCGACATGCACCTCCTATGTGTGAACTATGGCAGTTCCTTTCCCCCAGGCCTCTCCAACCAGCTGTGCACTGGTTTTGCCACAAAAACTGTAGATGGTGTGTGAGCAAAGAAAGGATGGGGGGCACTTTGTGTGCCTTCAACAGACTGACTGTAGTCATTAGGAAGGAGGCATAAAACTCTCAAGCCATTTACTCAGTTAATAAGCGACTTTGTCTAACAGTCAGTTTTGACAACGGCAATAAATTTTAAATTTATGTCAACAAAACATATGCTGAACACCTCATTTCAATGCCGGTGTGGCGTGCTGGCTCGTAAATCAGCCCCTGTTTGAAACCAGAGTAGATTACGGGCCTGTGTTATTGAGCTGTTAGAGCCCAAGCCATATAAATCTGAACTCTCTCACTCTATGGTGGACTCTGAGGCGTACATCATAGCCAGGAGTTCCCTGTCAGTGTAGCCCACTCGCAGCCCCCAATCAGGATGCAAACTTGAAATACACAAATGTCCCTCTCTAGGGTCTTAAAAAATGCTACATAAAGCAAAACTACATGTTTAAGCGTCACGTTTTTTCTGATCCCATTTTTTAAACCCTAGTTAGTGTGTAATGTTGCTATAATAGCATAAATAATACCTGTAAAATGATAAAGGTCAAAGTTCACTGCCAGGCGATATATTTTCTTAACAGAATTCGCCTTTCAAAGCCTACAGCGAACGGCCGGTTTGGACTACAGCCCTCTACTTCCTGCTTTAATGACATCCCTAGAACAGTTTTTTGACTAAACTCCGCCCACAGCAATACGTCAGGCGCCAGATAAGCTAACGGCAGGTTATGCTGCTATCGAATCTCAACACATTAAACAAACTAAACAATCAGAACTCGTTACGTATTTCTGAAGGAGGGACTTCATAGAACAAGGAAGACATCAGACCGTTTTGAAGACAGTGAAAACAGCGCTATACAGATAAGTAAACTGTGTGAAAAATACAACTTTTTTACACATGAAACATGAACATGACCTTTAAAAAAAAGACCAATCGGTGGTATGACTAAACACAGTAATAAACACAGTAATAACATCTTTTAAAGCGATACTAAAGCGAATCAAAGTTATTATCCCTTTAATTGAGTATCTGTATAGTAAGACTGGTCTCTGTTTTATTTGACCCCAACATGCACAACTTTGCAATGCATTTAAAAGCTTGCATTTTAAAAAGTAAAATTATTTTTTTCTATATTTATATTATATTTTTGGGATTTTGGAGTCATGATGACCCACCAATAGAAAACATTGCAACCTACAACTAATGAGGTAACCTCAAACTCCCTTTCATAAACTTCCTTTACAAATCAAACTGAAGAAATCGTAAAGAATTCAAACCGAATAGGACACTTTACAAGTGGTTATATCTCCCGGAGCCAAAAAACAAGCTGTACTGTCCTCCACATCTTCCTTTTCATCCTTGGGTACTTCATTGTCTGGCCGCACCGACAAAACAGGTCGCTGGCCCGCTTGGTTCGAGTACAGCGTGCTTAACAACCGTGCAGGAGGGCATGCGACTCTAGCAGCAGGACAGGCTTCGTACGCTAGGCCACGGCCCCTGTTAGAGAAATGATAATGCGGAGAGGATCATGGGAGAGTGGAAGGCTGTCCCTGGGAACAGAGAAGCTGGCCCGTGCAGCCAACCATGCCACTCATTCATCTGCTTTTAGAAGGTCCCACTCGATCCCTAAAAGGCATGCCAGCCCATGTGCACACTCAGATTAAGGTATTTGTCAAAGAGGGCCAACAATGCACAAGAGAGAGAAAGAGAAAGTGTGGGGTATGTAGGGGGGGCAAATCTGTCAATCCACTGCTGCACTTGAGCTTAATAGAGATTTCAGCGAGGTGTTGACACCACACTGCCTCAACATTACCATAATGATGATTAATGTTAATTGACTTTCAAAAGATCTTTTAGTAAAAGGACAGTCGACTGACCTTGGCTATATAAACGTTTTATTGTAATCTTACAATGGTAAAAGGAAAACTTGCATAAATGAAACACTCCCACAAAATGACTGTGTGAAATATTGTGAGGTCCAAAAGTCAAAATCAAATATGCAGATTGTTTTTTAAAAGATGAACAACAACCCAAATTATTCGATCGTAACTAATGAAAGATTTATTATTCTGCACTAGGACACTAATGAAAGGATTTTTTTTTGCTATATCTCAACTGTGTTTACATCTTTGTAGGTCAAATTTTTTTCTTCTACTGAAAGCCACAAGAATTCACTGGGATCAAGCTGGGATAACGTGGATCATCAGTTTTTTTTTTTTTACTCGAGTGTAGCCTGTCATCAGAAGAGATCCACAACAATTCTCAAATTCATGCTTTGACACAATTGGATTAAAAAACCGGACTGACAAAAACAGGATTACAAGGCCGCTTGAATGAGGAGACAAATACGAAAAAGGCAAATCCGGTTTCGTCCGGATTCCGAGGGATGACACATCCCTAAACTGACTGTTTGCTGTATCTCTCTTTATTTCAGCAATCTTCGCCGAGACGACCGGCACGTCTTTCCCTCTGTCTTTTCCAGCCCATTAAGAGTGAATGAGGCAAACAATGGCGAATCAGATGGCGAAGAAACAAAAACAAACCGACAGCATCCCCAACAAAAACCAACCAAATTTCAGCTGTTGGAGATAAGCCCACCCTTAACCCCTGAAACTGCAACCATGAAAAGCCATTACCGCGTTTATGAGCCGTGTGCCACTTCTCGCTCTCTCTCTTTATCTCTTTCTCTCACACACAATGTGGTTACGCTCTATAAGATACAATTGTGCTTGAATATATTATTTTGACTGACAGAAAATTACATAGTACTGCCAATCTCTCTCACTGTTTACCAACCCCAGTCTTTATGTCTATCCTTTGTTTCAAGATCTTTTTTCTTTCGTTTCCTTTTTTCATGATCAGAACGTATCAAATGGCTGGGTAATTCTCGGCGGCGTGAGCTGTTTATCAGGAGTACTGCTGTACATATCAATGACTCGGCCCTCTCTCCCTGCGGCGAGACATTCATATGAATTCCAGCCACACTCACACATACTGCAAACTCGTGCTAAGCATAGATGAGGAGCGCTGAAAGAGAGACCAAGGAAGAAAGAAAGAAAGACAGAGAGAGAGAGTGAGAGAGAGATGGGTAGACAGTCTGAGAGCAAGATTGAGGGTGGCTGCCTTTATTACAATTCGGAAAGGGCTTTTTCTACTATGCACACACAAACAGATTAATAGAAACAGATTTCACCTACAGCTTGACAGATAAGGACTGACAACGTTTTTACATCGCAAGAATAAGAGCGAATAGGCAGGTAATACAAACATTTCAAGGGTTTGTTTCTCAATACAGCGGAGATATTGACTTGATGTTCCAACATCTAGCGAGGCTGCCTACATTATAGGCTGCATTTTAAAGAAGGCGTGGCATACTGTAAAGCATTCTCGTAAAGATTATGCTGCCTTTAAAGGGACACTCCACTTTTTTTTAAATTTGCTCATTTTTCAACTCCCCTAGAGTTAAACTTTTGATTTTTACAGTTTTGGAATCCAATCAGCCGATCTCTGGGTCTGGCGTTACCACTTTTAGCATAGCTTAGCATAATCCATTGAATCTGATTAGACCATTAGCATCACCCTCAAAAATAACCAAAGCGTTTCGATATTTTTTCTATTTAAAACTAACTATTCTGTAGTTACATCGTGTACTAAGACAGACGGAAAATTAAAAGTTGCGATTTCTAGGCCGGTATGGGAAAATATCGAAACTCTGGTTATTTTTGAGTGCGATGCTAATGGTCTAATCAGATTCAATGGATTATGCTAAGCTATGCTAAATGTGGTACCGCCATACCCGGAGATCATCTGAATGGATTCCAAAACGGTAAAAATAAAAAAAATTACTTTAGGGTAGCTGGAAAATGAGCATATTTTCAAAAAAAGTGGAGTGTCCCTTTAAAGAGACCTACTTTAAGCTTTATTCTAACATAGCACTACATGAATCACGTGCAAAAAATTTACTCTTGTAATGCACTGTATTAGTAAAAAACAATACTGTACATCCAAGATGGCAGACAGCACAAGAAAAACTTTGCTCATACATTCACAGATGTGTGTGTTTGTTATGTATTTTATGCTTAGTGATATACATTTGACCATGAATATAAAAACGCAGCCAAAGTAATTTTTTGTGATTTATTGTTTTCTACATCAGGACTCAACCCGTAATGTTTTATACTGTCCCGGTCAGGCCAGTGCATGGTTCAGGTTTTCACCCACTAAAAAAAAAAATCAGTCTCTGTCACATATTTAAAAATAATAATTCAAAAGTCAAATATAATTGTATACATAACAGAAATGTTCCAAAGAAAAAAGCCTCCCTACTTATCTGCTTTACTTGTAAACTGATGGCAAACTGTGCAAAACATTGCATCATTTCTTTCGTCGTGTTTTACCCAAGAAAATGTCTGCTTCCAAGATGTTAACCAATTATGTTTTTGGCCGGTGCCCCCAACATCTTAATGTCTCTTTGCTCTACCAGCTAAAGTAACAAGCAACACACATTGTTGTTCATAAAAAAAACAATAAGGTAGGAGAAACGTCACAACATTGCTGAGAAGACTCAATGGTAACGCTGCATAAGAATACATACAGGCAAATGGCCACAGGAAGAAAATATATTTTAGTGACTTTGGGCCGGTCGAGCAAGTGACAATACAGTTTACTGGATCGGACGCTTGCCCCGGGCCACCAGGCAGTCCTTTATGTTGAGCCCTGTACATAAAATCATCCTACATCATATAAAGAACAATCTGTGAATATAACCTTGATATCTTTAATAATGACTGGTAAGGTGTTGAGGAAAAATTTAAGTTAAAATGACTGAACTCAAACTTTGTTGCTCTTAATCTCATAATCAGATTATGAGACTATAGCCTGGATATCACAGATAGGTCACATATTATATCAACAACATTATATTACAGTAACTATTGCATGAAAAAGTCTAATGCATTGTTCACTTCTAAAGAAAAAACATAAAGATTTTAAATTCATAAAACGTGGCCCTGTTACCTGAAATTACCCCCAAAACCCTAAACGTTTTTTTTTCTCCAGGCCTAAAATCAACAATAAATCCCTGCCTTGTTTCGTGGATCAATCTTGTTTTTCAGCGAGCGCAACACGCCGGGTGGCTGAACCACACTGTGGAGACTAGGTTAAATAAGCAGCATGTAGTCCAGGCTCTCCTATAAGAAGGGGAGGGGGTCTCTTCAAAAACAAGACGTATGTGAAGGTGTATCGGGAGACTGGGGCGTTGAACAAAGCTCAATTATGTTGTCCGGGGGAACGACACAGCGCTGCTTTCATTATCCTTTCGAAGCCTCTTTTCTGTGGAGTCAACAGGCAGAACTGTGGCGCATTAGCCGCACACAAGAGCTCTGTCAGGAAGCGGGATTAAGCCGGCGCTCCTAATTGCGCTACCTGGGAAAAAGAGACACATTCGCCTCCTCCTAATCCACAATTTATACCTGTAACTCTTCAGCAAAGGCTGGGGGACAGAATTCACTCCTAATGTTTCATTCGCTGGCAGCCTCCGTCATTAACATAATGACCAACACATCTGTCAATAGAAGGGGTCCTGCAAAGATTATTGATGGAGAAGACGGTGGTCTTTACACTTTGCGGACACTTGTGTTTGCAAATATATCAGGATTGTGTCAGTGATTACATCTGTGATTTGAAGACCTGTGACACTTACTATAATAGCTGTGCCGGCTAATAAAGGGTTTGAGCATCTTTGTAAAAATGAGAAGGAGAAGTTAAGTAGAAAACAAGAAAAGCGTCAGGTTAACTGACATCTTTAAGCCTTGCAGAGTATGAGGTTAAATACCTGCGCCAGCTCCCAAATCCTCTTTTTCTCCTTTTCTTATCAAAACGCCAGCCACTTTCTATCTCTGAATATAGCAAGTCTTTCATTTTTCAAAATTCCTTCGCAGTTTGTTATGTTCTTGTTTTCCTCCGTTCCCATTTGTTGATCTTCAGATCTGTGAGGCTAGCGCACACAAGCTCGCAGTGGCTCTATAAAAAGCTCCAGACGAGAGTTCCCTACACCATGCATTATTCATGGGCATCACCTTCAATCAAGTGGCAGAAACCTCAAGGATGTCTAACTTTAGGTCTTTTCTTTTTGAAAAAGACGACAGAAGCAGCCAAGAAACATTCTAGTATGTCTTGTATAATTTATTCCCTGTTCAGATGACTTCAAATACTTGTACCCTCTTGTGTGTTTCAGTTTATATCTGCCAGTGCTCTGGGAAAAATACATTTCTTCCTGTTCTAACAAGCTGGCACCTGTTACATTAATAAAGATGAAACTAAATAACAACCTGTACAAGATGGAATGCGCAAAAACAAGATGCAAAAATTTAAGAGGAACAGCCTGTGAAGCACGTTACAGATGTATTATCATTACCAGTAAAAAAAACCCCTTTACATCAATTCATATCATCATTACCACCACCTGGTATGAAGCTCTTTGTAAACACGCATGTTTGGCTGCCTGGGTGCTGCTGGCACAAAAATGACATTAAAGGGCTTGTTTGGACCAGTCGACAAGGGGGGCGTTATTTCAGTTTATTACGAAACACAACCCTGTTTGTATAGATTTTGCTCCAGCGACAATGACAGGTGGGAGTGTTGGATTTTATGGCGGTCCTCGGATTTTATGGATTTCGCTTTTAGTTTGATTTATGGTTTTATTTTGGTTGTCACACGGCCCAGACGGGGCGCTTCGTCCGAACTTGACCTCAGAAATGCGAGACCACGTAAACACCCTCGGCCCCACGGTGTTGCGATACCACCCCTTACCTCAGCTGAGGCGCAGGGGGAGTTTCAGGTGCCGGAGCGCACGCGCGCAAGCCCTGCCAACACGAGCCATTTGCACAGTCATCCCCCCTCACCCAACCCAGGAACAGCAGTGGTCTGAAATAGCCAGGATGCAGTGTCTGCAGTAAACAAGCCTCCCGTCTGGCATGGACGAGCGGCGTCCGAGCCCTGATACGTGCCGAGTCACAATCCATGTTACTCACCCACAAACCAGCCTCTTACCAATAAAGTGCCAAAACAGCTAGCATGCAGAGGAAGAGGAGAGCGGAGAAAATAAAGCCGTGACATACTGAGAAATAAGAGCCAGACAGTCATAAACAAAAACAGAGCAATGTCAAAAATGTGCGCTGTATTAGATTTCTGGTGTACACAGGGACACCGATAATGGCTCTCATAGAGATTTCGTGTCAGCCTGTCTGGTGGTTTGTGTCGCTTCTTATTATTTTACAGAATAGGGCAGTGTGCGACACTCAGCTGAGCGCAGTTATGAAGCGCATGCCAGACCACAATAGAAACATGCAAAGCAAATTTTGGCCAGCATGGCAAGAATCAGTTAATACAAAAAAACTCCTGACAGCTTTTTTCGCACTTACCAGTTAGCTCACAATTCTGGCATATCTGTCAATAACGCCAATATTGTTCATCATCATAATGCATCCTCTTTAATAGGATAGGTCAAGCTGTTCATTTTACACTCCGAGAAGTTTCTTCATCTTAAAGGATTAGTCAATTTTCTAAAAAAAAATCCAGATAATTTACTCACCACCATGTCATCCAAAATGTTGATTTCTTTCTTTGTTCGGTCGAGAGGAAATTATGTTTTTTAAGGAAAACATTCCAGTATTTTTCTCATTTTAATGGACTTTAATGGACCCCAACACTTAACAGTTTTAATACAGTTTAAATTGCAGTTTCAACCTAGTTTTAAAGCACCCTAAACGATCGCAAACGAGGCATAAGGGCCACAACTTCTCATCTATCTCCGGTCCTGTGATGTGCCAGCGCGACCTCATGTAATTGCGTTAGCACGTTGAAAGGTCACGTGTTACATATATGAAACGCACATCTGTAGACCATTTTAAACAATAAACTGACACAAAGACATTAATTAGTATCATTCCACATACAAAAACGTCGTAACGGTCCTCTTTCTCCACACTTGTAAACACTGGGGTGTAGTTTCGCATTCGTCATCCGTGACCTCTTGACGTGATGATGTATTGCGTGAGGTCACGCTGGCACGTCACAGGACCAGAGATAGATGAGAAGTTGTGGTTTAAAAGTGCATTTTTTTGACAATGACAATCGTTTCGCTTATGCCTCCTTTGGGATCATTTAGAGTACTTTGAAGCTACGTCGAAATTGCAATTTTAAACTGCATTAAAATTGTTAAGTGTTGGGGTCCATTAAAGTCCATTAAAATGAGAAAAATCCTGGAATGTTTTCCTCAAAAAACATAATTTCTTCTCGACTGAACAAAGAAAGACATCAACATTTTGGATGACGTGGTGAGTAAATTATCTGGATTTTTTTTAGTAAATGGACTAATCCTTTAACTAATAACTAAACCTTAAACCCAATGGTGCAGTGTGCCATATGTATGAATGTACAAATGGAAAACCAGTAATGCATTTTCTCATTAAGGACTTTACATAGTTATATCAATTATACAAATACAAGTATAATTTATTAATTTAAAAGTTGTTTAAATTAAGTTTATGCAGAAATAATTTATTTTATACATTTACAAACATAACTATATTCTATAGGTCCTATGTTCACAAATGTAAGTTTAATTAGAGTTTGAATTCAATCATTGATTTCACTTTAATTTCAATCTTTGACACAAGGTTATATTTTTTTCAGAATTTTCATTACATTATGGGTCGGTTTCCGGATAGGGAATAGCTTAAGCCAGGACTAGGCCTTAGTTTAATTAAAAAATATAATTAGTTTTAACAAACATGCCTTACTAAAAACATTACTTTTGTGCATTTTAAGGTACCGGTGTATTTTAAGATATGTCAGTGCAAGTTGTTTTCAGTTTGGATAACTCTTAAAATTTTCTTAGTCTAGGACTAATCAAATCGCTGTCCGAGAAACCGCCCCTATGTACTAAACAGTAAATAACAAAAAAGTGACTTTAGATGGGTTTTGACAGGCAGGGTCACAAATATATAAACATAATATTCTAAAAATGTGATGAAATACAACTGTCATTAAAATAGTAATTTCATAATCTTCTGTCATTTCTGTACACTATTTTCTCACAATAAAAAAAATCTGCTTTCTATTTCTGCTATTGGAGTCCTTTATCTGATAAGAAAAATATTCCACTGTTGTAAACAAACCATAGAGGGTTAAGCACTGGCAGATAAGCTATCAGACAGGTCCTGGATCAGTGCCAACACCTCCACTGATACTTATTTACAGTGCTGAGAGCGGGAGACGGCACAGGGTGGGATGAAGGGGTTGGAGGATGTAATGGCTGGGTGATATAGGTTCACCCCAGGCCTCATTACTGGCCGCCCGCTGTCTGAGCAGAGAGAAAAGCAGAGCGAGGAGACTTAGCTGTGGAATGAGAGCGTAAGGAGAAATCAATACGGCTCCCATGACTCAGCCACGCTCTCCCTCTCATTGTGAGGGGAAATCAAAACAGACTTCTGTACAAAACTAATAACTATCAGCAGCATAAATGTCTGGGAGGACTTGTCACTCCAGAGCTGAGTGCTCGGTGTAAGAGACAGAGAGAGAAAGAGAGGGAGAGAGAGAGTAAAAGAGACATGGTGAGAGGGAATAAGAGAGAGGTCCAGTCAGAAATGTCTGTCTGCCTCTCTTTCTCTCTCATCTTTCACATCTCAGCAGGGGCACAATAACACAACGCTCCAGAGCCTGGATGAAGGTACACAGAAAACACTCATAAGCCTTTTAAAGATCTTCGTCTCCGACTGTCAAGTTACATGACGCTCATAAAAGCTCTGAGCGGTCTATACACTTTGCAAATCAATATCTTTGCCTTGTTTTTTTAGGAATTTTGGATACAAGCTTCCTTGAGACGACAAAATTGTGCAAGAGCTTAAGATTTCTTTGTTTCAATTAAACACATGCAAATTTTAGTAAGGTTTATTCTTCAAACAAGAATATGCCTATAGTGTTAAAAATCAGTTCAATATTTATTCTTAAAAAGTAAAACTTAATTGGTAACGCTTTTTAATAAGGACCAATCTTTAACATGAACTAACTTGAACAAGGCTTATCTCTCATTTATTAATCTTAGAAATTGTTAATTTTAACATTTACTAATGCAATAAAAGTTATTATAGCTTATTTTTCAACATAAGTTTACAACACGAATGATCAATTAACTAACAAATCCTTAAAAATTAAATTGCTTATTGTTCGTTCATTTTAGCTAATGGGTTATGTTAATGAATGAGATCTGTAAAGTCTTACCACTTAAAGGATTAGTCAATTTTCTTAAAAAAACTAAAAAAATCCAGATAATTTACTCAGCACCATGTCATCCAAAATGTTGATGACTTTCTTTTCTCATTTTAATGGGCTTTAATGGACCCCAACACTTAACAGTTTTAATGCAGTTTAAAATTGCAGTTTCAAAGGACTCGATCCCAAACGAGGCTTATCTAGTAAAACGATTGTCATTTTTGGCAAGAAAAATAAAAAATATGGACTTTTCAACCACAACTTCTCTTCTTCCTCCGGCTGTGTGAGGAGCCAGCGTGACCTCACATAATTGCGTAATGACGTGGAAAGGTCACGTGTTACATATATGAAACGCACATTTCTGGACCATTTTAAACAATAAACTGACACAAAGACATTAATTAGTATCATTCCACATACAACAACGTCGGAACGGTCCTCTTTGTCCACATTGGGGCGTATTTTTGCATACGTCATCCGTGACCTCTTGACATGACGACGTATTACGCGAGGCCGCGCTGGCACAACACAGGACGTTTAAAAGTGCTTTTTTTTCTTGCCAAAAATGAAAATTGTTCCACTAGATAAGCCTCGTTTGGGATCGTTTAGAGTCCTTTGAAACTGCAATTTTAAACTGCATTAAAACTGTTAAGTGTTGGGGTCCATTAAAGTCCATTAAAATGAGAAAAGTCCTGGAATGTTTTCCTCAAAAAACATAATTTCTTCTCGACTGAACAAAGAAAAACATCGACATTTTGGATGACATGGTTGTGAGTAAATTATTTGGATTTTTTTAAGAAAATGGACTAATCCTTTAAATTTAGGATAGATGTAAAATATCTTCGATGTATCTTGCATTAACGACACTGTAATTTAAAATCAAAGAAAGCATAATATATAAATGGCGATTCACGCGATTTAGTCGTAAAATTGCGGAACGCGACGTCCGTCTTCTGTTCCCCGCATCTAAAGGGCATGAATAATGCATTAAGGGATGGCGAGCGCTGTAGTGGCTGCATGGCTTCATCAAACACTTCTCGTGCTCGGTGAGGTGTCATGTCTTTCAACAGATGCATGCAACAAAAGAGTAATTAATAGCCCAGCGGCGAACGTTAGAATCCCCCAAGCTTCAATATGTCTTCATTTGCCATCCAGTATACGGCGAGATAGAGCTTTCTGCGGGCCATGTTTCTCCTCATTATGCCCATCAACAGCAGCCGGGCTCAGCGGGAGAACTTGCGAGCTTATTCCCATTCACGCCCCACTAACACAGTCCACTGCAATAATGTATAGAATAAACAAGTCACGCTGTCTGTGTATAAAAGGTCCCCTGATTGAAAAACACTCTCTTAGACAAAGACTGTCGCACATCTAGATAAAACATTAACCGTTAAAACAAGTGAGCCGTCTAATAATTACGCATTAAATGAATGTGGAATAAAAGTGGAAGTGAGATTTAAGCATAGCAGGCGCACTTGGAAATGTTGCTTGCGAAACTTTGTCTATGATATTACATAAAATACTGGAGATGCATTATTCTTACACGGCGTGTATCATTTGATATGTACAATTGATCCCCAGAGGCAAAATCTTAAAATGAGAGATTCAACTCTATGCGTGTGCCATAACGGTATGACGATCTCCAACTTGACAGATGAAATGAGATTTTAGAGAGATCTGTGAGCGTACCTAAATATATTACTGCATCTATCATCTCATCAACTGTATGACATCACATACACATTATCTCGTTTAAAAATGTACGCCTTGAGCTGAAAAACAACCTATTTGGAAATCAGGGTGCACAAATCTGCATTCCAACACAAATAAAAGTTAAACAGTTTACTTAAAAAGAAAAACTTCTCTTGTACGAACTTTTGGAAACACATATTTTGCATACCAGTTTTATCTATAAAACTAAAACACAGGATGTGAGCTGTACACAATTTTGCAATGACATACCCTATAGGTTAATATGAGGTTATTTAGATGTCTGTCCTTCTCTTGGGATCAAACAGTGATTTTCACAAAACTGATGTTGTTTTGAAGTCCAGCGACCGACGCATTTAAATCAGCATTTTAACACATCCCTCACTGAAAGAAATCCCCCTCGTGTTACCCGAGACAAGCAATTTGCCTTTTTCGTTGTTTGTTTGACCTAGAGAAAACAATTTCAAAGGGTCTTCCTGTGGGTTTAACAGCTCAGTTGAACAGGTAGGCATCGGGCGTCTTTTTTCCTCGAGAAGATGAATTGGTAAGCTGTCGGTTCGAGACAGGGCGAGTAGTTGTGTTTCTGTAATAGGACACTGGAAGTGTCTTTGATTAATGAAAGTGTGATACTAAGCTGTTAGAAAGCCTTCCCTACTGAAAGAGCGATTGAGGAGAGGATGCGTGCGGACAGATGCAAGAACACGGCTGAACCTGGAGAGAGGGATGGTTTGGACCCTCATAAAGCACAGGAGGGGGTCTTGGGTTCGTGACGGGAGATGGCAACGGAGTTCCGACCTGCGCTCCTTATGTGCAGAAGGGGAGACATTAGTGAAGAAATTTTTTGATAATGCGTATCATTTCTCATCAGCTCTGCTATTAACCACCGGAGCCGTCACACAGTACGCCCATTTCACCTGCTTAAGTTTTTTAAGTATGAACATTTAAAGTCGAAATGAACTATTTAACAAATTTATTGGATTTCATTAGATGGGAAACAAATGTGACTTCAGTTAAATCGTAATTATGAGGAAGGAATTACAAGACTAGATTTTCCTTTCTTTTCAAGTTTTTTTCATCAACAACAGACTTTGCCGTAAACCAGTTCCTTCGTTTTCTGTTTGTCCAAATTAGTTTACTTCTGTCTTTTATTTAGAACTTCTCTGGCTCGAGTCGAAAAACCTCCGAAAGAAACCCTGTGCTCAACCAAACATATGCTCTTCAAAACATGCTGGAAAGTTTTTTGTTTACACGTTTTTTATAAATGCCCAACAATGCTAAGTTTGAGAAGCAAGAACACACTGTTGATCTGCTGACAGACCGAGTGGCATTCCAATGCCCCGAGGAGAACTTTAAATAAACGATTGTCTGCCTAAAAAATATCTGACGACCTAGTCACGAAAGTCTTTCCATAAAAGACGGGTTTGCATTCAATAACAGTTTGATTTAAACATCTCTTAATTTGAAAATAAAACACATTGCTTGTTTATTCAGCAATTGCATTATTACATTTCAAGGCAGAACGTGTTTAATGAGTTGATTAGCTATCCCGGGATGACATTTGTGGGAGACTGCATCACAGGGTTTTCCTCCGAGCACTTGCTTTATAAGCTTTTTTATAACAAGTCACCCAAAACGGTTCAAGATGGCCGGAGGATCTGAGATACGAAAACTCAAAACAAACAAACAAACAAACAAACAAAACATTTTCTCCCCTCCAGAAAAGTTTTCCAACCTTCCTGTGTGCCAAAATACTTATTTTTGGGGGGGGCGTTGGGGTACCGAAGAAAGGATGTTTATCCTTGCCTCGTTTCTAGGCTCCATGCTCTCCCAAGGGAGCGCATTCCTCACCCAAAGCATGACTAAAGGTATGTGAGCCATCTGGACAAAGCCACTGGCCACAATGGCCCTACACACCCGACCCAAAGAGTCTTTTCATTCATTGGACCAAACCTTGATATCCATCTGCTGCAGAAGGGTCAACTATAATTTCAACTGTTTTACATTTTGTTTGCTTGCGGTGTACGGGCCTCAGCAGAATCATGCAGAAGAGATGCGAACAGCAAATAACAAAACTCACAAAATTAATGTAACCACACCTAAACGCTAATACTGTAATTCAGACTCACAGCAAACTAGCACAAACAAATGTCATTGAACGTCATCGTGTTAGCGGAAGTCCAGATTAATGCAAATAAGTTTAAAATGTCACATTACAGCGAAATCTGATTCATTATCAATAACATAATCATTAGGAAAATGCCACGTTTGTGGAAACCCAGCAGCAAGCGATGTTTATCCGTCTCGTAATGTGAACTGAATTTAAAGCAGCGCTGCAGACGCTGTACAGCAATGAACCTCTGGCCTTTTCAAGCTGCTCAAATATATCAGTATGCGAGAGAAATCTCAAGACAAACTTTATCGTTTTTGGCTCCTCCGGTTGCCGGGCAGCTGCAACAGAGCGCTGTGGAGCTGCTTGAAGGGGCGGCAGTCTGATTAAGGTAGACTGGAGTGGGCTGGAGAAGCCGTTCCTCCACCTGGAGCCCCCGTGTCCTCCAGAGACCTCTCTGCAGTTAGAGCATCGATACACACATGTGTGCTCAGGGCCGTACACGGTCTCGCAGGAGAATAGCGCTGCCACTAATAAAGAAGCTGGATTTGATAATCAGCTCAGACAGTCAATTTGCAAAAACGGATTGTAATTAATGAATCAATGTGCATTTTAACGACAGCATTGTCAAGAGCATTCAAGTGAAGTTTATTTGCATGTGGGCATTTCTATTAACAAAAAAAAAAAAGAATTTTGCTGCATCTTATGTAAAGGCAAATGAAGCACAAATGATAATGTTTAATTGCATGAGAACATTGGAACACTTTAATAACATTAGTAAATGTATTAGCTAATGATAAGAAATATTGTTTTAAACATTTATTAATCTTTGGTAATGTTAGTTAACGCCACAACAATTAGTCATGTACGCTCATTGTGCATTAAGAAATATTAACAGTTACAAGTTTTTTTGTATTAGTAAATGCTGAAATTAACATAAACAAAGATGAATAAAGCTGAAGAAATATAATTTAATGTCATGTTAGATAATGCATTAACTAATGTTAACAAATACAATCTTAATGTAACGTGTTAATGAAAATAGCTTACAATAAAGCCAAAACTTATGGTGTGTGAATTGCTTTGAATTTGAACAGTTACACCTGCCTTGATTTAACACATTTACAAACTAAACCTGCTCAGTACCACAAAATCCATGCTCTTAAAAGAAATACACAGTTACCCCAACAAAAAGCCCACATCACTATGAATCAGCAGGGGGGCTATAGTGTTTTCTTGTTAATTTGGGAGATTAAAGGTTAACCACAGACAAATTGCCTCTATTCTCTGGTCTATTTAGGGTGAGTGGGACATTAACCAACCCTGTTTAGGCTCTCGCAGTCGAAAACCAAAAAGAACCGATAGCCTTGAGCTCCAAAACATTCGTTTTTAATCTACTGGCATAGCAGACGCACTCCCTCTAACAACCATACAAATATCTAATATTTATGGCAACACACATTATTTACAATGAGGTTATTAGGTTGGAGGAAATGGGAGGGAAAAAAAGCCCTGAGCAAACAGAACGCGTTCATGGGGTCCTGTTTCCCAGAGCTGTGGTAGACTGCAAATGATGCAAACAGAAACAACTGCGCTCCAGACAGTCCTAATGCAACAGTGCATTGTGAAGAATGGCAGGGAATCTAATTTGGTTGAGTTACTCTATTCATAAGTGTGATGAAAATCGTCGTCACATGCTGATCCCGACATAGTTTTGCGCAGTTTGGGAACGAGGGAGGTTTCGACTTCGGCTTCTGCCGAAGCCACGCATGGATGTATTAAACCATCAGAGCCGGGGCTAACAGTTAAAGCCTGCGGGGGAAGCCAGGTTTTGGGGAAATCAAAGACGCAGGCCATGCTGAAGGCAGTAGTGCCCTCTAGGCTGAAAATGAGCTGCCCCCCACACACAGATATCAGGAAGCTAATGTGCAAAAGAATGAGAGGAAGAAATTGAGGACAGAGAAGCTCACCCATAGAGGGAGCTAACATCAGCATACAGATTAATGCAATGTCTTTATAATAAAAGATCATGAGAAAAATTGACAAATCCAACTTTAAGTGCTTAAAATAGGGGTGCAAATAATCAAAATCAACTACACTATAAAAATGTAACAAATTAAATTAAAATAGTAGGTTGAATTGAAGTTGTTTTAACTAAATGCTGCATTTTTTTACAGTATAGCTAGAGAGTTGACTAAAGTAATAGTTCACACATGCAGTTTATTTAGTTTTGTTTAGTCTGTGTATAGTTTACTATAAAGTTTAGCTCATATTAAACATTTTTTGTATATTTAAAATGTATAATTTTAATTAATTTATCACTATTAGTTTAATTAAGTAAACTTAAGAGTGTCTTGAAATGTTTCATAGCACCTTGGTCCTGGAGAAACGTTATTTTGTTTCACCGTATATGCAATGACAATAAAGCTATACTCTGATTCTGATTGGTCATGCATAAATAAACTGGTTTTGGGTTCACTTTATCGAACAGGACATGTTTGTATAAGAAGAAATAGCCAGAATAGGGCAAAATATAAGCACATTTTATGCAAAACCTTAAAAAAACACACTCACAGAATTATATGCATAATAAATCAAAATAAATACTTAGGGATAGTTCACCCAAAAAAGAATTTCTTTGTTCTGCTGAATATAAAGATATTTGTTTAAAATCAACAAGTTTTAGAGCATTGTTGACTACCATAGTAGGAAAATACTATGAAAGTAAATGGTGCCCCAAAACAGTTTGATTACAAACACTCCAGAATATCTTCCTTTGACAAAAAATTAATTTTAGGGTTAATTATCCATTTAATTCATTAAAATATAATCTAGTCATTATCTAGTCTTACTAACAACTATCTGTTGTCGGACAAGTCGCGCTGGCGTGTCACAGGACCGGAGATAGACGAGAAGTTGTGGTTTAAGAGTGCATTTTTTTATTTTTCTTGTCAAAAATGACAATCGTTTCGCTAGATAAGACCCTTATGCCTCGTTTGGGATCATTTAGAGTCCTTTGAAACTCCGTTAAAACTGCAAATTTAAACAGCATTAAAAATGTTAAGTGTTGGGGTCCATTAAAGTCCATTAAAATGAGAAAAATCCTGGAATGTTTTCATCAAAAAACATATTTTTTTTCTCGACTGAACAAAGAAAGACATCATTATTTTGGATGACATGATGGTGAGTAAATTATCTGGATTTTTAAAGAAAATGGACTAATCCTTGAATACATAACGCTGGTATGAAATGACCTTATGTGCATAAAAAACATCAATATCTTTAACAGTTTAAGGATAGTGCTACACACAACCTATTGTTTGAAAAAAATCCTATCTCTCTCAACACTGAAAAAGTTTCCACTGCTTTAGTTAAGGGAAGGAATTTATAGAGGGGAAGGTTGGGGGTCAAAGGTCAGGCTCAGCACTCAACAGTCAAGCCTAAAAGGGCAGATAAGCACTGAAAGCATCCTGTGTGTGGCTGATACCAGCCTCTGGCCAAATAGATACAGTAAAGCTTGACCAACCGGGATCCTGCACTTAAACGGCTGGCGCTTAAAGTAAAACTAGTAAAACTGGACTCATCACTTTTTGTCAGAGGCTCGTTCATCAAGCTTAATGGCTGAAAGCTTTTGCGTTGTCAGTATAAATGACCTCTTTCACTGCACAACACCTGAGATATGTGACAAACGTCAATTCTAGGAACGTCAATTGAATCTCAATAAGAGGTCAGAGGGTCGTCCGACAACTCGACACTCGCCGCTAGGCGTCTAAAGGCATCTATTTGTGTATCAAACTCGAGATTGCTTATCTACGGCGTGCAAGACAGCGAGGCCGAAGACTTTTTACAACGGTCTGAGGTGTGGACAAGCCACAGCGCACTATCTGATGTAATGTAAAAATACCACCTCATTTAATTAGATGTTGCAGAACGAAACACGAAATTACATCAAGTGGATAAAAGAAATTGGTATTCCACAGAGTGAGCTTCACGTTCTAATCTAGATCAGACGGAACGCTACGAGACAGGAGGGAAAACCTGACTGGAAAATCAAGCAACTAACGCAAGATCCCTCGGTCGGTGTATCATCTGTCCTTCAACATCCTCATACTTCAGGCAGAAATGTGCTCTTCCCTAAAGCCCCCTCCACACGTGAGTGTGCAAATACATTCGTGCTCAATTGTTATTTTTAAGAATGCACAACCAAACAGAAAAACCTAAAGGTCTTCCTTTTCTTTGATTACCCTTCCTTTTATTTCCATTCTCATGACTAAACACTGTCGGCAAACCCGCTCCACTATGCTAACAGAGGAAGTGGTTGCGCTCACGACATATGTTCGCAAGACGTGCGCTCGTGCAATGTGCTAACACCAGAAAGGTGGTTATTTTTACAAGTCTTCTTATGAAATATGTTGCAAGTAGCCAATGAAGGTGAAATGTAGATACGACTATAAATAGCACTCAGCTGTCCCGAAGAATTATGCATGCACATATTTTCAACTCATGAATTTCTTTCTTCTTTCACAGTATTCGGGTTTGACGTTGAAATCCTCGTTTTAATAACAAAGGCGGTATAATTATTCAAACATCTTTAGCGTATGAAAATGGGATTCTTTCAAACTGCTGGCAGGCAGCCTGTTGGCGCCACATTGGACACCAAACAAAGCCATCCACAGGCATAATTGTGGCTGGTATTTTAGCATTAAGACAATAGAGAAATTTAACAAGCCTCATTCCGAGAAGCCTCCCCGTCTTCATGAAAGGTAACAATGTCCTGGTACACACACAAAAAAACATCAAATTGATTAAGTAATGGTTCCACATTACTCTTTATGGGATATACAAAATGAACACTTTCCAAATGAGAAAAAAGTAGCTTTGGCAAGAAAAAAATGTGGCCAAGTAACTTTAAAAGGAACTGCACATAAAACATTGTTTAAACTTAACTATAAGAATGACCTTTGTTGATGTAAAAGATGTGTATGAGAAAAATGTGTCTCCATTTCATGATACCTCAGCGGAAAATACACCTGAAGAATCGGAAAGATATGTTTTTTTTTCTCTAGACCTGCTTTTGAGACACATATGGGCAATATTGTTTGCACACGCCACACACAAAACACAGAAACAAAATTATTGTCTTTTGATGGTTATCTAAAAAAAGCAGTTTTAGACACTCATCTCATAAAAGATGCAGTGACTCACACAAACACCTTGGCCGATGATGGGTGTATTGTATGTGCCTTTTGATACAAGACAACATGAGAGCATTTCAATATAAAATTATTTGTGTTCAACTGAAGAGAGTCACATACATCTGTAACGGCATGAAGGTGAGTAAATTATGATGTAATTGTCATATTTGCGAGAACGATTCCT